>NW_027316056.1:17205225-17482725 GCF_026437365.1 Eucyclogobius newberryi
GATTACATGTGCCAGGCAGCTCCAAGACTCACAGATGTGCACACAGACGCACACAGACGCACACAGACGCACGCAGATGCACGCAGACGCACACAGACGCACGCAGACGCACACAGACGCACGCAGATGCACGCAGACGCACACAGACGCACGCAGATGCACGCAGACGCACACAGACGCACGCAGATGCACACAGACGCACACAGACGCACACAGACGCACACAGATACACACAGACGCACACAGACGCACACAGATACACTCAGACGCACGCAGACGCACGCAGACGCACACAGTGTACACAGATGCACACAGACGCACGCAGACGCACGCAGACGCACACAGATGCACACAGACGCACGCAGATGCACACAGACGCACGCAGACGCACACAGACGCACACAGATGCACACAGTGTACACAGACGCACACAGACGCACACAGACGCACGCAGACGCACGCAGATGCACACAGACGCACACAGACGCACACAGACGCACGCAGACGCACACAGACGCACACAGATACACTCAGACGCACGCAGACGCACGCAGACGCACACAGTGTACACAGATGCACACAGACGCACGCAGACGCACGCAGACGCACACAGATGCACACAGACGCACGCAGATGCACACAGACGCACGCAGACGCACACAGACGCACACAGACGCACACAGACGCACGCAGACGCACGCAGATGCACACAGTGTACACAGACGCACGCAGATGCACACAGACGCACGCAGACGCACACAGACGCACACAGACACACACAGATGAGTGGCTATCAGCTGGATGCCTCTTAATATAGAGTATAATTAAATGTACAGCATTGCAGCGGGTTGCATGTTTTCTCTATGGCTGCGTAGGTTTTTCCAATAAAAACAGTTACATAGGCTCTTCCTCTCTGGGGCCTGGACTCCCCTGAAAAAGAGATTCTAAATCTCAGTGGGACTTTTCTGGTGAAATAAAGGTAAATAAATATTAGGGATGGACAATATAACCATGCTAAGCCTGCTATCAAGTTAAAAAGTGATAGGGTGGGAGCTTATAAGTTTTTCTTCTTCCAGTTCTTTTTCATTTGTATTTGATTTTACTTTACAAACATGGACACATGGTGTACTTTCATGTATTTAACTTTAACGTAAATGTGCAATTTTATATGCATATCAGTTTCAAGCGAAACTGTAAACAGTTATCATCATGAGTTCCCACACAGTGGGCGGGGCTTACTCAGAGTAGGATAGATATCTGAGTTCTCTAGATCCACAGATTGAGAGAGACTCTTGAATGAGAGTTGAAATGTCTTATTTTTCTAAAAATGTTTCCAGATGAAGTACAGAGTATATTTCTACGGTGGAACCCTCCTGGGCGAGTGAGGGATCACACCGCCTAATGTCATATGAACTTCTGCATCTGTATGTTGGTAGGGGTATGCTAACTATTATAAAGCAAATGTGTCATATACTATGTCATTAGCTCAAAATCAACTAATGAATTAAAAGTTTTAAAAGTTTTATTATAAAAATAAAAAAATGCAAACTCAACTTTGCTTTACTATCAATGATTTGGAAAAAACTAAAAGAAAAAAGCTTGAAGGGAATGTGTGTTCCAGGTGTGACTTGCATAAACGCAGATGCATAACTTAATTCTTCTTGCAAACTGTATGAGTGGATTCTTATCAAATTATATGGACAATAATTGTAGTTGTGTGGGAAGGCAAAGTGTTGATCAAACGTAGTCTACAATTGACAAAAATGTATTATAATAGTCTTTTTGAGCTATTTGAACATAAGGCTGTCCCGATTCATCCTGAAGTCCACGGATCTGGTTAGTCTATGTTTTGGGTTTTCTTGGGTTTGGTTATCCAGTTATTGTAACAGAACACGCTCTTTTCAATGTGCACTCATTAAATATCATTAGAGGAAATATTAGTATCAAAGTGAACACCACAGGAGATTTTCTTGTACTTTTAGCTTTTTAATGACATATACAGTCTTGAGCGTAAACAGTTTGTCAAATCCACAGTTGCCAGAGAAAGGTGATACTTGGATGGCACTTCTTATTGGAAAAAATGTTTCTAACAGTTTATTTTGGGAACAGAGAGTGTCTGTGCTTTGAATAAGATTATAAATAACAATGAGGATTAAACATATTCTGCTTTATAACCCAAAAATACAAATGTTTTTTTCCCCACAATAAAGCTGTGATTTTGTGAGAGGAAGTCTCTCCTTATACTGCACTTTTGATTTCTAATGGTGCAGAAAAGTTCCATCTTCTCGCTGTCCCGTCTGTTTCACTTTGTTTGTTTCTATTGTCATCTCCAGTATATGGGATTTTTGCTGACATTTGTTAACTTCACGGCCAACTTGCATGACAAATTACTAAGCAATGGTGCAATCTAAAAATAGCTAGTTTGTGGTGGATTCGAAGAAGTGAGTGGACCTGGTTTCTTTCACACTGCTAAATATGGTCATATTCTGTAACTTCAGCCTTCTAGTTTTCTTGAAATGTCATGTTTAATAAGTCTACATTATTAATCAAACATTCGATTTGATCTCAAAGCAAATTGTAATGTATACAGTTGTTTAAGTTACAATATATCATGTTTTTGGGGTTTATTTCAGACCTACTTACCCTGTAATTTAGATCTTTATAAAAATGTGCCAGGTTTTATTTTTGCAGTTACTATTTCAGTCTTCAAAATATAGATATGGGAATATATTGTGATGAAATTATTGTCAATACGTGTATCAATATATATAAAAGAGCATAAACTCATTATCAACTGCAAAGTTATGCACTTATTATCACTCTGACTCCTGCATCAAGGTTGAAACAGCTGAGCTAAAAAGGAGAATGATTCATAGAACAAATGTAGAGATATAAAGGGCCTTGTGAACAGATAATTCCACTGTATTATGTTATTCTACATAATCAGGTATCATATTAAGCTACGAGTACTGGGATATGTATCATTGTCCCCCTATCGGAGTACGTATTATGTTGTGAGGCATAATAGAAGACAATACCCAGCCCCTTGTCGAGTTAGAATATAGGCTTTGAATTAAATCTAATGGCAAGGCTTGTAAAACAATGGCAATTTGATCATTCTTGTCAATACGTTGTCTCCTTTACTCATTGTCAGTCTGTGCCTTCTTCCATCTGATGTGGACCGGTCATTGTTATGCTGCTGGTGCTGGTGTTATGTTTGGGGTCGTGGTTCAGTGCTCTTCTGTAAACCAACCTAGAACCCCAGACTGACAGCCCTTTGCCCTTTTCCAAGATATCAGTAAGACTTTTGCCGCATGTGTATCCTTGTACTGGAGCTATGTGCTTGGACGGGGCTCTCTCTGTGTGTGTGGCTCTGTCATGGCGATGGACAGGCTGAACTGTGTGGTAATTTTGTTTTTGACATATCAAAATAAGGTGTCTTTTCCCCTGTCTGGAGTTGAAATTGCTACTGTAACATTGTACGGTTTGAGGAATTGAATGGGATCAAGCGAGAGATGGTCTTCACGGCTTTTTCTTATTCATGAAAAGAAATAGTGATTCAAACAAGGATTCAACGTTTCCTTACCTCTTTTTAAAGTTGTTTGAATTGGGGGGGGAGGTGTGAGATCTCGTTAAATACATCAATATCCAAACTGAAATTAGACCACACCTTATTAGAGCTGGGGTTTCTGGTTTTAACACTGCAAAACCAGAAATAGGTTTTCAAATCTATCTTGTCCCTCGCGCTCACAGATCATTCGTCACATTATTCAAATTAATTCACAAGCACTAAGTTTCAGGCTTGTGCACAGCTTTAAACCCGCTTTTTCAGATGGCAAAGTGAAACTGGGGTGGACCTCTTAAGTACAGCCAATCAGATGCAGAAAGTGCTCAGTGGTCTAATTTTTGCTGCTTTTTTTAAGTTAGTGTTTAGTGGAAAACCATTTTTTACAAATTTTAACTTAACTAAAATTTACTAATTTACAAAAAAGACAGTTGGTTACTCCAGCTTTAAGCTTTTTCATTATTGTTAGTGCATGTTGTTTCTACGTAAGTGTTGTAAAAGCGGATGCTTCTTGACTAGGGCTCACTGGTGCTTGATTTCTGTTTTTAAGGATTTTTTTATTTTTTAAGTTTCTGCCAGTGTGGGACAATAGATTTGTTTTTTCATCTGGCGGATCACAAAGCACGAACAAAATGTATGATTCGTGTCAGCATACTGTAATTGTTAAATTGAAATAAAATTATTATTAAATAATAGAAATTAAGGTTTTTGTGATTTCTGTCATGTGATTTTAATGCATTTTCCTGTTGTGTGAAGCACTTTGACTTGTGCTCTACACATATACTTGCCTTGCTTTGCCTTGTCTGAGCTCTTGCGCTTCAGTTGAAAGACAATACAGGATTATTAAAACCCAGGAATCCATCAAAATGCAACTTTGAGCAGACAAATGATGAGGAAACCAAGTTGTAACAAGGTTAAAAGCTCATTATAGTTGATTTTGCATAATGTGTCACTTTTAACGCTTTTTCGACTCTGGGGACTCAAAATGCTTTGTGTTTATTTTTTGCTGACAAACAGAAATCACCAAACAAAGAACGAAGCCATGCGGGAGATAAAGCTGTCTGAGTTCTGAGTAATTGTTTATTTAGGTGCAGCGACCTGAGCGGTGCAATTAAAATTCTTATTTACATTAGAATCCCATTTTCATTCATACTGACCACAGAAACCACCAGTTATTATTGTGAGCCTCGCACCAGGCGGAGCAGCTCATGAACACATAGTTCATTACAGCATTTATTTGTCCTAAATTCATGCCATTTCCTGTCAAGGACAGCAAATAAATGCTATTCAACACACTTGATTAAAAAAAACAGCACAGTACAAAAACACTCACACACAACTAAATTCCACTAACACAAAACTGTTTACATACTGTTTAAATACTTCATTCGTCCTTCAATGAGAATGGCCTCCTGCTCCTTCTCCTCCTGGAGCGGTTTCATAAACTGTGATGTATATTATACACATTTTATGGTTTCAAAATAACTGAAATGACGGTTTGGGAACCACACAGTAGCAACACTGACTACTGTCTTTTAGAAATTCCACTTTGTGCTAAAACCTTGGCTGCCGGCTCCATCAGAAACACAAATTACCAACAAAGGTGTAGTCAATAAATAAAGAAATAAAATGCAGAGAATGCTCACGCGGTATGAACCCGGTAAGGTCTGACTGGGGAATAAAGTGTTTTCCTAAACTGCAGCAGGAGCTTGGTTCTGACTTCAAGTGGACTCAGGGTTGGGAGAACTGGCCTTGCTTAGGGGTCTGCGAGCAATGAATATAATTTGAGTTTAAATGTGGGAAAAAAGGGATATATAAGAAGCTTTATCTCCCTTTTGTTACTTTTTGCTCATGTCAAAAGAGATATAACTATATTTTGCACTATAAATTGTAACTGCTAGATGAAATGGGATAGATAAATACACAAATACATAAATACATACATGTTTTCAGTGTCATTTCATCTAGCACTTACAATTTATAGTGCAAAATATTGTTATTTTTCTTTTGTCACTCTCTCCACAATTGATTTATCTATTCTATGAAATAAATAGATAAATACATGTTTTTAGTGTCATTTTTGTTTTCATTGCAATAATTCGCAATATGTTCAAATCTAACTTTTTTCCTACAAAACAATGAATTAATAAAAAGATAATATATGTTTTTTTGTATAATAACTGGTTGTCTTTTTGATCGTTATAAGCCTGTATTTATATTTACTTTGGTTGCAAAACTTGTTAGCTGTTTTCACTTATTTCCGTTAACACCCGGGTGTCAGGATGAGGAAGGACTAAAGGCTTTTCTTCCTGTGTCCTCTGCTCGGCTTGTTTACCACCACTTGTGTCTGCGAGACCTAAAAGGCTTTGGGCTGACCCTGGGGAGGCTGTCCTCTTACACGCAGGTTCAAACATACTGAGACAATCCTTCCCACATGGAGCAATGTTGCTTTCGCTTCCATCGGACCAGAAAACTGAAGAGTGAATAATGACTTTCTTGTTTTCTTATCCCACCAACTTGTTGGACTTTGATGCTTTAGCTTGTACAGCATTGCATTTTTCTTTGATCAAGAAGAGATTGATGACAGCATCTGAGGCTTTTCTCATTAAAAATATATGTATAGGCCGAGGGAATGCCGAAATTGTAGTGTTGTTAGATTATAATATGTTTGGTTGGCCGTGCTATACCATGCTGCTTGTTGAACATCTATAAATCTGGTTCAAGAAGTACACTGACTTGTGGCCTTTTTGACTTGGTTTGGTTCTATTATAGTATATGGTATATTTTGTATTTTATAGACCTGGGGCAGCCATCAGCACTAATAGACTCAATATGATTATAAAGAAGGCCGGACATGTTGTGGGGGAGGAGCTGGCCAGAGGAAGTCCACAGATATTCTGGACTTTCTCTCTCACCCGCTCCACAATGTGCTGGTCAGCTGCAAAAGCTGGTTCAGCAGCAGATGGTTAATGCCACGCTGCTCCACTGAGACACAGGAAATCACTGTTGTTGTAGCCATCAAACTGCTCAGCCGCTCAAATCCTCCCTGTAAAGTCTTTGTGCAATATTCAGTTCCCTTGTAAAATCATACATGAACATGTAAATATGTTGTGAGGATACTATGTTATATAACCTAATTTAAGTTAAAATGTACATTTATTCTGTTCATACCGAGCGTTAGTTATAGAAGACAGAGTTATAGTGAGTGTTTCATTCTTACTGTGGTACCGATTATCTCTGATAAAACATGTTTTCTGCCTGTTGTTGCATGTTTGTAATGAAACTAATTTCCCCTTGAATTCAATACTGATTCTAAGATGTAAAAGGCTATTTTTATCTGGCTTTTTGTGTCACATTAACTTTATTATGAACTACTTTATCATTCAGATTTGTTTGATTGTCTTCTTAAAGTTGATCACATGATTAAGGAACGGTCATCTATTAATAAAATCTATTAATCTATTATTAGTGAATAATCATAAAATCCTGTTTCTTCTTACAGTAATTGTAACACAAAAATCTACTATTGTGACATACCTTCGTTGTCTTAATTGTAACCGACAAACCGGATATTCTGATTGTCTTACAGGGAGCGTGTTCAGAGGAGACAAAACTCTAACAACTCAGAGTTAAATAGTATCGAAGCTCTGACTTCTCTGATTTGGCTGAGACAGAGCCGCCTCTCACTCTGGGGTCGGCGGCTCAGTGCAGGCCTGTGTTTGGTACATGTCGTGCTGTCAGTTGGACCGGCTCCTGTGGCGATGCTCTGAGTGACATGCCACATTTACACTCCTCTCTCTCTACCGCTCCCGCACAGTGCTGTTCCCACACTCCACTCGCCGTGTGAAACCAGATGAATCCCTGGAATCCCTTCGCCTCCATCCACCGCAGCGCTCCGGCGTCGTAAGTAAAGACCAAAACACAGTCGTAAAAGGTGTTACACTCCCGGCTTCCCGTCGCCCGCGTGCGCCTGTGGTTGTGTTTGATTGGACTCAGAAGGGCATTTTTCTCCCTAATGTTTGCGTCATTGTAAATCACGATGCGAAGTGGAAAAGATTATAAAGTGACACTCGGGAGGTATTGATTAGCTGAATAGGCTGCTCTCTCCTCTTTCAGTCCCATCGCCGATTCTTCATCCAAACAGAGTCGGCGCCACTGACCCGCCGCACTACATCTTCTTAAAATCTGCCAATAATCTTTCCATCTGAAATATGTTCAACAGGGTATATGGGAATCTGTAGCATTTGTCAAACCGCTGAGGCGACAAGGGAATTCAATCCTTTGCAGATCCCTCATTGGGCGCTCACTACCATCATCATTTATACAGAAAGTCAAAGAGGTGTGATTTACCTTGACCACATGACTCCAAATAAATGGGCTCCAGTCTGAATTATTAATAGTACAATGATTTATTCTTCTGTCTACGTCTCAGTACGAAGACAATTCTGTTTCCCGATACCTAAATATCCACTTACCCGAGCAAGAAATGTGCACAAATATACAGTAAGTGCTGGTCGTTAATGTATGGCAATGCATTCATTTTGATTGAGGAACATCAGTGAAGGGTCGATAAAGAAATATGTCATTTTTGAACTGGATATGGACAATAACTGCAGCCACAAGAGTAGTAAATAAGACTAAAGGCATTGGCCAAGTTCACCATGGTAATAGTACTTAGTGTGAGGCTGAACTCATTATCTTTGAATATAACAATAAGAGGCAGAAATTATCGATGGTCCCATATGGATTCTTCAAGTTGATATCCGATATTTGGCTTGCGGCTGTGGATTTTTCTCAATTCCAACACATAGATTTTAATATCCATAGTAGGCTGCACAAATCTATCTTAAGTCCAAGCAAAGGTCACAAAGTCACTGTTCATTTTAGCAGAAATAATAACATTTATTTATCTTGGAAAATAATTAGTTGAAGTATATTTTCATTTCACCCAAGAAAAATATAGGTAAGATTGGTATATATTTTGGCGATACCGTGCTATTCGTCAAGTGGTTACTAAGGCTGGGAATGGCAGGGTCCTTCACGATTCGATGCAATACACGTTACACGGCTCTCGATACAAAAATATCACGCTTTTGCGATACATGCGATAAACGATATATTGCTCATGATATTCTATGATGTATCACATTTTTTTAAAGAACCCAATACATTTTCAACAAACTCAAAATGAAATGCACCCATTTTAATCATCAAAACGGTCAAAATGCAAAATGGTTTGTGAAAACAAGTTTCCTTTCTTTCTACAAGCAACAAAATTGTAGCGCGATCACTAAATAATTCAGGAATTTACTAAAAAAATGACTCATGGCAATATATCAATACAGCAGCCCACAATATCAATACTGTATCACTAAATTTAGGATCACGACATATCTATATTTTGATATTTTGGCACACCCCTTGTGGTTTACTGCATGTTCTCCCTGATCTCTCATCCCCATTTCACACTGAGCTGTCCTGTCTATCCATCTATCCATCTATCTATCTATCTATCCATCTATCCATCCATCCATCTATCCATCTATCTATCTATCTATCCATCTATCTATCTATCTATCTATCTATCCATCTATCCATCTATCCATCCATCCATATATCCATCTATCTATCTATCTATCTATCTATCTATCTATATCTATCCATCTATCTATCTATCTATCCATCTATCCATCCATCCATCCATCCATCTATCTATCTATCTATCTATCTATCTATCTATCTCCAGCAGAAATAATTGTGGTCAGTGTACAGTAAATATGATATAAACACTTGCATGTGTCGCGTCTTTACCATCGAAATAAAATGATTCCCAGTTTGCGTTCAGTTTGCGTTCTGTTGTCACTGTTCTTTTACCTCAGAGCTTTTAGGTTCAATGTGCTGGTAGTGTACGCTGTCTGAATGCCTCCAGTTTTCACATGGAGTGCTCATTTTATTTTCATGAAAATAAATGTCGGCTTCCTGCACCTGCCATGTAATTAGCCAGCTCCTGCCATTGACATATTCTGTATTGGACTCTCTCAAATGTCACTTATTCGTCTATCATTTCCATTGTAAATCTCATTATTAGAAAATAAATCAAGGACGCCTTCTTCACCCAGCTCTATATGTGCATTAAGGCCACCCGGGTTTGAATGAATGCCTTTAGGTCACAGTGTATATGTAGCAGTAAATGAGATGTCAGAGGTTCGAACGGTCAATTCTTTTTACCTCTTCAATTCCTCTGGAGCTAATGATGGGGAAAGACCACATGTGCGCCACAGGTATTCACATGCATGTACAGTGTGTGTGTAGGAGGAACAGTGATGGATGGAAACAATCCTTGCTTTTGGGACTGGGCTTAGGGAAACAGAAGGCTTTAATCACTAGTTAAAGGTCATGTTAATTACACTCACTGCACCCACACACAGTTCAATGACACATCACTTCAGGTTGTGCAGGAGTGTTCATACCAGAAATCAAACTCTGAGGTTTTAATTTGATTTGCAGGACATAACACACAGAGGTACATTTACTTGAATATAAAAAAAAAAAAACTGTACATGTAATTTTCAAACTTCAAACCTCAAACTTTGACTATCACCTATTTTACAACCTATTTTGTTTTAAGTACTCTTACTTGAGTAATCGTGTTGGATCCTCTTCTTTAATTGACGGTATTGACAGAGACGTTATGTTAGAACAGACTTTAGAAGAATACTTTATTTTACCTTTGTGTTTCTTTCACTGCTCATTAAGAGACCCTGAGGTAGTTTGGATTCCTTGCTGTTCTCTTCACACAAATTCAAAGTCAGATTCTTTCTGACTTGGCCACTCTTCTGCACATGGTTCTACCTCAAGGTTTCAGGTTCACGGGCCATTGCATCCTTGGCTTTTAAACCACACTTTGTCCTTGTAGTTGCAGACTTCACTGTAGGACATATGACATAAGCTTTCGACCAATGCTTCTTTGTAAAATGGCACAAACATGAGACTCATTGTCCGTAGCTGGAGGTTTAGACTTGTGTAATGTTTTATCCTACCTCAAATTGCCTTATGTTTTATGTCAGCATATTTTCAGTCTTGGGTAACCTTCATTTTCACTTTTTGTATTATTTGATGCCATTTTATACTCCTTGAATATCTATCAAACCTATAAAAACATGTTGTTGAAACGTGTGTTGTAATATCCACGACCTTGGGCTGGTATTTCCCATGTTGTCATCAAAGCAGCACGACTTAGACACCATTTCAAGTCAGACTTTATTGAACTCTGTTCAAATAAAAACCCAAATGACACATGGGCCTTTGATTGTGTGAAAGTCCAGAACTCCAAAACACAATTTCACTGTTCCTCTGCTGAATCATCAATGGCACCAAAAGAGTCTTTAAAAAAAGTCTTGAACTGTGCTTTAACTTTTGTTCTCCCCTGCAGTGCACAAAGAACAGAAAATACATCTCAGAACTTATCCAACCATAATAATCCTCACAACTGGACATTTCGAGCTTTGTCATTAATCACTGTCCAAACACAAAATTATGTCTCCAAAATATCTGTGAAAGAATCATTGATTGGCTGCAGTTAAGTATATGATAAACATAATCATTTCTAATAATTATTGTGTGCACTTTCTGGTGGAGGATCTACCACATGCTTGGCTCCATAGAGGTTTTTGCTTCCACAGTATCTCATTAAACTTATAGACTGTATAGGGCTGGCCCATATTACAGTCATGATAGATCGTCATTTGTTTTCAAGGCAATAGAGTTTATGCAGAGGACATCATAACGTTCAGAAAAGTGAGTGGGAAACGACAATGGTGAACAATTTTGTCCTATAAGAGTTTGAAACACAATTACAATGTAAAAGTGCTGCTGCAGTTTGATAACAAATATAATAGTTCCCAACTTGAAATATTTAGTTTATACTTGACATCTAATACATGAGAAGAAAAGCAGTGGTAGAGAACCAGATGCACAACAGGAACCCTGCAGCTGCGCTCACATTCATATGGGATCAACATAGATGAACTGGTTACATTTCTCTCCTTAAATGAGGTGTTTCTGAGTCTGTTTATTTCCTCTGCTCTGAATTTGCTTTGTTTTCTCATGATGCAGTAGCTGTTTTCAGTAGACAACCTTTGTGAAACAATAGCTCCATGGACAAAAATTAGGCCAGAGCAATTGGGTCAATAAAATAATATATGTGTGAAATTTGGAATAGTGCAATACGTTTCTAATTACAAACACTCATTCCTAGCCCTGCATGAACACTGACTGTAGAGGTTTTGCTGATGATAAAAACACTAATAGTGACTGGAAAAGGCTGTGAGGAAGCAGCACCTTCCAGGCAAAGCAATAATATCTCACAGACCCCCACCAGAAAAGTGACATTGTACACCTTTAACTGTATTTTACACAAACCTTTGCCTGTGCTCTGTGTAAACATGTTTTGGCTGATGGGAGGAAGCTGGAAAGCCTAAAGAGCAGATGCAGACCCCACACTGCCAGAAAATAGAACAGGGAGTATAAAGGCATCGGTCAAATTTGTTTTCAGCGCTGTATGATGGGCTCTTTTTGCATTACCTGTCTGAGAAAAATATAGTCCCATTGAGGCCAGTGAAAGGAGCCAATACCTTTCTCCATCACTTTGAGCTTCAACAACAACACAAACTGAGAGTATTCATGTTTAGGCATATCTGTAACACATTTTTCAATAGGGCTGCAACAGTTAATCCACTAATCATAAAATGATCATACGTATTTTGATCATTGAAAAATAGAACAATATAATTAGTTGACTAATCAAAACAATAATCCCAGACTTGGTTGACGGGTAAAATAACATGCATTAGTGATAAACTATGTATGAACTAATATTGAACATATGAGTAATAAGTAATACAGTTAGTCTCTACTGAGATTTCCAATTCTTACAGGAAATACAGTATTATAAAGTATATATACCAGGGCATAGATAACTTTTCTACATTTATCATTGGTGTTTTTGTTAGTTTACTTGGGTTAGGGTTAAATATAACGATGTAGTGATCAATTTATTCAAGCCACCATGCCTACAAAATAACCTACAAAACTTGTCTTTATTGTTTGCGTCCTTCTCTCATTTAGAAACTTCCCTGACAAAGAAACCTTGGAGCTGAACAAAACCTATTTTTTGGTTCTATGCTCCATGTTTAACTTTTGCTTTCTAACTTTCTGCGACAGACTGGTGTTGTTGCAAGTAATTCTCATTGAAAGCACATTTGTGTGGACAAGTGTAAGCTGTTTGTTACACTGCCCTGTTTTGGTTTGGTGCTTGTTTGTCTTTGAGCAGCCTTTTCCCTCAGAGCCTCACATCACCCTTCTCTCTCCGCTTTCTTCAGCCCGACCTCTTTTTTTCCCAGCCGAAAATGCAATATTGTCAGTGTGCCTTAAGGCGGTGTGGATCTAATGTAGTTACTATTGTCTTTTCGCTAACATCCACCCACATGCCTTATCTTTTCATCTCATTCTGTCCCGGTCTAGTCGTGTCTCCGAGGCTTCACTCTCGTCCCTTTACACAATTAAAGGAGGAGGACTCGTAGCTTTATTTTACTTTGCAAAGCTGTTCCCGGCGTCCCACGTATTAGGTCAATTTGTTATTTCAAAATGTAGTGAGAGCGTGTGAGTCACCTGATGGCCTCATTTTACAAGCAGAGCGGGCGACAATTTTTTTTTTTAAAGAGGTGCGAGAGTGATAGAGACGGGAGGATGGGGAAATGGCAGAAGAGAGGTACCACAGCCATTAAAATCCTATCCCCACTTTATTTACCATCAAAGTAACTGTCACAGCGCTATGTATATGTCCAATTTATTCTGTTATTTAAAGATGGTGCAATGTTTTGACGAGTATTGCATTAAAAGCACATCGAGTACAAGTCATACAGTAAAGAATATAAACATTTCCGGCCATAGGGAGCATTTTTCCTGATGGTGTTTTTATGACTGCTATTTTACATGTGGCAGTAGATTTTCCGAGAGCTAAATGTGCAGGTCGTTTTCAAATGGAGAATGTACTGGGATATATCTACAAGATGTAACCTTGTGCAGTATAAGGCAGCTGAATTGAAGCCTGAGTAAATATAAATAGCTGTCAGGATGGCCAGACCACTGCAAGAAGATAAAATTATTTGCTATATTGTGACCCCAGACTGGAAAAAGGAACGGTAAGTTAATCAAGCGCATATGAAGAAATTACAAATGACAGCCGTGAGCTTCAAATCGAGGGTACGGGTGCTGTTTATGATGAAACTACAAGGTTTGAAAAATCTTTTATTGAGTTTTGCAGAGGTTATACAAAAAAAGAGGTCTGTAGTGTTATTTACATGAGTCCAACCCGGTTTGTTGCGGTGCCGGCTGTCTGGTCTTTCCAGCGAGCCCATAAATCACAGGTTTAACTACGCTCGGACAGAAACAGGTATCCGCATGGGCTGCTTTTCCTGCGCCGCCTGGATCCTGATTTGTTAATTTATGGCCTGGGCTCACCTCAGCACCTCTCACATACGCACCTCACTGATTCCTCCACATTACCATATCTGTCCCTGTGGTGCTCCACTGTGGACCAGCAGAGCAAGTGATGACCCATGGAGAGGGCCACACTGAAAATGCAGGATGACTTTGGCCAATTTGCCATGTGTTCCTTATCCTTCTGGGCATTATCAATGGGCATGGACCACCAGAGCATGTGATAGGAGGCAGAGCAGGCGTGAGCAGGGGAAGGAAGCATTGATTGAAATGGAGACACTTGAGCGGAGTGAAAGGCAATCGTCATATAGTCTCGAAGAGCAGAGCGAATCAAGGAAACATCAAGATGGCAGCAGAGGAAAGAGCATCCTTCTTTGTATCACATGGAAATAAAAGAGCGATGAAGCAAATATAGTCGATTTGCCTAGCAAGCTTTAAAATATCGCATAGAGAAGTTTTTCTTGGAAGTCGTGAATAACAAATCACATTCTTGGTGTGGAAACATTGAAATTGCAGGAAGAAACAAACCATTCTTTTTCCTGTTATTACATCTCATGGGAGACGCAGTGGCAGGTGAGGGACAGAGTGATGGAGCAGAGCACTTCTGTGACTTGTGTAGGTCGTAAATGGACTGTAAAATCAGGTTATGCTTCGGCATAAACGGCGATCATATGCATAAAGCAGCGAGAGGGTCTATATAGTGAAACCCTTATCCTACTCTCTCATCTTCACATATGGAGATAATAGCATGGAGCGGAAGAGAACCCAGAGGTTTGTGTGGCTGTCTAAAGGGATTCTTGATAATAAATGCTCTTCCTTCAGTTGTGGATCAAATTTAGCCTCTGGTGCTGTCTGTGGTGCTGAATCAGGGACGATAAGGTCTGTGCAATTGGTATGAAATCCATCCAACTGTGCTCTATCTGAGAACCAGCAAGTTTGTTGCCACACTCTGAAAGGACTGCTTTGAACGTCATAGGAGTAAATATTGTTTTGGGAAAAATAAATGTGTGGTGAGTTATTGCCAGTATGGAAAAGGGAGTACCAGGCGTACTCCCTTTTCCATACTGGCAATAACTCACCACACATGGACTGACTTTGACAAAATGTCCTATATAAATCAAACCGAAAGAAATTGGAGAATATAGGCCTATAGGCACTGTACTTGTCTCGTATATAGTTCCATAATAAAATATATTTAACGTTTATTCAAATTATTTTATCATGCATAGTTGTGACTGTAGTTTAGCTATATTTCATTTGTAAAGCTTTATTTTTATTTAATTTGCATCTTTTCCAAATTATTTCTCACTCATTTAATTTTATTTTTGTCTGGTTTTTTGTACTTGTTTCAGTTGTCTTCTTGAAATAATTTGCAACACATTTTAAAAAAATCATATTTATCCATTGCATAGTTGTTGTTTAGTTCTCTCCATAAATGCAGTTTTCTGCCTCAACTGACTGGTGAACTCTGCCAGTATTACTGTTGTTAAGGCTGAACCGTACATTGTTCTTGTTGACTTGCTTTGATTTGCAAATCACAGTACAAATTGCTGAATGAATAACCCCTGACATGTTTCACATGATTGTTAAAGCTGATTTGTGGCCAGGGCTTGGGAGCACCGCTGAGACCATCCACCCACAAACACAGCCTTCTGTTCTCTCAGTGTGTATCAGCGCAATCCTGCAGGGGGAGGAGTGAACCAGCAAGGCACGTATGGCCATAATATCTGAGGTACAGTGGGAGTACTCATTAACAGGCATGCAGCTATAAATCAATTTACAAGGGTAAAATGCAGTTAATGTATAGTTCTGAAAGAACAATTATTATGCCGTGAACATTCTATTGGCCCATATTCTTCAATAACGATTTTGGGAGGTAATCTTAATGTTGTAAAAAGACACAGCTTTTAACCACATTATAACATTATTCCCTCCTCAGAAACATACCTGGAGTTGTAATTAGCTTAATTCACAATAGTTTGATGAATCCTGTATAGAGACTTCCGGTCATGGTGGCGCATTCAGACAACGCACCCACACCTCTGCTGCAAAACGTGGCTTTAAAATCATGGTTCAACCCACCTAATCCCAAAGAAAAATAGCGAGGGATGTGTAAACAAGGAAGGCACAGGTCTGGTAAGTCTACGGGACGAAAACAAACAAACCTGACGGTCCACGGTCCCATTAGAAAAACCAAACCGCCCGCATCGCAAGCTATCAAGGCTAACATGACTAGAAAGCCTGAGGCGGAGTATCGCAGTTCCTTCCCGTCGGAGAAACAGTCTCCTGTCGGCCTACATGAAGACTCTTGTGGCTTTTCTGCATCAGAAGGGGGAGAGAATACAACTAATCATTAGTTATTGCTCATGATGTCCGAAATAAGACACAAAATGCAGCATGATGTTGAATCTATTAGAGCTGAGGTGATCGCTGCGGCTTCTGCTGCGTTGGCAGCGGAGCTGAAGGCAGGAGGTGTAACTGAAGCACGCATGGACAAAGTCGAGCAGCGTGTTTCAGATAATGCTAATGATGTGCAGACATCTGACAAATTCACTGACTCTTGAAAGTGGGGTGAGGCAGGGCTGTGCCTGGTCTCCTCTCCTATTTGCTTTGTATTTGGAACCATTATCATAAACCGGTCGGCTTATGACCAAGGTTTTGTACCAAATAGAACAGACCCGAGATTCAAGGTATAAAGGTTTTTCACCAGTTGGTAAAAGATAATCAAATTAAAAGCTTTGACATGTTGAAAAAATCCTTTGACTTGGTGAAACAGGACTTTTATAGGTTTTTACTTTGTTACTATAACCAAGAAATTTAACAAGCTAATGACCATTGTAGCCCTCTGACTAAGATTTTTATCAAGGCTTATAAATCGGAACTTTCAAGGGGAATTATATCTAAATAATCAATGCATTTCTAATCTGGACAGTTACTCTACTAAATATATTAAAAAAGTGAGAGGGAGAAGGTGGTCTTGTTTTGAGAGACAAAGAGTGGGAGGATGTGTGTACATCCCTGTAGAAGGCGACAAAATCACATGTTTGGAGAGAGTTTTGTTGGAAGAATGTGTTTTTTCACTATGTCAAAGTGCCCATTACTCACGGGGAAATACAGACTGTTGGAGGAATTGTGGCAGCACGGAGGCAAACCACGATCACATACTGGGACTGTCCTGTGGTTCAAAAGTTTTGTGCTGTAATTAAAGGTGGAATAGAGGATTTTTGGCGACCAATCAGAGTCTCATTTCCTCGGACAGCTGAGTAGGTCTCCCACATGTCAATCATTCCCTGCGTGCTAGTGCACACCTGCAGGCTTATTCTGGTTCGTTCCAAGGATATCAGCACGTTCAGCAGTTCCCCTGGCTGCGCATGCGTGGTTGACATGCCGGTGTGTGTTTAGCGAAGCTTCCTTCAGTGTAGCTCCACTCTTTGAACCGCAAAGTACAAAAATGGCTGAGGGACAACAGAGAAAACCTGTGTTCGAGCTTAGAAGAAACGGAAATCTGCAGAGACAAGAGATGCAATGCGATCCGGTCGTGTTAATAAACAAACGCACATGTAGCAGCGGAGCTGTTGCGTGCTCATGCACAAGGTTTGATTGTAGACGGCCTCTCGGAAAGAACAGGAGAGGGGGGGTTGAGTGTGCGCATGCGCATTTGAAAAAGATTTTCAAATCGGCGGAAAATCCTCTATTCAACCTTTAAGAATGCACTACCAACAGTTTTTGACATTGTCATTCCTCTTGATTTGGGCTCCTGCCATGGACACAATAAACAGTTACCTCTGGAACATACTCTTGGCAGCGGTTAAAAAGGTCATCACAAAATGGATGCCACAAATTGCACCGACAATAAAGGACTGGACAGACATTACATTGGACATAAATGGAAAAACTCACATTCGGCTTTGAACTGAAAAGGGAAAAATGTTAAGGGAAAAAGGCTGAAGGACTATGGACTAAGTGGGATGTTTGGTTGGGTGCACAGGTGCCTTGATTCTTCTTTCTTTTCTTTTCTCACCTGTGTTGTCCGCTTACTTTGATTTTTGCTTTATACTCTCTCTCTGGTCTTGTTCTTGTACTATTGTAGTCTTTTTTATGTTTTAAACATGTTCAACTTAAAAAGTCCTCTCCCTCTGAGCGTCATATCAAGCTTGGAGATCTTCTGCACTCCAGTCCATAAATCAGTACTAGACTGATTCTGGACATTTCTGCGGTCAAATCATTAACATGTTAGAGGAAAGCTAGCATTTGTTTACTCGCTTATATAATTCCATCTGCAGTGTCTTTTTGGTTTTTGTAAACAACCTTTTCTTGTTCTAAAACATGAGATGCCAAAGTAAAGGTACTCAAGATCATGTTTAAAGGTCAATAACATACAAATAATGCATCAATTTCGTCCTTTAAAGTCCGACTTCAGTCTTGCCAATTAGTACATTTCGTTTGTCTCCCATAGATTATATTGTAAAAGAAGCACTTTGGGATAAAATGTCTGAATCGATTTGTTAAAGTATGTATTGATGGCAAAACCACAACAAAGAGGATTATCTGTTACTAATATTCATTTTGACATGAGAGTGTGCAGTGCAGGCTGTGCAATGACTTCATTTCACAGCCTGAAAAAGCTCTTCTAAAGCTGTGCACATGGCCAAGAATTCAAGCACGTGAATAGCAGCGATGTTCCCAAAGGTTGGTGAGAGGAACAAGTTAGGCAATTCAAATACATACTTCCTCCTTTCATGGTTTGAAATTCAGGTGCAGATGGTAAGGATCATTTGTGGATGTTCCTTTATGATGTTAATCACAGAAAACTGGAAAAAGGCCAATTTCCTGGTGTGACTACATTCATGTTTCCTGTGCCTTTTAACATATACGTAAAAGAATCGGAATCTATTTGTTTCTCATTTTAAAACGGTA
This sequence comes from Eucyclogobius newberryi, assembly GCF_026437365.1. NCBI lineage: Eukaryota > Metazoa > Chordata > Actinopteri > Gobiiformes > Gobiidae > Eucyclogobius > Eucyclogobius newberryi. The sequence continues at coordinate 17,224,208 of NW_027316056.1, forward strand.
GTAATCATTTGAGTGGAATATCATCAACTCGAAGTGTAGTAGTGTTTAGACAGCCATGTATTTTTAAAGAATACCTGTGAATACCGCTGTGCACAGTCACTGTTTAGAGATGTGCACTGATTTTACAGAAGAACACATGTCTATACCCCATTAAAAATTCAAATAAATGATTTCATCCTATTGCGCTGAGCTCGCTGTGCCTCTTGAATGACCCCATGCAAAAATGCTAGAGATTAAATTCTCTCCTTAGCTTATTCCCTGACAGTTCAGTGACAAAGTAACTTAAGCAAAGCAGTGACCCAAGACTCACTGTTGGCAGCACGAGTTCAATATACATCTGCACAAAGAGCGCTGCCTCTATCTTTTCATGGTCCAAATATTATTACGTTTGGTTGAGCTCTCTCTGGATTATCACGCCTCTTCAGGGGGTAATGTATTGTATGCTGCTGGTTTCACAGAAGTGGAAAACGACCATAAATTTTTCCGAAGCTGAAAGTCAATTACATAACAAAAGCGTAAAACAGGATGGTTTTGAGTGCTAAAATAAGTGGTTATCGTAGTTGTTATTGATCTGTTTTTATTCACTGTTCTCCAAAGCAAATTATTGGCTGGGCTAATATTACTCTTCTTTTTTTATTTTTATTTTCTTTTTGACAACAGATGCTCTTCCTGACTGTAGTATTTGACTTGAGATTAACTTCAATTTAGATATTTTTATCTTGAAGAATAAATATGGGATAACAGAGCCGTATTGCTACATTATGCTACATTAACCTGTTAAATGCCAATACATGCACATGCACAAAGAAACAACTGTGAAATCCTAGATTCTCTTTCATTCACAGTGAAGTACATTGAAGTACCATTCCTCAGTTATGTCACTAGCCTTATAAATAACAATCTGAATAGAAAAGGAAATTATATTTTTGATACATAAACAGCACAACAAAGCACAACATTTAAATTGTCTTTTTTTGGTGCATAGATTGAAATTAAATTACATGTATTAGCTTCTGACGATTCTCACAACTACATTTTTATTTCGTTCTTGCGGTTATATTGTAACCTGAATAATCAATTATTGATTATCCAAATAACCTTGAAATCCTTATAATAAAAGTATACTGTATGTGATTTGCCATTGCAAAATCAATCTTATTGATTTACAATGTGCAATATGTTCCTTGTCATACTATAGCTCACAGCAACAAAATGTGTACGACTCTAATACAACACTTAAATCTAACGGAGAAGGAGAAATATGCAGGTCTCACATGAACAAAAGGCGGAGATGCATTCGATTTTTGCAGCGCTGTCTCCTTTACTAACCTTATAATAGTATGTATTGCTGTACAAAGCTCTTTTGAATGCAAATAAATGCACACAGACACAGTTTTGCACCAAAGGGCTTCTCCGCACGTGTTGTGAGCTGATGTCCCAAGACTGCCTCGAGGTGTGACTCTTTGGGAGGATCAGCTGCAGTTTTTGCCTTACTGCAAGCATGACTCTGAACTCCCCATGGATCCCCGCCCTCACATGTTTAATGCAGCTGCAAGAATCAAAAGCATCTCGGTCTCTTTATCTGCACTACACCTCAAGCGACTATTTTAAAAGCCGGGTATCAACTTTGTAGGATCATTTTTGATTGAATTCGGTGTCAATTTCAATCCTTGGTTCTGTTGTCATGATGATGCATTCCTTTGTACTAGAACAAAATGTCACCCCAGTGGGATGGTGAGACTGGGAGTGTGATTTTTCATTAGACCGCTGGACTTTCTCATCTGTTTTTAATATTAATACGGTATGGTACTCAAATGCTTTCACCGCTTTCAACAGCTCTCCAAAGACACTCATCAGATGGAGAAATGTAGAAGTGAAGCTTTAGTCTGAGAAGGTCATGTAGAGACGCTTTGGGCTATAGTAAACGGTTTACTGAATATATGTCTCCAGTTCAGCTATTATAGGGGATTTTATTGTAAAGGATTATGCCTTAGTTCAAATGAAATTAACTGAAAATCATCCAGGGTGTTCCGCTTCTGAGATGAGCAGATGAATAATGAAATGTGTGGAAAGTATAGTGAAAGTCTAATTGAAAATGTGTTAAATAGTGCAAAAAATATCAAACGAGCTCTTACATCCATCTGGGGTTTTTTCAGAAAAAAAATTAAATTCAAGGGAAACAATTTAACGTAAAACTTTGTCATGCTATGTTTCCTTTTTTATCTGAAATTGTACATGTGCAACTGTGTTAGCCTGAAGAAACTACTTCAACAAATGTATAACTTTCCAATGTTAAAAATCCTTCTACTTTTGCCTTGAACCACAAACATTATTTCCTTTTGAAATTTGGAATATCTTTAGGCTAGCTTTTGTTTTGTAGTGGTATTTTGTCCTCAAAGTACCCTCCAGGTTTTGCCTTTAAGCACTTTCATGTTCATGTGGAGTCATCATTTATCTTCCTACTGTTTGTCTTTGATGGAAACAGAAAGGTCCAGTGTGAGTTTACACTGTGGACTTCTGCTCTGACAAATCCTTTATCGGCTGACTCTATCCCTCAAATCCCTCTTTATCCCACAACTTTGCCCTCCTCTTGGCATCATCACTTTTTATGGCCTTCATGCTTCACCCAAAAACACAAAGTGGAGAAGCCCAAAACACAGATTGAAGTTTTTGGTCATTATAAATGTTGGTGAGGCTACAGTGAAACTCAGGGAAAAGAATGACAGTGTAGTTTATATATAAATCCAGCTGTAGGAGTGAAGCTGAAATCTTTGCAACAGTCTGGTGCTTCAAGGGCATTTGTTACAAGCCTTGTCCTCCATCCTACAACTTTAAAATACATCTTAATCAGACATTGAGACAACACTGCTACACCAGAGCTCACGCACTGTGGAATGTAAAGAAAAGGTGTTATACATTGATATTAAAGGGGCTTTTATAGGTGTCTGCCACCTGTTTGTCAAACATGGAGATGTCATTACCTTGTCTGGAATTGAAAATATGAATGTTGTATTTATTTGTATTTATCCTTATTATGGTGCACCATTGGAAATCAAATAATTAACCCTCAGTGTATTAGTACGTCTGGTTTGTGTTCTTTGTCTGTAGTGAGATTAGATAGTGTTTTGTATAGTCTTTACTTCCTTTGTTATCCGTCATTTGCAGTTACACATTTTCTTTTATGCATTTATTCATGCATTTTAACTTGATTTGTTATTTTAAATGTGCATACTTGTACACTTGTAATTGTTCAGATTCCATTGTTCAAAAAGAAGTGCTGGAGTGACCATTGGCTGCTGTGGATGTGGGCGTGTGTCTCTGTGGAGGAGAGCTCAAAGACTGTGTGGTCAGTGTCCTGTCTGCAGTGGGAGGGAGACAGAGGAGGAAGGACAAGAACATAAAGATATATTTTTACACTGACCACAAAAGTTCACATTTGTGGGTACGAGCACAAGTGGGATGGAAATGCTTCTATTGAGCCACAGCAGCTGAGCATGATAAATACCATTAATGGTCAGGTGTACAAATGATGCAGCCATAACGCCATTTAGTGTTCATTATCTCATAAAAACATAGGTAATAAATGTTATAAAAATGCATAATGTTAAATGCCGATCAACAGTTGACAATTTGATTTAAGTGGGATTCTAATCAACATATTGTATGATAGTGTTCATTTACAATTGATTTGTTTGTGTGGGCATAATTATTACTGCAGTGGTACAAAGTAAACACAAAGTAATGAGTTATGAGGAAAGAGTTTAGTTATGGAAATGTTACAGTGATGAAACAATAAAACTGAATAGTGGTGGTTTCGTTTTTGTCATCTATTTTTGTTCTGCTGGTTTAAGATTTGTGAGCCTGGAGCAGAATGTGTAGGGCCAATAAGGGTAAGAGTTTCAGAGTAACATTAGTCGGGCTGCTAATGCATTAAAAGCAATTTGGTGGTGGCTAGATAATGGTAGGTTTGAGCCCCATATTGTGTGACGCATGCTCTCTGTGAAGTCCTGTCACTTCTGTGTGTCTCCCCTTTGTCTAAAGGCATGTATAAAAGCTTGTGTTTAAAGTGGATTAAGGATTTTTGTCATTTTGATTCTTGTCAGTTTCATTTTAAACTCACTTTATAGAGTGGATAGATACTAGTCTTTATGGTTTTCTAAACCGTAGCCAGTGAATGACAAGGCCTTTTAATGTACAGCTTTTCAGCCATATGTGTTTTACAAAGAACGACAAGCATTAAGTCTAACCAATCTGTTGTATTGTGCTGTATTTCTTGCTTGACATTGAGATATCACCTTTAACTGAAAGATGGAGGACGGCGGTGGATATTGCAGGTCGAGAGGAATGCCCTGCTCGTCATGCTGTGTCAAACACAGTATGGAGCCCCTGAAGTCACCTGCCAGCCGGCTGAGACAAACCTTAGTGTGGGGTCACCGCTAAAGCCATCTGCTCCAGGCTGGGCCACAACATTAAAATGAATGTTAGAGGCAGTGGACAGATTACACCTTTGAATGCTTCACAGCCCTGTCTTAAAACTACAGAGAGTCAGGACTGTCCCAGAGGGGAGTTGTGTCTTATAAAAGGGACTGTACCGGGGCTTGTCACGGGATGTTAACGCTCAGTGAGTGAAAGAGCTTCTGAGTGTGATAGAGAACACTGCCTCTGTCATGTCCGCTCCTGTTCTGCACCGATGAGAAAGTAGAATGTATTAGTTTCACAACTAAAGAAGAGAAAGTGAGGTTGTAAGAAAATCTGACAGAATTCCATGTCTTTTTCCCCAAAGTTTATAGGTTGTTTGGGCCAAACTAGTGTACATACCTGAGGCACATCCTAAACTCTTCACTAGTGAAAACCAAAGAGTAGCATTCGGATCTGGGAAAAAAAAAAAAGAAAATGTTAATGCCATTCCCATTGGACAGATCAGCTTTTATTTTGTGTAATTTGGTGCCAACTTTATTTTACACGTTCCAATATAAAGGATTTTATGAGATGTGTGAACTACTGCCTGATATATTTGGCCCTGGGTTTCTGTATACAATTCCTATACTATAACCTTATTCAAAAGCTGCGCCATTAAATTGCATATTCCTGCGCTAATGTGTATTTAACATTTCCAGTCATCCTTTTCTCGCCTCTTTTTTTAACCCCACTGAATCCTCTGAGGCCAAAGGTTGACATGAAAATTAGGATTCCTTGCTCTGCCTCTGTCCCCTGATTTGCTCTTTTCAACTCTTAACTCATCAAAGCACACAGAGAAAGGGTGGCCATGCTATAAAGTGGTCAATATATTCCACTTACTCTATTTAGAATTTCGGAATTACTTCAAATAAAATGTCTTTGTGTGCTGTGCTGTCCATTACTGAATGTACCTTGTGTGCGTTCAATAAAAGCTGGACCAGAGTGCGGCTTGTTTAGTGCTGTTTACATCTGCCAGTGTGTTGAAAATGGGTGGAACAGGCTTCAAATGCTGAGGGTACTCTTAACTAGAATTGTGTCTATAGGTTCAGCTGCACTTCAAATGTAATGGCTGTGACATAGAAGAAGAGCCAAATGCAATATAAAAGCAACAAACGGATAGGAAATGGATTCTCTTTTTATCATGCTTGTGGAATGTATTAGGCAGTAAGTAAACAACATCCTCGAAGGGGATTTGGCAGAAACGTATAACTGGACAAAATGTTGGATTTTAGCTTGGAAGTTTGAAAAAGATCCAATTGTGTGGCTTAGTGACTGGGTCAGATTATCACTAAAAATTGCAGCTCTTTGGGTGTTCAGTCTTCTGCGAGCAATTTCCACTGAATGAATCGGCAACATAACTTGGATGAGAAACCGAGCTGATGTTGTTTGGCTCAATAAATGAAAACCTGGCTGATACCGTTTTTTCCGGACCATAAATCGCACATTTTTTCATAATTTGGCCGGGTAAGTTATACTCCAGAGCGACTTATTATGTGATATTATTAACACATTATTGTATGAAATTAGTTGTTCGTTATTTTCACACTGACAACCACAAGAGGGCGCTCTAGGCTCTAAGCGACGCAGAAGAAGAATCTGCACTTCCTCTACCTCCGTTTGCAGAGTTGTTTAGAAGTGACACAGAGGAAGAAGAATTCAATAGATTTAGTGATTTGGGGTAAAACTGATGCTTTGGTAAACTTGTTAGCATGTTCTTTATGCTATAGTTATCTGAATAACTGTTAATATGTTACGTTAACATACCAGACACTTACCACAGTTCTGTCTGTGCCTCATGTAGCTGAAGGTGTTACGTTAGTAATCTGTTATTATTTTAAATTGCATTTCAAGATTGAATTTCTGTTCTTGGTCTTGGATTTTATCAAATAAATGTCCTCCAAAAATGCGACTTATACTCCAGTGCGACTTATAGTCCGGAAAATATTAAGGATGTTACAACACAATCAAATCCAATGTATCTTATTTTCACATATGTAACTTTTCTAGTAGAGAATCTGCTGTGTTCTTTTTTAAGACCTCTTGTGCAAAATTGACAATTAGGGACTTTATACCATATTATAATTGTTTCCCTTCTCATTTACACACTCCTGCAGACAGGACATCACTGCTTTGACCTTTGACCGTGTTCACCGCTCCCCAGATTCCCCACCAATACTCTCTCTCTTTACTTCAGTCTGCAATTTTATTTTCTTTATTTTCTCAAATGGTGACACGTGGGATTTGACGGCGGTACGTAGTCGTTTTGGCGCTAATTAAAAAAAAATCTTCTGCTTGCTCTCGTAAACTGCAGCTCTCTGTGGACATTTTAGAGCAATATTGCAATAAAACTGTCCAAAATATAACAATGATCAACGGTTGTCATAGGTCATAACTCTATAGCAAAAGCAAAATAGGTTTTCTTTAAAGGAGATGGTACCACTTTATCAGGAATGTTCCACAGAGGGCATTAAACTTATCTATCACCATTCAGACAAGGAGTTTGAAGTGCCTCTGACAGGTTGGACGACTCAATGAACTAAAATGCAGTTATTTTGCAAAAAGAATTATAAAAATTTGATCACAGAAAAGCACATTTTTAGATTTACAATTTACTTCTGGTTTGTAGTAGAAAAAGATTCAGTTGAAGTCATCTGGACTCTTTTTTTTTTTAAAGAAATGTTTCGACTCTCATCCAAGAGTCATTCTCAATCTGCGAATTTAGACCGGGAACTCAGATATTTATCCTATTCTGTGGTAAGCCCTGCCCACCGGACGGGCCGCTTCAACCTCTTCTTCACCGCTTTGTTTTCTATCAACTAGCCTTGTTTACTATCAGTCCTTTAATGGGCTATTAGTCTCCCTTATGTCCCTGGCTCACTCTCTCCTCTCACTCTCTCTCCTCTCTCTGGTTTGTAATTGATGACATCACACGAGGAAATTTCCCAGCAAACACTATTTTTTTTAATTGAGCATCAAATATATACAAGCGTGCCTTTATTTTGTTGAATTAATGTTTAGAAAGTCAAAAACAGTTGTTTCTTTGTGTAAAATATGCATAAACTTTGACTGGAATGAATAGCCCTCTATAGATTTTTCAACATTTTCTTCACAAATACCAACTCAAATGATGTTAAACTATTATCTGTATGTACAACAGGTATAAATTCACCAAATTAAGTCAAAATTAGAAAATCTTAAAAACCTGTAAGGTGTCTTTATTTGGTTTTAGTTTGATATATCTATATATCTTTGATAAATCTATATATATTTAAATTGTTCTGAAATATATCCAAATAAGCCTTTTTTCTCCTTTCTGCTTCTGAAGCTTGGCTGAAAGTCACTGTCTTTTTAGTGGCTTGAAGCTTGATTCTTCTTCTCCGCCCCTTTTCATTCTGTGGCCATGTTCCGAGGCCCGTTCATATTCCGCCAAGTTTCAACAAACTGACTTAAAAACTACCTTTTGGAGACAAGTCTTTGTTCTGTTTTCAATGATCATTTAACAACAAAGAGCTCTTATTTGTGTAATGAATTGACTGGAGAAGTGAGCGTATTTACTCCATTCAGCAGATTTCACATGTACATGTGTGGGAGTTTAGCTCAGCAGCGCAAGCGTCCGCCCTTCATGTGGGAAACTGGGGTTTGAAATTCATTATTGTATGTGTTTTTCACTTTTGCGTGCAAATGTCATCCACTAAACATTGATGAACACCCCAAATGGGCTTTCCCATCCATAAAAGTCACCGCATGCTACTGGTTGAGCCCAGTTGATTTAGTTTGGTCCTGTTCTAGTCCTGCATTTGTCCTCTTTTGTTTGTTTAACACTAGTTTAGTCACAATTTTGATATAATGCAAGTGTGAATATAAGTATTCAAAAAATATGGTTTTAATGCCAGACTGTGGAATATTCCAGGCAAAATCTTAACATCTCCATGGAGACCAACAGGTAGCTGACCCTTCACTAGAACTAGGGTTTCAGATTGAGACACCAAAGGGGCTTCCACACCGCCGCGGCCAAAGAGTCCAGTTTACATTCAAAGTCTATAGTAAACGCGCGTCGAGCACGTAGTGCGTTATCCGCGGGGCGATTTCTTTGTTTTTGCGGCGCAATTGGTGCGTTTTCTTACGTTCTTGAGGCTTTGAGCGCGCGTATGAGCCGGCCGATGCGGCTTACGCGACGCAATCAGATATGTTGAGGTCTCTGCAGCTGAAGCGTAGCAGCCGCTGCAGCAGCCAATCAGAGCTGACGCTCCAGTGACGTACGTACGTACGTATTTTCCTCTCGCATTTCCGGTATTCCCCGTGGAATTCCCCAAGAAGCGCCACTTTTTCCTTGCTCGTCAACAATGGCAGACGAAAGACTGATTGTGGCCGTGTGTGGGAGAAAGGAGCTGTACGACGTATTCACGGTGGAACAGAGACAGAAATAAGCCCGGCGCCTCCGTGTGAGAGTTTTGAAAACCAAAAACGTGAAAACAACGCTCTCGATATCCGCCATTTTACACAATGAAAGGCCACACCGACAACAACTCCGCTGCTCATGCGACAACACCTCTACTGCGCATGTGCGCAGAGAGCTCGAGCACGCCGTACGCGCGCCTGTGTGCAGTGGCCGGGGCGTCGAGTGCGCGCGTCCACTGCATAAACCTTTCAAATGTACACGCGCTCAAATTCTGCGTCAGGCACGTTTAGGCGTCTGCGGTGTGTATGTACCGTAAGCCTTTACTGTATTTGCCAATTAATGATCCAAAACAAATAAAAGTTCTCAAAATGTCCCATATTAACGGGAAGCTAAATCCCATAATCTACAATGGGACTGTTATGTTGCAGAGGCAGCGAGTGTGTTTCTGATTAAGGCGGAAGAAAGATGGCCGTGGTGACATATTAGTTTAATCAGGCTGCGCTGTAAGGGAAAAGAGGGGATCATTGGCCCGGTCTGTCGCCACTCAGCAGGATAGATGTCTGCACATCCTCATCACACTCTTTCTCTGGGTCTGATGCAGTTTGATGGGCGCTAAACAAAGGCAAGAGTAAGACTCATATCGCAAACTTTTCTTCTTGTCTCTGCAAAAAGATGATGACGTAACTTAGTCATCACTTTTAATTACAGGTTGCTTTAATGTACAATTAGTCAGCGCAGTCTCAGTATATAGACAGATTGTATTAATTCCAACTATATCGTTTGATGAAATAGTATTAATCTCCCAACATTAGCGCTACATTATATAGCACACAATCAAATCGTAATTTTTTGATTTTTTATCTTCTACCGCTTGTTCCTGTTAGGGGCCGCGGGTGACTAGAGCCTATCCCAGTGACTTTGGGCCTTAGGCTGGGTACACGCTGGACAGGAGCCAGCTCATCGCAGGGTTAAATCAAACAATCAAATCAAAATTGCAATTTAATGGTTGAACTGAGCAAATCATGATAGGTATTATTTAATTAAGTTAAATAACTATCTTTGCAAACAAGAAAATGTACCAATAGTCTTCTTCTTTCTCTGTAACCCTGCAGTTTAGATCTCAACATGTCCTGAAATACATGTGGCGCTTTTATTAGTTTAGCGGTTAAATTTTCAGTCTCATCGAAATCTTATCATAACTATAATGCTTTTCCGAAAGTTTTTTTCTAAATTCTACCCAGTATATTTCAGCTAGCCACTTTAGTACGGGTTACATTTACTGCATGTATAATGTGGGACTGAAGCTGTAAATCACGCTTTATCTCGGAGATGTTCCCACTTTGATATAGAAGTGCGTGTGCTCTTTACCAGAAGTGTCCCGCAGCTGTGCACCACCTGGCCTCTGATAGGACTAACCCAATAAAGAGCTGCAACAGTGACCGGCAGTGGGCGGCCCCGGCTGGCCCCGGCTGGACCCGCCTGACCCCGGCTGGACCCGCCTGGCCCCGGCTGGACCCGCCTGGCCCTGGCTGGCTCCAAACACTCCCAACGAGTTTGTTACCCTCTCAGACAAGAGCATGTACTATAGAGACATCACCTAAGAATAAAATAAGTTTTAAATGTCATCAAAGTAATTATAAATAGAACATTATGTCAAACACAATAAGATACCAAACTTTAACAAATTATGTCCAATATTTGAATATGTTGGATCAGTGAGAATTGTCATAGAGTTATATCGAGAAGATTATGTGTTTGCTGGCATTATTTTTTTTATATAAAAAATTAAATGTTTGAGGTAGGGCCACAAGAGGCAATATATTGCTATCAATTTCCTTTGCAAACAACAAAATATCCTTACTATAATTAAAAAAACTGCAAACCCTTCTAGTTTAGACCTTTATGTTGTTCTTAAATATATGAGATTCTTGTATTAGTTTAGTAAATTTTCCGTAATTTCGATATTTTCCAAACTTGTTCGGCCCTTGTTTAAGGTTTAAAAATAACCATTGCCTGGAAGTTGAGACGTGTAAAATGCAACAATAATGCCATTATCTTTGCTGTATTGTGCTGTTAAATAAAACCTACAGGCCAAATAAAGCAAACTTGAAGAAGTCCAGTTTTTACCCTGCTTTTAATCGGACTAATTAGACAATTATAGATGGGCAATGTATTGAAATTTAGATAAGATCAGTAAATAAATATGTTGGGAGATTTGAATATTTTATATATAATTTATAGGTAAAAAGCCAGAAAAAAAGTGGAAAAAAAAATACCTCTCCTTGAACCGACACCTTAACGTGGTGGAGGGGTTTGAGTGCCCTAATGATCCCGGGAGCTATGTTGTCGGGGGCTTCATGCCCCTGGTAGGGTCTCCCAAGGCAAACAGGTCCTAGGTGACGGGTCAGACAAAGATCGGTTCAGAAGCCTCTTATGATGACTACAAGAACAAGGCCGTTTACGTCGCGCCCGGATCGGCGTCACCGGGGCCTCATCCTGGAGCCAGGTCTGGGATGGGTGCTCTATGGCGAGCGCCTGGTGGCCGGGTCTTACCCCACGGGCACGGCACAGCCCGAAAGAGCGACTTGGGGCTGCCCTCCCGTGGGCCCACCACCCGCAGGAGGATCCATAAGGGGCTGGTGCAGAGAGATCTGGGCGGCAGTCGACGGCAGGGGCCTCGGCGACCAGATCTCCAAACACAGAGACTAACTCTGGGGACATGGAATGTCACCTCACTGGGGGGGAAAGAGCCTGAGCTTGTGCGGGAGGTTGAGCGATACCGACTAGATATAGTCGGCCTCACCTCCACGCACAGTTTGGGCTCTGGAACCCATCTCCTCGAGAGGGGCTGGACGCTCCACTTCTCTGGTGTTGCCCGCGGGGAGAGGCGGCGGGCTGGTGTGGGCTTGCCTATAGCCCCTCAGCTCAGCCGCCACGTGTTGGAGTTCACCCCAGTGAACGAGAGGGTCGAGTCCCTCCGCCTTCGGGTGGGGGACAGGTCTCTCACTGTTGTGGCGGCCTATGGGCCGAACAGCAGTGCAGAGTACCCGGCCTTCTTGGAGTCCTTGGGGGGGGTACTGGACATTGCACCGACCGGGGACTCCGTTGTTCTACTGGGGGACTTCAACGCCCACGTGGTCAATGACAGTGACACCTGGGGAGGGGTGATCGGGAAGAACGGCTTCCCCGATCTGAACCCGAGCGGTGTTCAGTTATTGGACTTCTGTGCTAGCCACGGATTGTCCATAACGAACACCATGTTCAAGCACAAGGGTGTCCATCAGTGCACGTGGCACCAGGACACCCTAGGCCGGAGGTCAATGATCGACTTTGTTGTCGTGTCATTTGACCTCCGGCCGCGTGTCTTGGACACTCGGGTGAAGAGAGGGGCAGAGTTGTCAACCGATCACCACCTGGTGGTGAGTTGGATCCGCTGGCGGAGGAGAAAGCCGGACAGACTTGGCAGACCCAAGCGCATTGTGAGGGTCTGTTGGGAACGTCTTGTGGAGCCCTCTGTCAGTAGGGTATTCAACTCGCACCTCCGGGAGAGCTTCTCCCATGTCCCGGGGGAGGTTGGGGACATTGAGTCCGAGTGGACCATGTTCTCCGCCTCCATTGTTGATGCAGCTGCTCGGAGCTGTGGTCGCAAAGTCTCTGGTGCCTGTCGTGGCGGCAACCCCCGAACCCGGTGGTGGACACCGGAAGTAAGGGATGCCGTCAGACTGAAGAAGGAGGCCTATCAGGCCACTCTGGCTTGTGGGTCTCCGGAGGTCATCGACAGGTATTGGCAGGCCAAGCGAGCCGCGGCTCGTGCTGTCGCAGAGGCAAAAACCCGGGCCTGGGAGAGTTCGGGGAGGCCATGGAGGAGGACTATCGGTCGGCACCAAAGAAATTCTGGCAAACCGCCTCAGGAGGGGGAAGCAGTGCCTCACCAACACCGTTTCACCGTTTGAGGCCTGCTGACCTCGACTGGGGATGTCGTCGGACGGTGGAAGGAATACTTTGAGGATCTCCTTAATTCCTCAGTCACATCTTCCGAAGAGGAAGTAGAGACCGGGGACTCAGAGGCTGGCTCATCCATCACCCAAGCTGAAGTCACTGAGGTTGTTTGCAAACTCCTCGGTGGCAGGGCTCCGGGGGTGGATGAGATCCGCCCTGAGTACCTAAAGTATCTGGATGTTGTAGGACTGTCTTGGTTGACTCGTCTCTGCAACGGGGACCGTGCCTCTGGACTGGCAGACCGGGGTGGTGGTCCCTCTGTTCAAGAAGGGGGACCGGAGGGTGTGTTCCAACTACAGAGGGATCACACTCCTCAGCCTCCCGGGTAAGGTCTATTCCAAGGTACTGGAGAGGAGAATCCGACCGATAGTCGAACCTCGGATTCAGGAGGAGCAGAGTGGTTTTCGTCCCGGTCGTGGAACACTGGACCAGCTCTATACCCTCCATCGGGTGCTCGAGGGTTCATGGGAGTTTGCCCAACCAGTCCACATGTGCTTTGTGGATCTGGAGAAGGCTTTCGACCGTGTCCCTCGGGTGTCCTTTGGGGGGGTGCTCCGGGAGTACGGGGTCCGGGGCCCTTTGCTCAGGGCTGTCCGGTCCCTGTATGACCGGAGCAGGAGCTGTGTTCGCATTGCCGGCAGTAAGTCAGACCTGTTCCCAGTGCATGTTGGACTCCGCCAGGGCTGCCCTTTGTCACCGGTTCTGTTTATCATTTTTATGGACAGAATTTCTAGGTGCAGTCAGGGGTCGGAGGGTGTCCGGTTTGGGGACCACAGGATTCCATCTCTGCTGTTTGCAGACGATGTTGTCCTGATGGCTCCATCAAACCCGGACCTGCAACATGCACTGGGACTGTGTGAAGCGGCTGGGATGAGAATCAGCACCTCCAAATCTGAGGCCATGGTTCTCGACCGGAAAAAGGTGGCTTGCCCTCTCCAGGTGGGTGGGGTGTCCTTTCCCCAAGTGGAGGAGTTCAAGTATCTCGGGGTCTTGTTCACGAGTGAGGGAAGGATGGAGCGTGAGATCGACAGGCGGATCGGTGCAGCAGCTGCAGTGATGCAGTCGCTGCATCGGACCGTTGTGGTAAAGAGGGAGCTGAGCCGAAAGGCAAAGCTCTCTATTTACCGGTCGGTCTACGTTCCTACCCTCACCTATGGTCATGAGCTTTGGGTAGTGACCGAAAGAACAAGATCGCGGATACAAGCGGTCGAAATGAGTTTCCTCCGCCGTGTGGCTGGGCGCTCCCTTAGAGATAAGGTGAGGAGCTCGGCCACACGGGGGGAGCTCGGAGTAGAGCCGCTGCTCCTCCACGTCGAGAGGAGCCAGCTGAGGTGGCTCGGGCATCTGCACCGGATGCCTCCTGGGCGCCTCTCTCGGGAGGTGTTTCAGACATGTCCCACCGGGAAGAGGCCCCGGGGAAGACTCAGGACACGCTGGAGAGACTATGTCTCTTGGCTGGCCTGGGAACGCCTCAGGATCCCCCCGGAGAAGTTGGAGGAAGTGTCTGGGGAGGAGGAAGTCTGGGAGTCCCTGCTCAGACTGCTGCCCCCGCGACCCGGCCCCGGATAAAGCGGGAGAAAATGGATGGATGGATGGAAGCTAGAAAAATAATTGGATATTCATAAAAATGGAAATGTTATGTTGTTAACTTTCAAATACGTATATAAAGTAATATTTCTGCACCTTGACAGACTGTAAATCATCAGATACTTAAATACAGATAAAAAATTCAGGTGGCACTAAATCTACTGAATCATATGTAACAAATCACGTTCAGTTTGTCAGTCTGTCAAGATATCCCTTTCTCCCTGTGGTTACAGGTGCCCACAAGGTTCCGTTTTAGGCCCTTTGCTATTTTCCCTGTATATTAGTTACCTTCCCTCTGTGCCACAATGTGTTCATTCAGATGTACCCTGATGATACAGCCTTTTATACATATACCAGAGACACTACAAGCTGCAGAAAAACCCTCCATGAATGCAAACTGGTTGAATTGGTAATGCTTGAAACTCAATGTTAATAAAACAGTGACCATGTTTTTCTGCAGACACAACATATCAAATAATGTCACAGTTTTTTTGTTGCTGGTAGAAAAATATAAAAGAATTAAGAGTATAAATACATTGGAGTACTGATGGATTCCAAATTGACATTTAAATCTCTCAGCAATTTAGTTAAATTTGCCTAGTCAAATTGTTCAACCACATGGTGACAGGCAAACAAAACCTCACTGAAAATATTACACTATTGTATAAGAATATAACACCCCGGAAACCTCAGAGAGCCCTCTGCAGTTTTTATAAGAAACATCTCAAAACATGGTCTATAGCAAATCAATTGTGTCAACATGAAGTTGCTAATTCTTCTTTGTCCTCACCGTATAGCTTTTGAGTCTTTGTTTTTTAAGTTGATTTCAGAACGTTCTACTATCTACTAGTTAATTTGTTAAAACGTGATCGTTTTTACAATTAATCTAGCTCGATCTTGATCTTCACTATTTTACTCTGACTTTAAGTTTAGGCTTTAATGTATTTTCTGCTTTCACTGATGTAGCTTCATGTTGGATCTTTTTTGTTGATCAATGTTGTCTTTAGGGAGACAATTTTAACAAGGATGAAAAATAGCTTTCTCAGCTAATTCTGGTACATTTACAGTAATCATAAATGTATACTGTCCATGTCAAATAAAAAAAATACATACATTAAAACAACTAAACATAAAAATATATTAAAAAAATATGTCAACTAAACATAAATAATACATTCAAAGACAAGTTTTAACACATTTCTGATGGATTGCAATAATAACGGCTGAATACTGTTATCTTTACTCTTATACTCAGACATTCAGGAAGCCCACACCTGAGAGTTACTGGCAGACACATACCCACACACAGGCAAAAGATGCACCATTTCAAAGCATTGTGTGGGAAATAAGACTTTATATTATTATATGACCTGCTGCCGGTGCCTGTGTGTGTGCGATAGAAACTTAATATCTTAGATTTTTTTCCAGGACAAACAGAGAGATTTGTTCTTTGCAATTTCTATTCTTTTGAGGGCGTGTGTAATATCCCCGTGAGTATGAAGACTAGAAGTCTTGATTGTGATTTTGAGATTGATTCTGATGAGGTGTCCCACTCACTGAAAATACTACTTATTGATTTCGACACTGTATGGACTTCTGTTAAATCAGAAGTTATTGCACTTTGATTATCGGTAGTTCTGTGTGTGTGTGTGTGTGTGTGTTTTAAGAGGAAGTGACAGACAGATTTCTGTTTGTATCCTGGGGAAGCTATTCCATGCATTTCTGGCCTTCCTAAAATCCACAAAAGAGATGTCCTACTCAGACTCATTGTTTGTAGCACGGACGCCAAGCATTTAACAACCTCGGAACATCATTTAGAAAACACACATCATTTGGTGGACAAAGTGAAAAATCTCCTATTGGACCCAGATGACCTCATGACCTCACCTGCATCCCGACCTCTGAGGCAATAGCAGTGGTTAGGACCAGACTGCAGGAAGACACCTTTAACAGGAAAGGACTAAACTGACACCTGAACACATCTGCAAACTATTAGACATCTGTCTTAACACCACATACTTTCAATTCCGGGGACAATTTTACAGACATATTCACGGCTGTGCCATGGGCTCTCCCGTCTCTCCCATAGTGGCAAACCTGTACATGGAGCACTTTGAGAAGGCACTGGCCTCCTTTTCAGGCATTGCCCCAAAACCTTGGTACCGCTACATGGACGACACATTTGTAACAATCAAGAAACAAGAGCTGGAAGCCTTCTCAGAGCACATCAATGCTGTGGACCCACATATCAGGTTTACATTAGAAGACGCTAAGGAGAACCGCTTGGCCTTTCTTGATTGTTCCACTATCAGAGGAGAGGACGGGAAGCTCTAAATAGAAGTACACAGGAAACCTACACACATGGAAAAGTACCTGCTCTTTGGCTCTAATCACCCACTACAGCACAAGCTAGGAGTGATCAGACCTTCACAACACAGAGCCCAAGAAGAGCCCACCAGCTCAGAGGGCAAGAGGAAAGAGGAAAAACACGTCCGGAATGCTCTCTCAACCTGTGGATACCCGGCTTGGGCCCTCAACAGAGTGAAGAGAACCAAAAGCAGGACAAAGGGGAAACAAAACATAGAAGGAAATGTGTTTTCATCCCTTATGTCTCGGGACTGTCGGAAAAACTGCAAAGAATTTTTAGACAACATGAAATCCCTGTTTAACACTTTAAGACAAAAACTGGTTCACCCTAAGGACAAGATGCCAACACAAAAACAATGTATTTTATTCTGTCCAATGCAGTGAAGAAAGTTGTAAAGCCACAAACCAATCTATTGAAGACAGTGAGGTAAAGATTCTAAGCAGGGAGAAAAGATGGTTTGAAAGAGGACTTAAGGGGGCAATCTTTGTTAAAAAAGAAAAAGAAAAACCGTCCTTCAAAATAGAACCCGGGGTTTAGGACTGAAACTTCCAGTCGTTTAAAATGGAATTTTGAATCCCTGGAGAGGTAGAAGCCCAGGGCATTCGGATGCTAATCAGTTACTCAAGAAGGAGAGAGAGTGTGAGCCAGGTAACAATAGGAGGTTGATAGCCCATTAAAGGACTGATAGTAAACAAGAGGCTAGTTTGATAGAAAACAAAGGTCAGGACAAACAAAGTTTATCAGGAGGTCCCGCGCGGCGGTCCTCAGAGTAGGATAAATATCAGTGGCTCCTGTGGCTCAGAGAATAGACTTTAAAGCAGCTCTGCTTTCTCTCCATGGCCTAGCACCAAAGTACATCTCGGACATGTTAGTGCCATATGAACCATCTCGGACTCTGAGGACCTCAAGGACCGGCCTCCTGCTGGTGCCAGAGTCAGGACTAAACATGTTTTATGCAGCTAAAATCTGGAAGATTCTCTTCATCTTCCTGAAGATGTGAGACAAGCCTCTACTCTGACAATGTTCAAATCTAAGTTAAAAACATATTTGTTTAGCTGTGCATATGAATGAAAGGATTTTTTGCACTCTTCTCTTTCATGTCTTATACTGTTTTGTAATTTCTGTAATTTCTTTGTGATTTGAATGCATAATTTCCTGTTGTGTAAAGCACTCTGAATTGCATTGTTTATGAAATGTGCTCTACAAATAAACTTGCCTTGCCTTGCCTTAACCCAAAATTTAGGATTGGGGGAAAATGTGATTTCTTTGTGTCTAAAATGAAGGCTCTACAGCGCCCCCTTGAACGTTTCCGCGTTCAGCCTGAGTTCTCAAATCGCCGAAAAATCGTCCATTGCGCTTTTATCATAAACAGTTGAGATTTGGCACACTTATTCTACGCATCACACTGAACGTAAAATCCAATGGGGACATAACTCTATCTCAAATTCTGCAGTCGTGAAATCATTACTTTATTATTGGTTGTTCAGTTTTAGGATGTGTTTGTTGGGCCAGGCTATTTGTTTAATATTATACTGAATTAGAAATGCTGTTGTTTGACTTACTGTCAACCCACTGTTAGATAGTACACCGATTTGTATTTCTCAATATAACAGAGTTCAGATTCCAGATTGGACAGTATGTTCTCCCCTCTTTCTCATACCCATTTCACACTAAGCTGTCCTGACTAATCAAGCTTAATTGAAAAAAATCCTCTAAAACAAATAAATATCGCCCCAGTCCAATGACTTATCTAAGATTTAAGACACTGCCTAGTGCACATTATATTATGCAGTGAGCTTTTAGTCAGAATTAATTAAATAATGAATGTGGTAATTAATATCAGAAAATACACGGGCTTGATGTGGTTGTGTGTAAGGCATTGGAAAGCACTAATGAAGCTAAAGTGTCCTTTTTTACTCTCTCCTCTACATGGCTTGTGCCTGCAGTGTTACATAACCAAAAGTCATCTAATATTGATTGTGCTGAAATGTTTTTCAGTGATAGGGTTAGACTTGGCCCGGTTTGATTTTCCATAGGGTGTATTACATGCAAACGCAAAAAGCCACACAGATCCAGCAGATACTGTTCATCATATGGTTTAGAACAAAAGACAAACCGCTACATTATTACGGCTTCTTTAGCATCATTAGCATCATCACTGCCTAGAGAAACAGTCTCTAATCCAATTGGAACTGGTTCTCCTCCTGAGTGGTTCCAGCTCCATTGTTTATCTCTATTTCGTCTGTCCGTCTGAGGGAGTCGAGTCTCTCCTTCTCTGTGGAACTCCTCCAGGTTTCTATGTTTTCAAAGAGGTTTGGTAGTTTTTCCTGGCCGAGAAGGAGGGTCTAAGGACAGGGGAGCTTGGGACATTTGTCTATGGACAGGGGATGCTGGGACACTCCCAAGTCCCTATGAACATTGTTCAATCTATTGTTTTCATTGTAGACCCTCGAGGCAACTGCTGTTGTGATTTTGGGCTTATCAAAAAAAAATTCAATTGAATTGAATTCAGCACTCATTTTATTTTTATTTTGCCTACCCAAACTATACCAGAATTTAATGATTCATCAGTTTTTATCAACTGTGGTCTGAGCACGAAATAGTAAACCCTGCTATACACTACACGTTACATGGAAACAATGCCCACCTATTTGGTTTGACCTAATGCTATTTCAATTAGAAAATAAATTAAGTTACTGTCTCAAAGGGAGACTTTGACTATTAGCCCTTGCAGTAATTTCCCAATAAATTTCCACAAAAATGCCAGGTAAAATACCAGAAATTATTTTCTGGTTAGTTACCATAGTTTGCAATGCATTGTGGGGAATGTTGACTTTTTATTGAAATTTACCACAAACTTCAAAAACAATCAGGTAAATTACCGAAAATAAACAATATTCCCTATACTGACCAGGACGATAATTTCAAGTATGATACCTGTCATTTTTGTGGCAATTTACTGGGAAATTACAGCAAGGAGTCAATATTCCTCATAATGCAATGCAAACCACGGTAACTAAGAATATTTTTGAGTTTGTGGTAAATTACTTGCCTGACCCGCCAGCTCACTTTCTGTTCGAATGCGTAAGGGTCTGGAATCGGAGTCAGAGCCAATGAAATCGTCGGTAATCCATTTACCTAGCCAATCCCAGTCGGAGATTTTAACGCGTCACACTGAGATACGGAAGTAGCGCTTTCCACCCCCGTTCCAAAACATTCAAGATGGCGGACCCGGCTCGTGACTGAGTGTTTACTTCTGCTCTCGCTTCGGTTTGAACAATCAGGAAAGTCCGCTCTACTTGCCGTGATGAATGTGCGTTAAATGCGGTTATACGAAGGGCATCATCGCGATTCAGGAGACATTTTCTGCGTTCGGGGACGGATAACGCGGAACACGCCTTGTTGACCTGGGCTACGTAATATCCGGTTAAGCGTGTCGCGTTTTTTGCGTCACTTCTGGGTTTATGTGATTGGTTCTGTCTCTGCTCTCTAGACTCCGCCCTAGAAATTTAAACGCAGCGGTCGAGCCCCAGACCCATACGCAGTTTTGAGAAGTAGTTTGCCAAAACATGTTGGGAATGGCTGGTCAGGCAAGTAAATTACCTCACAGACACTGTGCAGTACTGAGGTTGTTTCTCTAAATACTCAAGAACGCTGTGGGATACAAATACCATAAATTACAAAGTAATGAAAATAATAACCTTTTAATTCAATTATGGTGATTATTTATGTTTATGAGTTCTATCATCAACAGTTTATCAACAGATGTACTCAATAGCTTTCTTCTGAAAAATAATGTGTTACACACAAACACTTTTTGTGTTTTGTTACGGATTATGCATCTTATTCTTTCACCACTCTGCTCTACTTAACCAGCTGAGGTTGACACATGCATTTACACCGTGTACTTTACACTAAATTAGCAATGAAATCAAATACAAGTAAAAACAATAATAATAACAATAATAAACAACAATCCAATCAGGGTGCCATATTCGTTATAGGCTATCGCAATTGGAGAGAGTTAATGATTAGTGTAAAATATTGCATGTATTGATTAAGATAAGATAAGATAAGATATTCCTTTATTGTCCCACATGGGGAAATTTCATTGGTGCAACGCAGGAAAATACAGAGGAAAAGAAAAGATAACTTATAGGAAGTTTGAAAAACACTTGCAGTAGAAGATCTCCTATAAACAAAAACTCCCATAGACAAAACCTCCCATTACCCAACAAGGGATGGAGGGAAAAAATAATAAAGATAAAAATTAATCAATCAATTAACAAAGAAATAAATACATAAATACCATTGCATGTGATCATGACAGTAATTGCCAAGAATATGTGTCACGACGGCACATGGATTGCAGATGAATTTCACAGTAATTGCACATGAATCACGACAGTAATTACACATATGACGGAATTGCACATGGTTAGGTCAGTATTGCGAGTGTTCAGTACTAACAGTTTTTGTTATAAAGTCTGACAGCAGCAGGAAGGAAAGACCTACGGAACCTCTCCTTCACACAGCGAGGGTGGATCAGTATGCTCACTGAAGCTGCTCTCCAGAGCGGAGAGAGTGTCCTGCAGGGGGTGACACTCATGGTCCAGTATAGATGTGAATCTAGCCAGGACCCTCCTGTCCCCCACCTCCTGCACCGAGTCCAGAGCACAGCCCAGGACGGAGCTGGACTTCTTGATGACTCTGTCCAGCCTCTTCCTCTCCCTCTCTGTGATGCTGCTGCTCCAGCAGGCCACACCATACAGGAGGGCCGATGCCACCACAATCTCTTCTCACGGATTTTACGTCCAGTCCTTCTGCTTCGCTTCGTTTTCCTTAGGATGTCCGCCTGGATAACGTGACGATCTCCGGGTAAGACGACTGTTCTCCGCAGTTTCATGAGTTCTTCCTTTGTGTAAACGCGGTACGGCGCCGGCCGTGGGGCACGGGGGGGCCGGGGGGGCTCAGAGCCGAGGCACATCGCGACGAAAACACCCAATCCAGCCGAATAAAGTCAAAACAAAGCGATTCCAGTGCGTGTCCCGATCGTTCGTGAAGTTCCTCTTTTATATAAACGTGTACCGCGGCACGCCGTACTTTAGCAGCGGCCGGAGGGCGCGGGAGGGCAGGGGGCTAGCTCAGAGTTAGCTCACATCACGACGACACGACAAAAAACACTCAAATCCAGCCGAAAAAAGTCAAAAACAGTTGAATTAAAAACGACTCCAGCACGTGTCCCTATCGTATGGTAAAACAGAAAAAATATAGCAGATAAAGCACAATAAGTGTGAGAAAAAAGAGGAGCGTTTACACCGGGCTGCTAGCTGTACCAGCGCCTTATGACGAGTGTTTTTATTTACTATTTTAGCTTTTAAAATTTTATCAAAAGACCCATAAATGACAGAAGTTATTGAGTGTCTGCGTGATGACGTCACGCAGACACTATATGTTCTTGTTTTGTGAGTGATGTCACAATTTTTTTATTATTATACTTTCCATTTAGCCAGTTTCAGCTCCTTAACGCTTCAACCGATTTCAACAAGTTATATCTCATTATGATCGCTTTCACAGTAGTACGTGTGCAATTACGTTTGACATTTGAACAACTTGTACTTTTTGCAGAATTTTCAAAAGTATTAGTACTTTTTCCCCATTTAAATGAATTTGGGCATTATGAGTGTCTGCGGAATTCTTTAGGCTTTATTCTTTAGACTTTATTCTTTAGACTTTATTCTTTAGAATTTTGTGACGGAGCCAGAGAGAGAGAGAGAGAGAGAGAGAGAGAGAGAGAGAGAGAGAGAGAGAGAGAGAGAGAGAGAGAGAGAGAGAGAGAGAGAGAGAGAGAGAGAGAGAGAGAGGAGGAATGGAAAATGTAGTAATAATAATAATAAAAAATGTGTTACATCACTCACAATACAAGCACATAATAGTGTCTGCGTGACGTCATCACACGCAGGCACTATATGTTCTTGTATTGTGGAGAGGGAGGGAGAGGGAGGGAGGGAGAGGGAGACTTTATTCTTTAGAATTTTGGGACGGAGCCAGTCCAGCGAGAGAGAGAGAGAGCGCGAGAGAGCGAGAGAGAGAGAGAGCGAGAGGGGGGGAGAGGGAGGGAGAGGGGGATGGGGGGAGAGGGAGAGACGCAGACACTCCAGCAATGGCTTCAGCCATTGCAGAGTTTCTAGTTGGTGTGTTACCATTAGCATGTTAGCATTAGCGTGTTAGAAGCAACTGGTTTTCTGTGCGTTCAGGGACCACTGAGTGAATGAGGTTTTTATGGGCAGAGGGGCTGGCAGCTGGCTATGAGCTCAAAGCTGCTCCTTTTGGGACTAAAGCTAACTCATTTTGTTTATAATGTGTTTCAGGATCATTCTCTCCTCTCCATGTGAGCCCACAGCAAAAGAGATCATACAAAATCACAAACGCTCTAAAGGTAAGCAAATATTTTCTTTCTGGCATCTCCTCCTGCTTATTCATAGTAATATATGAATATATAATATGAGGGTCTTGTCTGTTTAATTTCAATTTTTTCACACATGTGCAGGTTTGGACAAGGGAGATTATGCAAAACAGGTCAAACTAATATGACAAAAATGAAAGGGAAACTAATAACAATTGAAATAGTTATTATAAAATGAATTATACATTGCCTTCCAAATACAACAGTTACTCTTGTGATTGGATGTCTCTTGTACATGTAATCACACATCAAATAGCAGACTGAAATGATTATATGAATTCATATTCAAATTTTTACTTGCCATGGTAATTTTATTGAATATTGCTTTTTCCAACTGCCCAAAGTGATCCTAAACCCTGAGTTCTGGACTGAGATGAACCACTGCATCACACGCTCTGTCATAGATATCAATATGATAATATATGCTGTGTATAGTTTGAGTATACTGAAAGACTAATGTCCCACATAGGAAATGTGGCAACTGATGTACTCTATTGTACACAAATGTGTGTATATATTTCTGTGCCCACTTCCTGATCATCTAAAATCATCTGGGACCACAAGCCAAATCTTTTTGTTAAATCTATTTCAAAGTTGAAGTATTAAACAAGTTGCTTGAAGAAAGATGCTTGAAGAGTTCATTTTAATTTTTAATTAAATTTTTCGGGGAGGGGGTTTAATATTGTGTGGAGGGTTGAAATCGTGTTTTATTGCACCATAATAGATTTTTGCAGTTGGACAAGGAGTAAATTATATATCAGTCACTACTGCGGACTCCGGCCTGGATTCTGATCCAAACGCAGTCCCGTCCGGACCTGGACCTCTGACACGAAACTTTAGGGTGAACAGTATAAGCTCCTCATTCACGGAGAATGAGCAGTGAAGCCTCCCCTTGTGTTAGCATGAGTGGCTTTTAAGAGATCCTTTCAACTGAACAGGGAGTTCATGTCATTCCTTTGTGTCATCTCTCTCTCTGTCTCTCGTTCCAAACATGCAGGAACAAGAAACAACTTATAAATGAGCAATAAAGCATTTAAATGTATTATTTTTAAAATTAAAAATTTAAATTTTGTTTTAAAATATAATAAATTCATCAATTGTGAAAAATGACTCGACCAATTATAATACTCTTTACGTATGTTGTAATAATAGGCTATTTATTATAATACATCTATAACACATCTATATTCTAGTTATTTCCACTTCTGACTTCCCTTTCTCATCCATGTAATTGCAATATTAGTATTTCGCAGAATGTAAAGAGGATCTGTGGTATAACTGGGCTTTCTGCCACCATCAACACCAGGCACGTTGACATGGCAACCCGTTCTTATGGCAACCAGCTCAATGCATCTTTTCCATCTAATTACTCATCCGAAAGCTCTAGTCACGGTCCGTAGCAATTTCACACAGTTTGTTTTTTTTCTGAGATTTACATAAAAAATGGCTTTCTGAAATAGCAGTACCGCGCTCCCCTCCTGCTGCGCCATTCCATTGTACTGCACTCTCACCGATACATACATGCTTCTACTCCCTCCCCCTCAGCGGTATTCGAAATTAAGATATTCCCCAAAGTGCTGCATAATTCAACAATGCGCATGGCTAACCAATAACCTTCCTAATCTCGCCATCAAGGACGCATCAATTCTCCACCATGGATGTATACCATAGTCTGTTACGAAGCAATAGAAGCTGTCCATGACCCTGAATCATGCAAGTTTGCTCTATTCAAACGCTGTGATAAATTGTAGCATCTGAACATGTAATTGTTGAGAGAGGTTGTGTTAGAAAGTGTAAGTGCACGCTAGGAGTGTAGTGGTTCAAGGCATTGCACATAATGTGGCTGTTAAGGTTGTCAAAAGTGTTGCAAATCGGATACTAATTGATACTATGACAAGAACTAGAAAAACAAGAGGCAGATTTATATCAATACCAAAAAAATTCCAGTTACTTGAAAAATTGTGACCTTTGTAAACAGTTTTAAGCTTAGTCAAAACTACAATTAGACCACAGTGTTTAATAATGTAAGTAGTATTATTTTCTGTTGTACGTGTACTCAAAAGTTTTAATTACCTTTGTGGTATCAAAGTCTGTATCGAGAATGAAGTATATTCCTTAGAATCAAAATGTTAGAAATATGGGTGTTGTTGATTTGTTTCCTGGCCTTTTTTACTGAATGCCTCTACCCTCTCTTCTCTCCCTATTTTATTCTACAGTTGTATTAAAAGTAACTCCTCATTATTTCTTTCCCCTACACCTCCCCAAATCAAGCATTATTATTTGAGCATTACGACACATTTGTAGTAAAAAATTTAATATTGATTTAACTTTTCAATTTGATTCAATGTTTTTTCCAATGCAATTGTACTGTATTATCTGCCATATATTACAGTATTCGCAGCGTTAAGATGCAATCAGTGTGCATTTGAATAATTTATTGTGTAGGTGCTGCTAATTAATTCAAGAGTGTTAAATTTAGTATAATACATTCAAAGTGTTGCTCTGCTCCCAAAGAAAAACAATGGTGAAGGTCAGTGCGGGTGCAGAACATCAAAGTGTTTTTATTCTTCTGAAAACACAATGATCAAAACCCATTCACAGTTGGTACAATATATGGAGCTGTTGAAAAATTATTGGAGACTGGGGTTGGTTGTCATACTTTTTACTCCAGAGCATTTTAGCATCATAATTCTATAATCCACAATTCATAATTCTTCCTGTACAAAACATATTATTTGTCAATTAGCCGTCAATCAAAAGATTGCACTGCTGTTTCAGCCAAGCTTGGTTACAGTGTCGTGACGTGCAGCCATCCATGTGTGCAGCACCATGAGCGCTGTCAAAAGCCAAAGACATACAGTTTTTATGAAGAGTGGGAATCTGGATTTTTATTCCCAAACATCACTGCATGTGTCTGATCTGTGGCTCCAGCTGGCTGTGGGCAATCAATTTTGCCCACAGTGGTGTAGTCATTGATTTTCGTATTGATCAGTGATGCTTAACTGTTATTACCTTCCCAGCACTTTAGTGCGTTCTCTCTGTTTAGATCTACACAAACTTTACTCTCCTCTTTCCCTGCAGTCACTTCTCCTGAGCGCTTCTTTGAGGTGTCACTTCTACCTTTTTTTTTTCACTTTACTATTGGGCGCAGACAGCGAGCACACCATTTTGCTGTTGGCAAACTATAAAATGTATTTTATTTGATGTTAATTGGCCTTATATTTACGAAGAAAGACCCAAATGAGTGACTAAATGGTAGTGCAATCTGATGTGAACGCAGCCAACCCACCAAAGCACACGCCCAGAAGTCAAATTCGTTCTTGCAAAAGACAAACATTATAACTTTACCTATAACATTAAACATTAGTTTACAGTGTTACCTGGAGCCTCTCAGTCAACAGAGATGAGGTGAAGATGGGAAGGGCCAGGGGCTGTGCAGCAAAACTCGGGGCCTGGAGGTAACGGGTGAAGAGGGTTACTAAAAATAAAATGAAATATCTAAAATTCCTCCGAATACTGGAAGTCACTTTCTGGGGGTTGACCCCCAGAACCACCCAGACCCCCCGGTTGTCCCTTTGCCTATAAACAAATAACTTTAATGTTTAACCATGTCCTATAGATTAGCTTATATTATATATTGTAATAAATGTTAAGACAACAGTAATTAGTTTGTTTCGGCCAAAATAAGCCATCAAATGTTTCAGAAACATACCTCATGGTTCAATTCAATTTATTTGTGTAACGTCCAAACTCACAACAGCAGTTACCTCGAGGGGAAACAGTGAAAAACGTTCATAGGGACTTGGCAATGTCCCAGCATCCCCTGTCCTTAGACCCTCCTTCTCGGCCAGGAAAAACTACCAAACCTCTTTGGGAAAAAGTAGAAGCCTGGAGGAGTTCCACAGAGAAGGAGAGATCCGACTCCCTCAGATGGACAGACAGACGCAAGATAGACAGTGGAGCTGGAACCACTCAGGAGGAGAACCAGTTCTTCAAGGCAGATGAAGAACCGTTCATATGGAGTAGAAATTAGCACAGAGAGGAAAAAGGTTGGAGACCCTAATGTAGAATGTTGAAACCAGGAAGATTCACTGTCCCAAAGATATTTAAATATAAATATCTTCAGTAACCAGCAAATGAATTCCTTTGGAACAAGTTTCTTTGGCCCTGCCCCTTCCTTATGTTAAATCAATATCTTACTGCAGATGCTTCAATGATTGCTATAATTGATCTTTCTGAGAATACGGGAAAGTAATTACAAATGCTATAAGTATCTGAAAGGCCCATCTCGAGAGTGTGACTCCCACTGGTTTATGGTCTGTGACTGCTCTGTGTGGCTGGTGGATTCATGCAGTATGATAATAGATATTTAACCAAGGCCCAGTGGGGGTTTAAATGATTAAGTTAGTCCTAATTATATGGGGGCTGTATCAAAACAGTGTAAAAGAAAAAAAATGTTATTTATTCCCTTTTTCTATTTTTCTATGTTTCTATTCTTTAGTTTTTAGTTGATTGGAAAAACAATATTTGATTGAAAAGATACATAAAAGAAGCATGTTTAATCAAACCAGTCAAATTGAACGCATAGTGGAAATCATCACTTTCCAAATGTTCCTGAAATATATGTGCCTCGCCACCGGAATTGTCGGACCATGTCGGCCTCGGTGAAACTGAGAAAAACAGCATTTTACTTTTTTTTCCCCAAATTTGTGATTTTCGTTTTTTTGCAGAATGTGCTAGTTGAAGATATGGACCAGCCATTCGATGTATCAGATAACAGTATTTGCAGCATTAAAAGCATAAATAAAGCCGTTTAAAATGTGGTGTTTTCGGGCGCTCTCTGGACGTGCAGAGCGGGTGTGACCGCATTTCCATATGAACAGCTGCGCTATTGTAGTCAGCCAATGGGCTGAGCCGCCAGCCGCATGGCTACTTGATAAGCAGCAACACAGGGAGCAACACGCGCTGTGTAACATCAGTTGAAAAATGGATCCTTCTGCTATCGCTTCGGAGCTTAACAGAGGTTGTTACAGCTCCACGCTTTTGGATTATTTCTGCGAAAAGTCCGCTTATCCAGATGACTATCTAAGTTCTGAATCTGAAGATGACCTCACAGATGACGAACGTGATTTCATCCAGCTGGAAAATATCCCTAGTCTACGGCTGACCTTAGATGAGGAGGAAGATGGGTTTTGGACAGAGGAAGGAGCGCCCGGTCACGCCGAAGAGCTGGAGCGTGAAATAACAGACGCTATAGCCACGGTTACTTTTGCAGGAGAGAACGAAGAGTTGGAAAAGATCCGTAACTTTGACTGCAAATGTTACTCAAGAAGAAAAGAAAATTCTCTACTCTCAAGCAAATCGTGTAGCGGGAAACTCACTCCAGAACTCATGTACAAGCTACGGAGCGACTCATTAGCAGCAGAAAGAGAGTGGCAGGATATGAGGATTATCGGACATATGGAAGCAAACAGACGTTCTGTCGTCACTTCTGAGCTGACGACGTCCACGAAAAAGCCCCAGAAGA
The DNA here is from genome assembly GCF_026437365.1 of Eucyclogobius newberryi. Taxonomy (NCBI): domain Eukaryota; kingdom Metazoa; phylum Chordata; class Actinopteri; order Gobiiformes; family Gobiidae; genus Eucyclogobius; species Eucyclogobius newberryi. Next base: position 17,253,012 of record NW_027316056.1, read on the forward strand.
AGCGCAAGTTTGCCCGGACAAGCTTTTTCATAGGAGGCACAGAAGTCTGCAGAAGTACTTTCCTGTTCCTCATGGCGTAAGTAATGATTAATATTAAATACGCCTGTTTTAGTGTGCTGTTGTGGTCGTGTTTGTGTTGTGAGTGCCTGTTTTGTTGAGCCATCACAAGCTAGCTAGCCACGTAGCGCCGCTAGCCCCGGCCGTACCCGCTCCTCCGCGTTTTAAGTCTTAAATACGACGTAATCGTCAGAATGTGAATAATGCAGAATAAATGGCATCACAAACACGCTTGAAAGTTATGTTTTGGTGTGCTGTTGTGGTCGTGTTTGTGTTGTGAGTGCCTGTTTTGTTGAGCCATCACAAGCTAGCTAGCCACGTAGCGCCGCTAGCCCCGGCCGTACCCGCTCCTCCGCGTTTTAAGTCTTAAATACGACGTAAACGTCAGAATGTGAATAATGCAGAATAAATGGCATCACAAACACGCTTGAAAGTTATGTTTTGGTGTGCTGTTGTGGTCGTGTTTGTGTTGTGAGCCTGTTTTGGTCTAAACCTGGTGAGCCATGATATCACAAGCTAGCTAGCCACGTGAAGCGTGTTATTCCCATATTACTCTCAACCCTAATCCTTTTTTTCCCCCTTTTCAGAATTGGCAAAGACACCCTGACTGACATAATTAAACACTATGATGAAAATGGAGCAACACCACGATTGAGGAAGAAGCGTGCACAGCCACAGCCACGTTCACGCAGGTTCATCAGCCATGAAGTCATCCACACCGTTGTAGAGTTTATCAAAAACTATGCAGAAGTCCATTCCATAATGCTACCTGGTCGACATCCTGGCCATAAGGACTGGCATGTGAAGTTGCTCCCAACCCATGTGACTAAGGCCGAACCAGTGGAATTTCAGCTACTACGCACTACAGCTGTTCTGCCTCCGGTTGACAATCTCCATGTCCTGGTCCCACCTGGATTGAACATTGACAGGCAGACCTACCTGCATGAAAAAATCAGGGATTTCTGTGCTGACGAGGCAAAAGACATCACATGCCCAGCGCCGAGAGTCACAGCACAGAAGACGAATGTGCAAAAGAGGCTGCGGACGTAATTGGACTCTGATGGTGTACCTATGATGTCTATTATCTCATATGTTGCAGTTCGTATACCTGGCTCTGGCATCTGTTTATAAGAGTTCTTCTATTGAGGGTGTTTTTTAAACTTCCTATAAATTATCTGTCCTTTCCCCCTGTATCTACTGCGTTGTAACATTAAAGGCTATCTTATCTTATCTTTTGTTGTTTGTGTTGAATCATTCAGTGCACCGTTGTTGGTGCACTGAATCACCTGTGAATTATGTTTACCGACAAATGCAATGAACCCTATTCTCATTCTGATTCTTTGATTCTATTCAGGGCCTTTTGTAATCCAAGTATTTCCATTTTAATATAGTAACTTCTAATTCTGATTCAAGTCCAGTTACCATCAATAACAACACTCCTCTTGAGTCTTGAGTGACAGCTGTAGGGGGAAGGTGGTGTCAGTGTGACAGGGGGGAGGGCTTATCTAAATGAGATGCAAATGAGCCCCCCTGTGACTCTGGGCTCACTCAGGTGAGAAACTTTGGAAGCCGTTTTCTCAGTGAATGGGTTTGAGAGTTGTATACATTCAAATGACCACAACTTACTCAAATATTATCAGATCTACATGAGTGAGACATCATTGGAAAGCTTTGAATTCACACTTTCAGAATCTGTGAATAACTCAAAATGTCTCCGGGTAGACATGTAACTGGGTTTCATACGGCCGGGCACATATAGCAAGATTTATGCATACATCTTTATAACGCATTCTAAGAACATTATCCACCTCATCCCCAGAAGTTTTCTCTGTGACTACATGAGCACAAACTACACTTCAAGTTAAACTAAAATGCTGCACATTTTAAACTTCAAGATTCATGACGATTACTGAAGCAGAATAAGAAGCAAACAGCAAGAAAGTGTGATTCCTCATTTGAAGCGCACATCTCTCCAACTTTTTAGAAACTATTTCTTCATCTTGCGTTTTCACTGACATATGCATGAAGGTTTATTAATAAAACACCTTGACTCCTGGACTGTGAAAAGAAAAGCTTGGCTTCTGCCTAGCACCTGAAATATATTCCAGGAAAATAGCATTTATGCTTTACTTTTTATAAGACTTTTTTAAAGACAAATGTACCAAGGACATCTGATTCAGTTTACTGTGTGGAACCAAACATCATTACCGCTGGCAAAAACCTGTGCTTTACTGATGTTGGTGAACTTTTGATAGCAAGATAACTAACACATTTTTTACTTTATAAGAATTATTCAGAAGATGGAGCTTAAAGATGGGATTCCGACCTTATTCTTATGAATCAGTAAATTTACCCCATGGAGTATGTTGTAACAGCAGCATATCGGACTACTGTATGCTGTCTGCAACAAATAAAGTATTTTATCGATCGTAAACCACAGCTGTGTTGTTACTATTGATCAAGCTTAGTAGATTCGCCGCAACTTGAATTTTACCTACTGAAAAACAGCTGAACTAAACCTGTGCTCAAGCCCGAAAGTTCATGAAAATCTTAACAAAAGCCAAAGGGTTTGAGAGAATTGGAAACAAATAGATTTAAATACTTAATTCTCCTTTTGCGGTTACAAAAAGCAACTCCATATTGCTTTGCTGAGGGAAAAAAGTATGTACCTCTCAACTTAGCAACTACTGTGAGCTAACATTGTAAGCTGATGTTGTAATTAATAAGCATTTAATATTGTAAAGCATTAATATACCTTTCATTGTTATTGCATACTGGACACACACACGCACACACGCACACTCCAAATTCTTGCTCTGTCTGCTTGTGTCTGTTTCTACTTCCCCCAAATCCAACCAACTTCTCTGTCTGGGTCAAGGGTCACAGCTCACGACCATATTAGGATGTCCTGGAAGGAACAGACTGGTACGGCTGGTGCCAGAGAATATCCACCTTCTTATGAATATTCATATCCTTTGTGTGAGGGAGACACAGGAGCCAGACGTGGAGCAGACCGGTCTGGGGGAACTTGAGGGACAGGCGTGTTTTAATCTGTTAGTTTTGTAATTGTAGGGAATAAATTATTTTATTTTAACGACCATATCTTGTCTTGTTATTCTCAGTATATTAGAACCTAACACTAACAATGCTACCAATACAGAAAATGCATTAATAACTATTAATAACTAGAGAGTAGGTTCCTGGGCTTATCTATTTGAAATGCTTGTTCTGTGTTTATAATTGGTTGTGGTGGTGATAACTTAAGTTAATCATAAAAATAGTAAATTATTTTACATTCAAGCCAGTGTTTTAATGATTTATTGTTGGTATTTATGTCCTGGCACGGTTTATAAGACATCTTGACTTTGAATAAACATAAAAACAATGATGTTCCATATCTGATTATCTCATTTCAAACCATTGCAGAAGGACTTTGGCGATAAAAGCTTTGAGGAGATGGAGGTTCAAGGACTATTTGCCCTTCCATAAAGCTGCTGAAAAAGAGATGTTATCAATAAGTTATGCTCTTAGATTTTATTCTTTCTGCAGAGTCATGGGAGGACGTTGATTATTGGGACAAAGGGCAGTGTTTAAATCTTCCTACTCTCCTCCTCCTCTGACTTGTCTCTTCTCACTTGCATGGAGCCAGTTGCATCATCCTCTGTCTGTGCGTGTAAGTGTGTGGGTGTGGCATGCGTTATTAGATTATTTATGGTCTTCGCATAGTAGTGGAGGTGTGAACATCTCTGCATATTTAACTTGAGTAAAGGAAGAAATTGTGCGTTGCTTTGATATGTTAACTGTAAAGAAATTCAAAATGTTCCACACAATTTGCAGCTCTGAACAGTGCATAATGTCTCCTGATTGTGACGTGTGGACATGTGGTCAAGGGGCTGATTGTGAGGATGAGTGACAATGTGTAAAATTATAAAGCAGTTTGAAAAGAGTTTGAAAAAGCACCATAGAAAGGCATTATTCTGACTTCTTGAATAAGAGGTCCCTCATCAATCTTGATTAATAACAAGCGTATGGGCATTAAATAAAGCTGAAAATAGTAATAGAGAGAATTCCGGTTATGGTGTAGTCTGACTAGTCACACTGCTAACACCCTGCTGCCCATATTTGCCTTTAAAATCTCCTTTTCACCCACAAGCAAGCCACTGTAAGAGAGGCAAGGGAGACGATGCTTCAGGAGCTAAACTATTAAAGCTGGAGGACTATAACCTCGGGGGGAAAACCTATGTCCCAACAAGCTGACAATGCTAAAGCTAGTGCAGCTCGGGTGGGGCCGGCCGCACAGCCCAGTCCAGTCAGAGTCATTCGGATTCAATTTAGAACTTGACAAATTTAACAGACTTTGGTGGGACCAATATTGGATGTTTCTGTATATGTCCTGCGTTACTTTTGTGCTTTTTGGTTTGTATTGCTCTCTGGTCATGTTCTATGTTGTGTGTTTTATGAGTAAAATAGCAATAGAGGTAGACTATAAAAGATAATATAAGGGACCATTTATCCGTCCCACAATGGGGAAATGCCAGTGTTGCAAAGCACAGTTAAAGAACACCAGGAGAATAAAAACATGCAAATTAAAAAAAAACACAGTAAATAACTTTAAAAAAAAAAACTGAAATCAAACACTGCGCAAATAGAGCAAAAAATACAAGGTAACAACTCTATTATGTAAACGAATGCCTCTGACTATGATTATGTGCAGTGCAGTTTACATTATTTTGCAGTATTCCACATGATTACTACAAGTGGATGACACATATTCAGGGCTATCATTGGTCATTGTAAAGTCTGACAGCAGCAGTAAGGAAAGACCTCTTGAGGTATCCCAAGGCTTGTTTAGCTTTAGCTCTTGTTGGCAGTGGTTGCTAAGCCAAATAAAACATTCATTAAAAGAAGAAAAAAAAACAAAAAAAACAGCGTCACTTGGGAGTTGGCCGGCTAAATGTAAGGCAAGTTGTTGAAAAAATAGAGGGTTGATTCAAAAGGTAGCAAAAGTACATCATGTATTTATACATTGTTCATATCAGTTTTTGGTTTGACATTTAAGTTGTAATGTTAGGCAAAACTTAATTGACAGTTAAAGACAGTTCATTGTTAGGACTTGGTTTCAATATCAGATCATGCAATCCAGAAATCCCATCAGATGATCGGACCGTGCTCTAAAAAGCATACCCACTGCTAGATAACAGTTACAGCACACACCTGTAGTTGTAGGTGCGGCTGAGGCTTGGACAGACAGTAATACGCCCGATAACTGTGGGGGGCCATTATTACAAATAATACTGAAGCTTGCGCATAAAATATATATTTTTTTATATTACCCTGGAGTATCAACACAGACTGGAAGTCAGGTAGGAAAGGATTGACTACACTGCTAACCAATCATGTATTTCCGTCAGGTGACTTGTTGTCACTGCCATTTTGAAGCTGTCACCACATACATGCCTGTCCCCGCTGATAGATAGTCATGAAAAACTTGAAAATGTAAAGTGTTGATGCTTCATGAAGACAGACATTATGGGCTTTTATCCGGCGAGTCCCTGACAACACTTAAAAACAGCAACAACTTGCCAGAACAAACTTTTGCAGACATTGAAGGACCGGGCCATTCCTCAAAGCTTTCAAGAGCACGGGCTTTGTGTGCGGGTGAGTAACTGTCTGATCCAAAAATACCAGACATTTGGAAATTAGGTCCGTTAGAACTGTCTGCCGTGCTGCCCAGTGGTGGAGTGGTTAAGGCACAGCTCACATATGCCTGAGTCGGAGTGCAGCCGGCCGCAGTGGTGAGATTTGAATCCTGATTTCGACAATTTACTGCATGTCTTTCCTTTTCTCTCATCCCCCATTTCACGCTGTCTTTCTTGTATAATAAAGTCTACGGGCCAATACTGCAAGTTGTAGTCATCTAGACAATGTTTTTAGAAAAACTGGTTTGACTCTCCAAGAGTCATTCTAACTCTGTGGCAGAGCCCAGGCTATACTGCCACACATAAAAAGCCATCAGGAATGGCCCCCTCATGCCAAAAGACCTGAGTAGAGCTGACTCTGTCCCTCCTGTACAGTGCTGTCAGCCCAGTCCAGTTTGTGGTTCAGATAAACACCCAGGTACTTTATCCACTCTGTCCCTTCCCTGAGTGTTCACTGGTGAGCGGACAGCAGAGTGGCCTCCACCATCTGCTTGGTCTTCCTCACATTGATGAGGAGGTGGTTCTGGTGACATCAGTCCACAAAGTCCTGCATTAGTCTGTATGCCGCTTTGTCTGCAGAGAGGGTGAAGAAGAGGGGTGTGAGGAGAGTCCCCTGAGGAGAACCCACTGCAGGTCAGGAGGTCACACACAAAGTTCTGTGGTTCAGGATCCACAGTGTGTCACTGGAGAAATATACTGTAGGTTGTATACAGATTACATAAAACATTTGGAGTTTAGTAGTAAAAGTTCCACTGTGTTTGTTGGTCATTTGTTCACTTTTTAAAGGATTTTTCATTGTCCAGTAACTCTACAGATATGCTATTTCCTGTTACACAGTGCTCGTAAAGCTTTTATGATGTTAATAAGCTGAGAGTTCACAAAATATGAGAAAGCAATAATCTTATATGGGATGGATATTTGTGGAGATTTACTGCAGATTTTATAATTAGATAATTTCCTTGTAGTTGAGTCTTCTCTAATGATTCTGGTGTTCTGAGGTTTAGTAACATGATTAGTATTGACAAGAGCGTAACTGTAATTAACCACAATTCATATAATAATAGGAGACACACTCATTTAAATGTTTTGTTTATCTGCTTGACCCGTTAGTCGAAATGGAGAGAACAAAAGGTGCAAAGCTATGTGGGTCATCAAAAGGAAATAGGGATAAAAAAAAAATCTTAAAGTGACAGTATGTAATTTGTGGAAGGTGGAAAGTCACCTGCATGATTCCATGGAAATAGAAAGTTAAACCTATACTTCTGAACACTCTCCAAGGAGGTTTATATAAACCTTGTATGCCACATACTGTAGAATATTCTAGCTAAAAGGAAAGAAGCTCATCCAGTGGGCCAAGTTCGTGTGGAAATGCACAATAAGAATGCTTGTGCAATAAAGTGCAATAAATAGAAAGAAAAAAATCATGATTTTATTTTTGGCTATTTTTCTTTTGTATTTGGGGCTTTTACTTATTTCAACTTTGGAGTGTAGTTTATTTCTTTTGTGATATATATCTATGATAAAAATAAAATAAAAGTTGAGTAAGGTTTATTTCTTAAAATGAAATTCCCATTTAGACTGTAACATGATACTTTGCTTATGTTAGTGCAGTAATGAGAAAGTCTGTTCTCTCTGATGTAGCTATTAATCACCATAAACTCAGCTCAGCTTTTAATTATGGCCATTTTTGCATGTAAGCCATTCATCATAAGTCTTTCAGCACAAAACAGTTGCTGCTGCTGCATATTTCTGTCTGTATCATCTTTGGACAACACAGCATGATATATATTTCCTCAGCAGCTTTGGTTAATACACAGTGTTATTGTATTCCACAAAAGATTAAATATGTTGCACGTCAGAGGAGGTCACTTACAATATTTGATGGCAGTATTCAGGATGTCCCACCCAGCTGCCCAAATCTTGTTCAAATCATTGTGGCCCCATTTCCTCCGAGCAGACAGAAGAGGTCAGGCGACATTCACAGCAGCATTTTACAGCTCTTTCATCACTGAATCATGATGACAATGTCTTGCCTATACTTTACAGCTTGGTGATTTGTTGTTTATCAATGCCATGGCTCTGAATTAAGGGGCATAAAATCAGTCTGAAAAACTGAAATATTTTGTCTGAAAATAAAAATGACAGACTTAAGTCATTTTTATTTTTACATATCAAAACTTGAAAACTGCTTCAATTTGAGACTTTGCCTGGAGACTGTATTGTTATGCCATGCATTTCTGTGCCGGTAATTGGATAATATGTCAGTTCCACTTCTATAGGGGTTTAGGCAGAGCTCTAACTTCTTTATAGTATCGAAGAGGAAAGAAGTTGCCTGTTGACAGTCCTTTTTGATCTGCACATTGCCCATTGTGCATAATAATAAAAGATGCCGTTGCATATTAGGATATGTTTGATGAGAGTTTCACTTTCAGTAGATATGCTTTCCATAAGACAAACACAAGTACTGGTATTGAAAAAGGTAGATGCTGTTATATCTGAACAGACTGCATAAAGCAGAGAGCAAGTGTCAGAATCACATCATTTAACCATTGCTCACATTGGCAAGTTTGTGTCTCCGTGGAAATGCTCTGAATGATGAGTTCAATTGAATCTTTGCATGATTTTATACAGATCTGCTTCACACTGAGATGTGCAACTATAAAGATAATTTGTTTGATGGAATTGTAATTTGTTAATCTTGCATGAAAATCAATATAGTCTAAAGGTCATATATAAATAATAATAAGACTATTAATTGAATATTACTCGTTTGGTCTGGATGTATTTGTGAAATTTACTTTCCTTTTTCCCCAGCAGGACAAGTGTATTCAATGCTGGTACTTATGTCTTTTATTTGCTTGAATCTCATTGATTGCATTTGGTTTGAGAAACCCAAACTACAAAGAGGTTACTAAAGTTCCTTGGACAATGATTAAAACAAGTGAAATGCTGCAACGGTTTAGGCTTGAGCTGCTGTTGGTCACCCAGAGCCAATTTCCTTCCTCTCAGCGACCACACATTCACTCATCGAGTGAAACACTTTGATTTTACTCTTAATTAGCCGGTCTCAGTGGATAGCGCCTCAGCTGAAGTGGTGCCATTGTGAACCCCGATAAGAAATGGGCCAGTAACAGCTGAAACACTGGGGCGATGGAAGACAAGGCTGCTGACACAGTGGAAGCGGCACAAAGCCTCAGCCATGCAAAGTATTACTCTAAATGAATCAAAAGTGCAGCGGTTTCTTTGATTTGTAAGAATTTTAGATTGACAAAGAATAGCTGTAGATCTGGAGATGGGTCCTGCCCGGGTTCTGCTCGGTCACCGATTGCTCTTGATAATTTGCCCCAGCATCACTGAATAATGGGGCAAATGCAAAGGACAAGTATGAGAACAATAAACCTTCACCTTCACCCGACTTCAGAGAGACAATAGACAAGAGTGTGTTCTTTTCTCTTGATTTTATGTTCAGAAAAGTGCCATTGAATTACATGTGAATGAAACCACTGAATGCCTTTTGATGTACCAATTACAACATTAAATTACTTACAGACTAAGAAAGCATCTTGATTACTCATAGTGTATATCCTTTTGTTGGCTACTTATTCCGTTTCAAATGCATTTGTCAAAGCTCAAGGCCTTACCATTCACAATAAAACTCTTGTATAAAGCTCTGTTGTGTTGATTAGCCTTTAATCATACACTCGTTCTCGCTGACACTTTCTTTACCTTCCAGGCTGTGATGGATGTGCTTATCATCCTCCTTCATCATGAGTGATCACTCGTCCTCGCCTCTGTTTATTTGTGCACACTGCAACTCTGGAACAGGGGTAAATGAGCTGAAAGAGGAGGATTTCGGAGCCACATTGGACACTTCACGCTGAGCATAGACACACGGACTATAACTGGAAGTGAGCCTGAGGGGGAGAGACAGCGGGACATTGGCTGGTAACATCTAGGAAAATTAGGATTGTAACATTTTTATAAAGCAGATGGCAATATTTTACAACATATGTAATCTTACAGGATTAGACCAGTTGTGTTCATTATACTACACCTATCATATTTAGAGTTCTCTTCTCATAAAACATGTATTTTATGCTTCTACCTGTCAAAAACAATATTTGGTGCTTTAGTTTTTGTACAACATTTGAAATCAAGGCTATAGTTGAGTATTGCCGGTAATAATAAGTTACAAAGGGTCACTCCCCTGGGCAGAAGTCTCAAATGCAGACAGGATGATGCTGAGTCAGGAAGGGCATCCAGTCAAATGTATCGCAGAAATGCTTGAGTAATAAAAGACTATAATTGCATATTGGTTGCTCAGTTTTCTCTTGAGCTAAATTGATTAGACTACAGCTAAAACAATGGTTGTACAATGACTGGTCAGATGGCTGAGTAAAGTGAGTTTTATCCTCTCCATCTGTGCGCACTCGCTCTGTTGGACTCGGAATAGAGAGATGCAGGAGGAGGATGTTCGGTGGAGGAGACACCCACATCTGCTGCACTATTAAGACTTCACTGAGGCCCGTCGACTGAGCCAGACCCACTGTCAGCCAAAACAAACTACTATATCATCTCTATCTTTATTGTGCAAAGATTCAAACAAATATTGGCCAGAGGTGGAAAGTGATAATGTAGGTAATTGCATTATAATTAATTTAATTAAATGTAGTTCAATACAGTGAAGGGCAAAGAAATTTGAATGAAAACAAAAATATCTAACAAAGATCCAAGGCATTCGACATTTTCCTTTGAGTTTAGAAGGCTGTTATAATCCTCAGCACAATGTTCTGCATGAGTATTTTGTAGTGGATACTTTTTATTTTTATATTCCAACATTTGAGAGCATTTATGAATTGGACTGAAAGGTCGAAATAAGAAAAGGTTTTATTGCCATTGTCGTTGCCATTGAACAAAACCAGAAACTATGACCTCGCTTCAGCATTAAGCTGCAACTTACAACAATGAAGAAGAAAAGCAACATTTGTCAAAGAACGCAGGCATAATATTTTAGTTATACAAATAAAATGAAAATAGACTATTACTATTACTACTACTACTACTATTACTAATACTATAGAGTATTAACACAAACTGTACAGTTAGAATTTGCATAAATAGTGCAGAAAGTGAACAGTGCAATGAATAGTTGTTGATTTAGTGTTAAGAGATGAGCCCGATGAGGAGGGTGTCGTCCGCAAACTTGATCGCATCTCGTTGTGGCTGGAGGAGCAGAGCGGGGAGGATGGTGTTGAATGCAGAGCTGAAGTCCACAAACAGGATCCTGGCGTAGGTTCCCGGGGAGTCCAGGTGCTGCAGGATCAAGTGGAGTACCAGGTTGATGGTCTCGTCTACAGAGCTGTAGGCTTTGTAAGCGAACGGGTGAGTGGGTTTGTCAGAGGTATTACATGGGGTGGAGGGGAGTGCAGTATTAATATAAGGAAACTAGCTGATTTGTCAGTTTCCTGTTGTCAACAGCTTGGGGGGCCCTGGGCTTGTAATTGGTGAGGAGCCGGAGTCCTCCCCACTCAGAGGCGGGGTTGTTGTCAGTGAACTGCTGCTTCAGACGCGTATTGTCCTGCGATCTGGACACCTCCCTGCTAAATCCATACTTTGCACCTTTGTAGCTCTCTCTGTCACCCGCCCTGTGCGCTGCCTCCTTCTGCTGCCATAACTGCCTCAGTATTCACTGAATCGAATGTGTGACGTCACAGTGTCCAAACACGCAGCGTAGCTCTTCCACTGCCTCTGGACCACTTCCTCACTGCAGGTTTGGAGAGCTTCAGCCTCTGTCTGTACGTGGGGATCAAGTGAACCATAGTGTGAGCTGAAAAGCCCAGGACAGCGCGGGACACGGGACAAAAGACATTACTGAGAGTTTAACAGTGATTCTGCTCTCTGGTCGGGACGTTAATGAACTGTCTGTACTTTGATAGTTCGTGGCTTGTTAAAAATCCCCAAAGAGTTCAGGAAGGTCTGCTCCGTATTTGTCCTTATGTTTTATATTTATGGTGACATCTTTCCTGACGGTTTTTACTTCAAGCAAATATGTTTTTGAGCAAACAAAAACATGTTTTTTTATTTTTTCAGTTACTGGTAAATAAAGATATCAATTCTGTCACCCCTGTTGACTTAAAATAAATACGCACAATTAATTCTTTATCATGATAACTACTATAGACTCTTAAATAAGTTTAAAAATATGTGAGAAATACTTTTTTTCCTAGTACTTCAAACCACCACTGTTCATAAGAAATGTATGACAGAAATACATTACCGGTAGTTACATAAAATATAAAAAATATAAATTCTTGCATGAGTACTCAACTGTATCCCAGGAAGTGTAATACTACAGCCAGACACAGAACTACTAGGCCCATATCATTTCATAGCTGCAAAATACTGAACTATAAATCACTTACAATTTATCACATGAGAAATCTGAAATTAAACTTAAAATCTATTAACCACAACTGAATTCATTGTATGGAGTGTAGAATATTTGAGTGACAGGTGAATGTAGGAGCAGTGAGAGCCCAGAGGAGTCCATTGTTGTGCTCACTCAAATACTGACTTAAATAATTCAGACTGGCTTTATAAAGTGACTGTTATGAGGTGAGCAAATCCATTTCAGAAGCTCTATTCCCACCCATTTCCCAATCATCACATGGCATATTTTAAGAGCGCAGATCAAACATAGGTTAATAAATATATTGTACTGAAGGTTGTGGTCGTATATGGAAAGCATCGATGGTGAAGTGCATTTGAAAAGCTTTGAAGGACCCTTTTAACGTCTCCAATATTGATGCCCTAAGATAAGTTTTGTACGTTGTTTGAATTCAGAAAATCACATATATTTTTAGAACTTTATGTGAATGAAAAATAAGATTGGATGGACCTTGCTGCGAAGGAGCTATCGGGTTTGATAGCAGCATGATTGACAGTTTTAAAGTGGTTTTACCGGCATCATTCAAGGCGTAGTTGTAAACCACACTGCCATGTTTCTAATGTTCAATCAAACCTCGCACGCTAAAGGTCACTCTAAAAAGCTGCTACTGCCTCAGAATGTTATAAATCTTTTGTCGGTTCTGTGGCTTTTGAGGGCAGCGCAAGTGGCTGGATTTATGACTGTGATTTGTACACATGTGTTGGTGAGTTGATCTGGCTGTGAAAGAGGAGAGGGTGACAAAATAATATATGAGCAGACTGTTTCCTTTGCGCCTTGTGCTGGGCTTAGTGGTCCATAATGAATGCAAGTGGGATAGTTGTAAACAGTCCAGATGTGTGGAGATGAATGGATCTCTGAGGGCAACAGTGAAGGACAGTCAGTCTTCACAAAGAGCTGAGGTTTAAAACCGGCCCACACTAAGGAGGTTTTAGGCTTTTTTGTCATGCGGTGTTTCACCCTCAACATACCAGGTCCAAATGTTTTCAAAAGCAAATAGCATCAATCTTTTTGAGCAGAGAGCACAGGAGAACACTGGTTATATGTTAAAATATGAGATCGGTTTATGTCAATATACGTCACAAGATGGAGAAAACTACTTGCCGCCTCCAAGATTCTTTCTACTTTGCCTTTTTGCACAGAAAAAGTTGTCTCAAATGGAAAAAGTTATTTTTTGCCCCTGCTAAAAACTATCGATAACTATCTGCCCATTATAAGTCCATCTAAAGATTGTGGGCTCAAAACGAGACACTAAATCTGTTGCATGAACATTTCCTCCAGTCTATCTTTGACCTGTCTAATCACATGCACAACTTGCTGAAAAGACACATTGGTATATTTATAATGTTTTAAATTATAGCTGTTCTTTTTTACAATATTTGTTTCATAAATCCCAGCACCACACAGTATAAACAGTATAGATTAGAAGAGTTTACATGACTGCAAAAGAACACAATAGCTTTGACAACAGCTCATGCATCATTCAAACTAAAGGCCTCTGTGCTTCCCCAGATGTAACTCTGCAGTGTAAAAGTCATGACATGGGCCAAGTGTGTTCTGTCCGGCGAGTCAAAGTCAAAGCTCCGTGCTGTGACCCTTCAGCTGTGAAGGTGCCTTCTCTGAGTGCGCAGAGGAAGTGTCTGCTGTAGGAAAAGGAAAAGCGTCACAGCGCCCCCCACAGGTCTGGCATGTAGACGCCTGCTCCAGCGTGGCGGTCTCTCCTAATAGATCCATGCCTTTTGAGCGTGCTTTTGAAGGGAAAAGTCTGAAATGATGGAGCAGGATTTTGACAGGTGTTACTAATGAGGCGCTGACACCTGAGCTCGTTAGTGTTCGTTAGTGCTCGTTAGTGCCCCGTGTACACCTGCCGCTCCCCAGGCTATAACGCCCTGTATCAAATCAAATCAAATCAAATCAATTTATTTTTGTAAGGCCCAAAATCACAACAACAGTTGCCTCTGAGGGCCACAGGGAGAAATGAATCAACAATGTCTGTGGTGGCGATGGAGTCAGACAATGTCTGTGGTGGCGAGGGACGATGTCCCAGGGTCCTCTGTCCTTAGACTCTCCTTCTCGGCCAGGAAAAACTACAAAAAAAAACTCTTTGGGAAAAAAGCGTAGAAACCTGGAGGAGTTCCAGTGAAGGAGAGATCCGACTCTCACAGACGGACAGACGGACACGAGGAGACTGGAGCTGGACCCACTCTTCAGGCAGAAGAGGGACCGTCTGAGTCGAGCTGGACCCACTCTTCAGGCAGATGAGGGACCGACTGAGGCGAGCTGGACCCACTCTTCAGGCAGATGAGGGACCGTCTGAGTCGAGCTGGACCCACTCTTCAGGCAGATGAGGGACCGTCGGAGGCGAACTGGACCCACTCTTCAGGCAGATGAGGGACCGTCTGAGGCGAGCTGGACCCACTCTTCAGGCAGATGAGGGACCGTCTGAGGCGAGCTGGACCCACTCTTCAGGCAGATGAGGGACCGTCGGAGGCGAGCTGGACCCACTCTTCAGGCAGATGAGGGACCGTCGGAGGCGAGCTGGACCCACTCTTCAGGCAGATGAGGGACCGTCGGGGGCGAGCTGGACCCACTCTTCAGGCAGATGAGGGACCGTCTGAGTCGAGCTGGACCCACTCTTCAGGCAGATGAGGGACCGTCGGAGGCGAGCTGGACCCACTCTTCAGGCAGATGAGGGACCTTCGGGGGCGAGCTGGACCCACTCCTCAGGCAGATGAGGGACCGTCCACACAGGGCAGGGACCACTTCACCAGGGGAGGGGCATCTGGGTCCACAGGTCCTCAGGAGTGAGAGAAAGAAAAGAAGGCGGTGAACAGTTTGCAAGTGGAATCAAAAAATAAATATTGTTTGATAGCATAAGTAGTCAGAAGAAGAAGAGGATAGTGCTCAAGCTGTCATACTTCCCCCAGCATAGTTACTCCTAGGGCAGCGTAGCTAAAGCTGTGGGTTTATGTTTCTGTTCCTAACTACTCTGACCATAAGCGATTTCGAAGAGGAACGTTTTAAGCCTGGACTTAAATGAAGAGACTGTGTCAGCATATTTAACATGGGTCGGGAGCTGATTCCATAACACAGGGGCTTGGTAGCTAAACGCTCTACCTCCTACAGTACTTTTAGAGACTCTTGGCACCACCAGAAGGCCGGCATTCTGAGAGCGAAGAGCTCTGTTTGGATGATATGGTTCTATAGCATCTTTGAGGTAGGATGGGGCCATGTCATTTATGGCTTTGTAGGTCAAGAGTAGAATTTTAAATTTGATTCTAAACTCGACGGGGAGCCAGTGAAGAGACTTCAGCACTGGCGTCATGTGCTCTCTTCTTTTTGTTCCTGTTAGTAATCTTGCTGCTGCATTTTTAACCAGTTGAAAGCTTTTTATGGAGCTTTTAGGACACGCTGCAAGCAGGGAGTTACAGTAGTCTAATCTAGTCGTTACAAATGCATGGATAAGTTTTTCGGCATCACTTTTAGGCAGGATTCTTCTGATTTTGGCGATGTTGCGCAAATGGAAATAGGCTGTTTTACAGACTTGATTTATATGAGCTTTAAATGAGAGCTCCCGGTCAAATAAGACTCCAAGGTTTCTTACAGTAGAACTGGAGGCTACACTGACATTGTCCAGTGTGACTATCTGCTCAGATAGAGAGTCTCGTAGATGCTTAGGGCCAAGCACAATTACCTCGGTTTTTTCAGGGTTAAGAAGCAGGTAGTTAAGTGTCATCCAGGTTTTTATCTCCTTCACACAAGTACTAAGTCTGTCTACTTGATCGCTCTGATCAGGTTTCATTGATAAATACAGCTGAGTGTCGTCTGCATAGCAGTGGAAGTTAATGTCATGCTTTCTGATAATGTTGCCGAATGGCAGCATATAAAGAGTAAACAGAATTGGACCGAGTACCGAACCCTGTGGCACACCGTAAATTACTTTAGAGCTTGGTGAGGAGCTCTGGTTTACATTAACAAATTGGAACCTATCAGATAGATAGGATTTAAACCAGCTGAGGGCTGTTCCTCCAACACCTACATCACATTCTAACCTCTGCAGTAGAATGTTGTGGTCAATGGTGTCAAACGCTGCGCTGAGGTCCAACAGAACCAGGATTGAGACCAATCCTGGCACTAACATTGGGATCCTGTATGACACACACTCGTTTGGATTTAACAAGAGCGATCCCTCTGCTGTGTGATAAACGATAGCACTGGTATGTGTGAGTCCTGACTCTGGCACCAGCAGGAGGCCGGTCCATGTTTAGTCCTGACTCTGGCACCAGCAGGAGGCCGGTCCATGTTTAGTCCTGACTCTGGCACCAGCAGGAGGCCGGTCCATGTTTAGTCCTGACTCTGGCACCAGCAGGAGGCCGGTCCATGTTTAGTCCTGACTCTGGGCACCAGCAGGAGGCCGGTCCATGTTTAGTCCTGACTCTGGCACCAGCAGGAAGCCGGTCCATGTTTAGTCCTGACTCTGGCACCAGCAGGAGGCTGGTCCATGTTTAGTCCTGACTCTGGCACCAGCAGGAGGCCGGCCCCTGTTTAGTCCTGACTCTGGCACCAGCAGGAGGCCGGTCCATGTTTAGTCCTGACTCTGGCACCAGCAGGAGGCCGGTCCCTGAGGTCCTCAGAGTCCGAGATGGTTCATATGGCACTAACATGTCTGAGATGTACTTTGGTGCTAGGCCATTGAGAGACTTGTACACAAGCAGAGCTGCTTTAAAGTCTATTCTCTGAGCCACAGGAGCCAGTGCAGAGACCTGAGAACAGGACTAATGTGATCATACTTCCTGGTTCTAGTCAGGACCCGAGCAGCAGCGTTCTGGATGAACTGCAGCTGTTTTACAGCTCGTTTGGAGAGGCCAGTGAGCAGGCCGTTACAGTAGTCTAATCTACTGGAGACAAACGCATGGATAAGTCTCTCTAAATCTGGTTTTGACACTATATTTTTGATTTTGGCAATGTTTTTTAGATGGTAAAAAGCTGCTGATGTTATTGATTTGACGTGGCTGTTACAATTCAAATCTGTGTCCATTATTACCCACAGATTTCTGACTTGATTTGTAGGTTTTAGAGCGACTCTGGAGGTGACCGCTAACACTTTCTCTACAGGTGTAGTAGACATGTAAAGTGTGAATGAACTTTAGCTGTGGAGGGCATTGGCAGGGTTCAGTCTGGATTGGAAAGACATCCTCTGTCTAAAAACAAGACTAGATCTATTTTACTTTCTTTCTTTTTTTTCTTTCTTTCTTTTTCAACTTTCATTGCATTGTGGTAAAGTGTTAATATGAACAAACATGGGGATGTGATCCTGTGGTTCATCATGGATTTTGTATGTGTTTTTGATTAGCTTTGGATCACTTAAAGCACTTTTCTGAAACACATTGGTATTTTGGATGAAGACCATCAGTGATGCAGGTTAAAGTACATGAATATTGTCCATTGGCTATTTGTACTTTTCAAAGGGTTGGATTTGAATGGTCGGACTATCCTCACCTGGAGCTCAAACCTTCATTTTATTTCACCGCTGACTCTGAATATCACATCAGTCGGTGCAGTCAGAGGCTCACAATGCAGCACCACATGTGGATCTGTGCCCTGAATGTGAGCGAGACCTTAGATGCACTGACCCATCCTTCTCTAAACCGACAGAAGACAGACACATATCAGGAAGTGATCCAGGAAAAAAAACAAATACCTTGGAATCATTCAGACAGGTAGATAACATGTAATATGTAAGAAGGACCAAATCGGAACTGTTTTCATTTTATTAGGAATGCAATGATTTTTTTTTCAAATCTGTCTCTCTATACTGTAGATATTTTGTATTATAGATAAGGGAATAAAGGTTCTCTAATCTTTTCCACCTTCAAGGCACTCAAAATAGGGATTGTGGCTCAGGAGTGAAGTGTATTGCCTAAGAACACAACAATGTGCCCTTTAGCTGCTCCATTGTGGCACATGGAGTTCCAGTGGACTCACATCCAAGTACTAACCAGGCTTGGCCCTGCTTAGCTTCCAAGTGCTGAAGAGATCGGGCATTGGCAAGACGGTGTGGCCATATTGCATTACTGCATGGTTAAAAACCTCAGCTTACACACTAGAGCTAGTTATTTCTCTGTACAAACAGGCAATTAAGATTCTGGAAGATAAACCCATGAGATGGCATCATTGTGAAATCACTGAAAAGCACAACCTTTTCACTATTGAAAACTGTACATTTTATTATCTTAAACCCTTTTTTTTAAATGTTTAAATAAGGATGTGCACAAGCTGTTTTCTGACCTGGCAGTCAGACATCAGGGCTCTCACAGACCAAACACTAGAGCCTCTGTCAGTTGGGAGTGTCTTGTTCCTAAGTTTAAAACATATTCTGAACGGTCCAGTTTCTCTTTTAAGGGGTCAAAACTGTGGAAAACTCTTCCCTCTAACCTAAAACTAGACTGAACTCAACATGTTCAGCAGGATTCTGAAACTGGTTTAAGTCAGCTCAGAGCTGCTCCCACAATGTTTGAAATGTGCCTTGTTTCTGTCTTATGTAACTATTTTTTTTATTTTATTTGGACCAAACCCTTTAAAAGCCCCCTATGGACAGCCCCTCTGCGACACAATAACACAATGTCAACCAATGTATTTGTTAAGTCCATATAAAAAATAAATAAGAAAATGTTTTTATGCCAATCTATTACCCTTCACAACTTGATTTATTTACTTAGCTTTTCTTGTGTTCATGTTTTGTTAGAAATGTTATTTAAAATATTATAATTGCTCTTCAATAACATTTGGTGAGACTCCTTAAAAGTTCGGCATTTTATGTCCCAAAGCACTAATTTTAACTAATCCTAACGCTAATTGTATCCTGAATGTGAAAGAATATACTGTCTAAAATAAACATTTGCACAAAAAATTTGACAAATAATAGAATTCGAACGTTCTATCTCCCAAAGCGCTAATCTTAACCTCAATCTTAACCAAATAAACATGAACTTAATATAAACCCAAATCCTTTCCTAATTATGATATACATAGTTAAAAATAAATATTTGCTTATAAAAATATGGAAAAATAATACAATGCCATGTTTTGCCCCTGGAGGGAGTCCCAAATATTTGGTGTGTGTTAAATGTAAATAAGGTATTACCTACTATTTCACAGATCCAGTCTTCATTTGTATAAGAATGATGTCAAATCCTTTTTTTTTTTAATTATAGGTAGATCTGAAATCCACATCTCAGACAAAAGTGTGGTTTTGGAGCTGATTGATTGAGACTTTTTGGGATCCACATGGCAAACGAGCATTATGTAAGGTATTTCCTCACACGGTTTCATCATTATGTAGCGTAATTGTCTTGTTTCTTCACCAGCATGTAATGTATATTCTCTGAAACTAGCCATTACATTGTGGACAGGACACGTGTGGGATTTTAGGTAGTTAACGTTAATATTTACATTTAAAAAAGGACCAGGAGCTTGTTCAGCAAAATATTGATACCTACTCAGTGTATTTTTTCGAAAGGGGAGTACATGATTCATTGACTGACAAAAGATCAATAAAAAGGGTCTATAAACTAGGTTGATTTTGTGTGGTTTAATAAACAATTAGTTACACATTTGGTTACACAGGCTATGCCTTTTAACTAGAAAAAAGAGCCACTCTGCGAGTTTCAGATGTGGATCAAAGCCTCCTCCGAGCTCTTTGGGTCCTTTGTACTGTCTGTGGTGCTTTTTGACAGGTCCAAGGTCCAGTGACCTTTGCATTCTTTACTGATGAAAATGGCCGCTTCAGCCATTGCCTGAATGCAGACGTTGCAGACGTTATGTCACATGATGGTTCACATCGCAAACTCCCTTTTGCTTCATTATCACAGTCGGTCTTTTGGGACATGTCCTCTACGATGGCTTGGAGCCTGTGAAATCATCAAATCATGGAATCATCGTTCTTGCTGAAGCATCCACTCTTGTGTTTAGTTCCACACATGAGAAAGTGCACAATAGTCCAATAGTCTCTGGAAATGTATTTGTTTGAAGCTTTTTAAAGATGCATTCTGGAGTCGTGTCTTCCTTGTCTCCATGGAGATGTTTTTACTTTCCCTGGAATGTTCATTAAACTTGTCTATCATGCATTTATTCAACTGCAGATTATAACTACCGGTAGGTCATTTGGCATCACATACTTGTCTCCATGGAGACCGATAAGTTTAAAATCTATCCACCATAATTTTTTTTTTCTTGTTTATGAAATTAGGAGTGCAGCCATAAGTTCAGTTTTTGCAATAAACATCATTATTTTTGGCCATCGCACCTCTGATCATGAAGAGGAAACAACATGGATGTCTTCAATAGTACTTATAACCCCCATTACGCTTAGGACGTTCCAAATGTGGGATGTTGGAATTTTACTATATTTTTTTTATTTTGTCCACCATCTTATAAAAGAGAACTCTCAAGCTGATTAATATGTTGTACTTAGAAAATAAAGCGGTAACCCAGTCAAATCAATCATTCTGGGAAGCATCAGGGTCAGTTTGTTCCCCAAACCCACAAATAAAATAATTACCTGAAAAAAAAGTTTGGCCTGGACATTTTTGCGTTATTACAAGTTCCTAAAACTTTTTTTTGTGAATTTATCTTCAGCTTTTCAAAAGGAACTGTCAAAACTCGACCAATTCTCAAATTAGTGTCAGCTGATCCCTCCAGACACCAGCTATACTTAAGAAAACTTAGGTAGAATTTAAAATCTGATTTCCTCTGTTCATTAGAGTAAACCAGGCATCAAAATACAAAACTACAGAAGGTCAGATATACAAAGGGTCCAGCCAATTGTTCGTACTCCAAAGGGTTCAGGAACAGTTTTAGTTGGGGCTCATTTTAGTCTGGAGTTTTAGGAAAAATAGGCACTAAGCGTAAGTTAGTAAAGATTTTACACTTACATTGGCTACTTTTTTATTCAACTTCTAAAACTAGATATTACTTACTCTGAAGTTGTTTATAAGTTGTTTTGCCCTGTGGTCCTCTCCTCTGCCTCAGTAATTACTCTCAGTAAGGCCTCCTGGATCCAGAGCTGTGTTGCCTTTTAGCACACTCTATGAAGCAGACACACACACACACACACTCACACACTCACACACACACATACACACACGCACACACACACACACACTCACACACTCACACACACACACACACACACACACTCACACACTCACACACACACACATACACACACGCACACACACGCACACACACACACACACACACTCACACACTCACACACACACATACACACACGCACACACACGCACACACACTCACACACTCACACACACACACACTCACACACTCACACACACACATACACACACACACACACACACACTCACACACTCACACACACGCACACACACTCACACACTCACACACACACATACACACACACACACACACACTCACACACTCACACACTCACACACACACATACACACACGCACACACACGCACATACACACACAAACACACTCACACACTCACACGCACATACACACACGCACACATACACACACACATGCACATACACACACTCACACACTCACACGCACATACAGGAGGAGTGACTGAGAGCGTTGATTGGGGATGAGGAGCAGGTGTAGGGGCCATGACGCAGACGTCCCCTGTCCTTTTGCCAATCCTTCTTGGCCGGGAAAAACTGCATAACCTCTTTGGGATAAGCGCAGAAACCTGGAAGAGTCCATGCTGACTCTCACAGACGGACAGGCGGGCGCCCGCTTGAGTGCGATGATGGCGCTGGGGAGAGGGGTCCTTCCATGGAGGCCGACGCAGATTTAGGTTAGGTCTTCCAGGTGAACTTACGCAGGCTTCATTTGTTGTAGGGAGTCTCAGTATCAGCTTGATTCAGGTATTTCTATACTAGATATGTATTATTTGGAACAAAATTAAGGTAGTTAACATTTTATTTGAGAAAATGTGTCCACATTTTCATTATATGAGATTAAACAAATTATTTTTTTTAGACAGAAGAAAAAAAGTCTGATCGCTGGGTCTTCTTGCAGCAGGATCCACACTGTGAGCTATGGGAGCCAGATGTGACACGCAGATTGGGCCTAATGAGCCTCTGAGTAAACAACTATAAAGCAGCAGGCAGCAAGCACTTTCCGAACATCTATTACTTATCATATAGAAACATTTGAAACATTGTTTTCGAATTGGAATATGATTGACCCAACATGGCCCACGCCATGACCCACGCCATGACCCACGCCATGACCCACGCCATGACCCACGCCATGATCCACGCCATGACCCACGCCATGACCCACGCCATGACCCACGCCATGACCCACGCCATGACCCACGCCATGGCCCACGCCATGACCCACGCCATGACCCACGCCATGACCCACGCCATGACCCACGCCATGACCCACGCCATGATCCACGCCATGACCCACGCCATGACCCACGCCATGACCCACGCCATGACCCACGCCATGATCCACGCCATGACCCACGCCATGACCCACGCCATGACCCACGCCATGACCCACGCCATGACCCACGCCATGACCCACGCCATGACCCACGCCATGATCCACGCCATGACCCACGCCATGACCCACGCCATGACCCACGCCATGACCCACGCCATGATCCACGCCATGACCCACGCCATGACCCACGCCATGACCCACGCCATGACCCACGCCATGACCCACGCCATGACCCACGCCATGATCCACGCCATGACCCACGCCATGACCCACGCCATGACCCACGCCATGACCCACGCCATGACCCACACCATGACTCGCTTTCCTATGTCATCAGGAGGCATAGCTGTTACGATGACCAATGTTATTCCAATAGGACGTTTCCAAATGTTTCAAACTTTTGTAAGCTCTTCCTTGGGGCATCAAAAGTTGTGTCAGGTGTCATGGCCCCGTGTGCAGCGGAGCTGAAAAATTTGCTCTGAATTTCTGAAGTTCAAATTTTTTAATGAGTGAATAAAAATGTACTTCTTAAATCTTTCTGAAAACACAGTGAAACTCAGTGATGCCCTCCCGATCAAAAACCTCAACAACACCTATGCCCTATCTCGTATGGTTTGGCCGTAGCAATGACATAAACTCCCTATTATAAAGCTATGGTTTATAAAAATGCTCAGTTGTTTGTTGCACTCAGTCGTTGGTCGTTATTTTTTTTAATCAGATTTTTTTATGTGGTCATTCACAGTACAAACAGATGCGATTGCCGTTTGTGTCTGGTGTGAACAAAATGCAGAGTGATGTGGCCTGCATGTGCACTAAAGAACACAACGTAACACGTGGCATAGTGTTTATAAACAGGGCAGGTTTACGTGGCCGTGTCTGTTACTTTTTTTAATGTCCTTAGTTTCCGAAAATTTTGCACAGAGGCCTTTTATGTTCCACTGGCATGGCAGCCAGGAGCACTTAATCCCTCACTCGGCCAACTCCTTCACAATCTCCTCAAATACCGCCTGATTACGCTTCAAACCCTCCATATTTGCCTGAATTAATTTGTCACCCTGTATATTGATTAGTTCACAAAAAACGTCTTCCTTTTTCCACCAACAATCTTCGGCTCGTTCATCTTTTCTCTCCGCTTACTCTGTTGTTTTCTGGCACTTTAACTCAGAATTGTTGCCTGCTGTTTAGGTCGGATGAACGGGACCTAAGCTTTCAGATTGAAGTCGCATTCTGAAAGTACGGATACACTGAGGTGTCTTTTGGCTTATTGTTTAAGTTTTAACAAATACTCCAAATACTAAATCACTGGGTGTTTGGCCGAATTACCTCAAATTCACAGTAATAATTACTTCAAACATAGTTTTGAGGAATGGAGCCTCAAAAGTTCTCAAAATACAATTTGTGGTCGGTGGAGCCGCAAAATTCACTGAGAATTGTGTTAATTTGCTATGCCGATGCACTGAAGCATCTTCTTCAAATGGGGCCAAGGGCAAGTCATCACCATCACT
Organism: Eucyclogobius newberryi; assembly: GCF_026437365.1. Taxonomy (NCBI): domain Eukaryota; kingdom Metazoa; phylum Chordata; class Actinopteri; order Gobiiformes; family Gobiidae; genus Eucyclogobius; species Eucyclogobius newberryi. The sequence continues at coordinate 17,277,226 of NW_027316056.1, forward strand.
ACATAGTCACAAGAGAAGATGTACAGAAGCACACATGTTTTTCAAAAGCCACTCAGTCAGTGCCATTTTTATCAAGTTGAAAGTGCAGAGTTTGAAGCCCAGGCCACTCGATGCCACTTGCGGCTTTAATTTTCTTTCTTTCTGGTTCTTGGGACCAACCCCCATATTTTTCACCAAGTGAACAAAGATGAAAAGTCAGGAAAATCTACACACCTCTAGAAGTCATGCCTCTATATTCTGGCTATCTCTTTTTTTTCTAAAATTCTAAAGTTTATCATGTCAGCGCTCCCAGCGTGCGCAGAATGCACAAGCGCACACTGCTACACGTGCACGACTGAATCGCTTCGAATACAGTCTTTCTCTGTCGTTCCTCAGCCATTTTTATACTTTTTAAAGGAACTCGCTGCTAGGTTTGCTAAACACACCCCGGCATATCAACCACGCATGCGCAGCCAGGGGAACTGCTGACGTCCTGGGAACGGGCCGGGACGAGCAGGTGTGCACTAGCATGCAGGGAATGACATGTGGGAGAACTAATCAACTGTCCACAAGGAAATGAGACTCTGATTGGTCGCCAAAAATCCTCTATTCAACCTTCAAGGTGTTAATTGTGTTACTCTATGCATGGATCTGAAGTCACGTCAAGACTCGTTGCTACTGCAATCTGAAGTTGGGCAGAGCCAACAAAAAGTTTCGAAACAAAGATTTCCTCTTTTGTACCATCCTCAAAGACCCCGCTTGACCCCCGGCCAGAAATTGATTACTGTGGTCAGGAGGGAGAAATCACTCCAGACTGAGGGCTGAGATGTTTGTTTCAGGCAGTTAGCAGCTGGCTAGTGCTAGTGTACATATTATTGCATGACTATGCTAAAAAATGTTTGCCTACTTTCAGATAGTCTTGAAAGCTTTGAGGGCTTGTGGACGAGGAAGCTTAGTTATAAATGTCTGCAAAAGTTTCAATTTCATGCTCTGTTTTTCATGATTATGTAACAGTGGAAATAGGCAACAGCATGTGGTGATGTCTTTAAAATGGTGGTGACAAAAAATAAGTCATACAGATACAAAACCCACTGATCACTATCTTCCTTTCTCAAAGAACACAAACAGGAAAAGCTGTCAGTCACAGGTGTAATAAGTGGTATATTTTGGTTGAAGCCTTTCAGACATGTTTATCTTATTATCTCTGCGCTGACCTGTAGGAGCCGTCCATGTTTGTCTTGTTGTCAGGACCTCCTACACCAGCCCACTGTCCCACTGCCCCTTACTCACACTCACACACACAAAAGGCCCGTCAGGTTAAGTGTTTTTACAACTGGACAGCCACAAACAGTGATCGATGAAAGGCGGCGCAGTGTGAAGTGAAAATAACCTTGGATATCCCAGAACAAAACCTTTCCTGAAGTAAAGTTTAAATAACAATTTTTAGTATTGGACAGTTGGTTTTATTTTGGGGTGAGAAGTGTGGCAATTCAAGGCCCAGGAGATGGTTTGTTCTTGTTCAAGATGTGTTTATCATTATGTATAATTAATCAGCATGGGTTTTGTACTAATAGTTACTAATAATTGGCTTTTTGGGCTTTTCCAGCCCTTCCTCTCTTAATAGACTTGATATACGTATCTGTAGTGTAATAATACACTTGTGCTTGTTGTAGAATTTAAGTAGATATATGAGTAGAAATAAAACTCATGGATCATCCAGGCAAAAATCTAGGAGTCACTCTTCAGATTAGTTAAAGAGCATCATGAAGCCTTATGCTGGGTGTACACTGACTCTGAACCGCTTAAAAAGGGCTTAAAATCTGGACTAATATCATAACAGACATACGCACAATGGATTAAAATCACTTCCGGCCTCAACTTGAAAATAGACACATTTAAAAAACAATGGACAAAATGGGACAATCATCTTGGACTGATTATGCTCTAACTGCTTTTGTGCCACTCTTTATGCCAGTATGCATTATTTTCTCATTTAATCCCTTTACCAGTGCTGTAATCAGTGTACACAAGGCGTTAAAGCAGCGTCTTCTTTTTGAAACTAAAACTCTTACAAACCTTTTGGCTCAAAGCGAGCTCTCTCCTGCATGAATGAAGCAGCAGTGCAAGCCATGCTACAGGTTTGTGATCAATAAAAGACTTTATTATTAGATACAGAGAGTGATTTTTATTTTTTGTTTTATTTTTTTAATGAAGCATACTCATTTACAAGAAAAAATTAGCCAACATTTAAGAGTAAGTATAAAATTGGGCTAAAAAAAACAACAACCCTCGAAATTCGTACAAGTGCTACTAAATTTAATGCCTGTCGACGTTTGAGTTGTGCTGTTTAAGTTTAGGTTCAATTCGTCTCCGAACTAAAGTTTAGAGACAAAATGCCAATAGTTTTGCTGAAGTTTAACTGCCCTTTCAACTCTCGACGTCAAACTCTTGTGTTTTGACATTGTTGCTGTGTTTTCAAGCAGACTCAATTGTTACAACAACTATTATGTTGTCTGGTGCAGTTTGTTGAAATGCTCTGTGACCTCTTTAACAAAGCTGTAAGATTTAGGTCCATCTTGGAACCAAACCAATTACCTCCACAGAACAAACACTTCACATTCACACTGAGCTGAGATCTTCAGGGCAGCGCTGGGCCAGGTCTCATCTTCTCTTTGACAAGACTACACACACAAACACTACACTATTATGGTTACATTTGAGTTATATTCGATTTAAAGCTGCACTATGCAACTATTAGCTCACAAAGATCTTTACAAAGCTGATTGTATTATATACATAGTAAGCTTTATCCCCCCCTAAAGGCACGTTTTATTCAGTTTTGTTCATAATTTTGTTAAGGTTATAAAATACAAAGCAATTAAATGGCTCCTTAGCCAATAAAACAGCTCTGTCATTAGTTAAGAGGATGACACCCTTGAGTCTTATTGAATTTACAGTATTGTTCTTTCATTACAAGCTGTTACGGCCTCACTGGGAATTAACAGTACTGTTCTATGATCTAATATAATTGGCCCCATTCATTCTGTGTGTAATGTCTGGCAAGGGCACTGTATTTCCTCTGACTAAAACCATGACATTTTCAGACGATGTCATAAATTGATATGTAGGCATCATTAAGGTGGTTTTCAAAGCCCTCTGCTGTTTGACAATGCAGATATCATCCTAAGGCGCTTGGTGTAAAATGTTTGAACACCACTGCTATGGGAGATGTACGTTTTTTTGAAAAATCCAAGCTTATGATCCACAAATGCATCTTATCATTGTTTGTTATAAGTTGCCATGTGCTACCGTGGGCCTTTTGTAGTGCTTCCTGCTTCCGAAGAGTGCACACGCTTTTTTGCTCGCTCCGCTTGCTATCGCTGCTTTCCTTATTTATTTTGCTTTTTAATCAGTTTTTGTCTTCCAAACATTTTTGCTTTAGACTTTTTCAAGTAAACCAAGGATTTTAAGAACATTTTTCCAGTTTTAACGACATATCTGACGCCAGCGACATGTCCGGGAGAAGAAGTGAGAAAGACTGTGAACGCTGTCGGAAATATCAACAAGAAATTAACTAGCTGAAAACACGGATATTTGTTTTGGAATCTGAAAAAGTTCTTCACGATACCATTCCTGTGTCAACCGACGATAAGAAGAGCACACTTTTTACAAGAAAAACTGCTACTTTCAACCTAAACCGCAGTGACTCTGTGTCATTTCCAAAACTGTCTAAAAACCAGAAAGACCAGGCTGTTTCTTGGAACAAACTTGGAGCAAAGCCTAAACGATACAAAGATAACGTGAAGTCACCTAAAATACAGCTCACCAACAGATTTTTACCACTTTCAGAGATGGAATTAAATGAAAAAAGGAAAGATGACGTGGCCAAAATACAGCGAGGAGGATCTGTGCCAGGAGCCAAGGTCAAGATTGTTTTAGTTGGGGACGGCGCGATAAGTCACATGACGCATGAAAAGATAAACACACATTCTTTTCCAAGCGCCACTGTTTCTGAGATAACGTCACTCCTTCCAAATATTATGGCTAAGCATGGAGGAGCTAAACAGCTGATTGTGCACGTGGGTGCAGTGGACATGTGGCGGGAACAGACCAAAGTTTTGAAAAAAGACTTCTTGAAGTTATTCGACGTGCTTGATAAAATGGAAATCAAAACTTTCATAAGTGGACCTCTTCCAAACATCGACAGGAGGATAAACAAGTTTAGCCGGCTTCTTCAGCTGAACACATGGCTGTCCAAAGAGTGTTCCCCGAGAGGACTACACTACATTGAGAACTTCTATCTATTCTGGAAACGAGAGGACCTGTTTAAGAGAAATGGCCCCCACCTATGCAGAGGTGGAGTGAGGGTGCTGACAGAGAACCTGCTCCACGCTCTGAGGCATTGGACTGGGCCTGGACAGGGTCCTGAGCAGGTAGTTAGAGAAGAGAGGAATGAGAGAAGAATTCCTGCTCCATCAGCCAGAGACCGAGCCAATGTTTCAACATCAAAAGCACCACAACCTCAGCCTCCACCAAAGGATTCATCAGCAGCTGCTCCACCACCACCAGCAAAGGATTCAGCTCCAGCTGCTCCACATTCACCTCCACCGCCTCCAGCAAAGGAACAATCTTCAAAGGCCTTGGACCCATCTGTGACAAGCCCAACAACATCCCTGTCATCGCCCCTGCCTTCACACCAGCCCTGGGTTCCCCCTGCAACATATACTCCCACTAAAGATTCATCATTCTTCTTCTCATCTCCACTCTCACCCATGGGCCTTCCCAGCCATTTTGAAAGTCTGATCAAATCAGGCATTAAGATGGCTCCACTCACGCCCAATATAGCAAGGGCTATGCCGACTACACCAACAAAAGCCCCACCACCCATCCCCCCTCGCCTCTCACCTGGTCCCAAACTCTCCTTGGCTACAAAAGCCCCACCACCCATCCAACCTCGCCTTTCACCTGGTTTCTCCCATAGCTAGGATGCACTGGGTCTCAGCGTTGCCGGGACTTATTGTCACATTAAAAATCAAACCAACCCGGGGCCCTATGTAAAAAGAGCCCCCCCTAGTGCTATTTCTGTAGTCACATCATCACACAGATGGAAAAACAAAATGCGAGTCAGGCCCAATCTGAGAAATGTGATTCATATTCCCTGTGAAAAGATAAAGCCCAGTCCCACTGAAACTAGTCTGAAACTTGCTGTGCTAAATGTCAGATCCTTATGTAACAAATCTCTCTTAATTAATAATTTTATTTCTTCTTATAATCTTGATTTTATGTTTTTAACTGAAACATGGCTTGACAAAAACACAGGAAATGTAGTTCTGATAGAATCTGCTCCACCCAACTTTAAGTTTGAATCTGAAACACGAGAAAACAAAAAAGGGGGTGGAGTCTGTGCTGTCTTTAGAGATGAAATAATTACCCGCAGGTTGTCTTTTGGGGTGTTTTCATCATTTGAGTATGTATCCTTTAAAATGGAGCTAAAACGGTCTCCATCCATTCTCTTCATTGTTTTATACAAGCCTCCCCAGCACTGCCAAAGTTTTATTGATGATTTTACTGAGATGCCTTCAGTCATATGCACAGACTTTGATGGTTTGGTAATTACAGGTGATTTCAACGTGCATGTTGATAATGTTTGTGACAGAAACGCTAAAGAGCTTGATGCTGTCCTTGAAACCTTCAGTCTTACTCAGCATGTGAGAGGCCCCACCCACAGCAAAGGACACACTCTAGATCTCATAATTACAAAGGGGGTAAATATTTCAAATGTTAATGTGATCGATGTTGCTCTGTCTGATCATTTCTGTGTCTTCTTTGACCTGTCTGTTTCTCCCAAACCTCCGGTTGGTCCTGCAGTTGTTCAGAGGAGACACATAAGTGATGGCACAGGTGCACTGTTTATGGAAATGATAAACTTTGAAAATCTCTCATGTTCTAAAGTAAATGATTTGTTGAACTCTGTTACATCTAGTGTTTTGAATGTTCTGGACACCATCGCCCCTATAAAGGCTAAAATGGTTAAAAATAAGCAGAAGGCGCCGTGGAGAAATGATGATTCGGTCAGGGCACAGAAAAGGGAGTGCCGCAGGGCCGAACGGAAATGGCGCAAGTCAAAGCTCCAGGTTCAAAAAGAGATTTACAAAGAAAAGCTGAACATGTGCAACCTAATCTTATGTAGAACTAGGGAAAGATATTTTTCTGAAATAATTGGAAGCTGCAGTAACAACTCGCGTGTCCTGTTTGCCACAGTAAACAGATTAACAAACCCTCCAGCTCAGCTGCCGTTAGAACTCATTTCCACATCCAAGTGTAATGAGTTTGCATTATTCTTTAATGACAAAGTTCAGGGCATTAAAAATGCTATAAATCCCACAATGCAAAAAATTACCCTAAAACCACCAAGACACTTAGAGCTAACTCACTTTGCACCAGTAACTGACAAAACTGTCCATGAGATCATCACCAGTCTGAGTTCATCTACATGCTGCCTTGATGTGTTACCCACCAGATTTCTAAAGTCTGTGCTGAACAGTTTGTTAGCACCATTCACTCACATAGTTAACATGTCGCTTCAATCTGGAACATTCCCAATGTCTTTGAAAACTGCGGTCATAAAGCCTCTCCTAAAGAAGAGCAGTCTTGATGCCGCAGTACTGAGTCATTACCGGCCCATCTCTAATCTGCCATTTTGGGGCAAAGTCCTTGAAAAGGTTGTTTACCAACAGCTCACAGATTTCCTCTTAATAAACAACTCATTTGATGTTTTTCAGTCAGGTTTTAGACCTCATCACAGCACTGAGACTGCTCTTGTCAAGGTGACAAATGACATCCGCCTGAACACTGACACGGGCAAAGCCTCAGTCTTAATTCTGTTAGATCTGAGTGCTGCTTTTGACACTGTCGATCATGGGATCCTCTTACAGAGACTAGAGGACTGGGTGGGCATCACTGGCACTGCCCTAAACTGGTTAAGGTCCTATCTGGAAGACTTTGTTGAAATTGGTAGCTGTGTCTCAGACCACATGACCCTGACCTGTGGAGTGCCTCAAGGGTCAGTCCTGGGTCCCCTTCTGTTCAACCTCTACATGCTGCCGTTAGGTCAGTTGATACGCAGTGAAAATGTGTCCTATCACAATTATGCAGACGACACTCAGATCTATGTTTCACTATCGGCAGGTGAATATGGACCAGTAGATTCACTCTGCCACTGCATCCAACAGATCAGTTTGTGGATGCAAAACAACTTTCTCCAGCTGAACTCAGACAAGACTGAAATAATCGTTTTTGGCCCACAGAAACAAAGAGAAAGTGTTAGCGGTCACCTCCAGAGTCTCGCTCTAAAACCTACAAACCAAATTAGAAATCTGGGGGTAATAATGGACTCAGACTTGAACTTTAATAGCCACGTCAAATCAATAACATCAGCAGCTTTTTACCATCTAAAAAACATTGCCAAAATCAAAAATATAGTGTCAAAACCAGATTTGGAGAGACTTATCCATGCGTTTGTCTCCAGTAGATTAGACTACTGTAATGGCCTGCTCACTGGTCTCTCCAAACGAGCTGTAAAACAGCTGCAGCACATCCAGAACGCTGCTGCTCGGGTCCTGACTAGAACCAGGAAGTATGATCACATTAGTCCTGTTCTCAGGTCTCTGCACTGGCTCCCTGTGGCTCAGAGAATAGACTTTAAAGCAGCTCTGCTTGTGTACAAGTCTCTCCATGGCCTAGCACCAAAGTACATCTTGGATATGTTAGTGCCATATGAACCATCTCGGACTCTGAGGACCTCGGGGACCGGCCTCCTGCGGGTGCCCAGAGTCAGGACAAAACATGGGGAATCTGCGTTTCAGTTTTATGCAGCTAAAATCTGGAACAGTCTTCCTGAAGATGTGAGACAGGCTTCTACTCTGACAATGTTCAAATCTAAGCTAAAAACAGTTTTATTTAGCTGCGCATATGACTGAAAGGATTTTTTCTTTGCACTCTTCTCTTTTGTTTGTGATTTTATTAGTTTAGAAAATCAGTTGGATTGATAATTTTTACTTTAGTTAATTTTATTGTATTTCTGTTTCTGTAATTTCTTTGTGATTTGAATGCATTTTTCCTGCTGTGAAGCACTTTGAATTGCCTTGTGTATGAAATGTGCTCTACAAATAAACTTGCCTTGCCTAGACAAGTTCCAGCTCGACCGGAAGTGTGATTACAATGAAAGAGCTGGTCCATGGCATAAAGAGGCAAATGTGGGCGGGGTAGAATAGAATAAGGTCAATACATTGTTCACTAACACAGTACAGACCCTGTAGCGGTGGCGTGCGGTGACTTTTATGGATGGGCAAGCAGACCTGAGGTGTTCATCAATATTTAGTGGACAATGAAAAGTGGAGGGGGAAAAATCCATCATGCGGAGGGTGAACACCTAACCTACTGAACTATATTCACATGCCTTATTAATGTGCTAAATGGATAAATAAGCTGACTTCATTGACCAATTCATTACACAAATTAGCATTCTAGGTTGTTAATTGACTGCCTATATTTCTAACTAACTAATCTAATCTTTGGAAACATGAACAGAGTCTTAGCTACAAGCAAATTTATTCATTCATTTGATTGATATCTGGAGATTAAAATACCCTAAATTAACAAGATACACATGGAGAAGACAATAACAGGCAGAAATATCAATTGAAGACAAATTACGGTCAGACCACAATTGTGTAGGGTAAAAATGTACAACGTGGAGGTGGATATTGGGCAAATGCTACTACAGGATTATGAATTTATAGAAAAAACAAAACACTTTATTTGTTTTTATTTTTTAATTCAATGAAGGTTCTGCAAGCCATGGTCTGGGAAGCTTTCAAATATACTTTTAGGAGATAGGGTATTGCCTACTCAAAGAATCAAAATTAAAGAAAGAGATTGAAGAATTGGAACAAGCAATTGATGAAAATGTAGATTCAACTAATGAGCAACTTGATGTTCTAACAGTTAAAGGGAGTAAGCTGATGTGGAAGAACGCACTTCATAAAAAGTTATGATTATAAAGGGGCTATATGGATGAAAAAGGGAGAGAAATAAAAAAAAATTCTAAAAAGAATGTATTTAAGGTATTTTTTGTTTTTAATGGGACTATATTGTCTACACAGTCTGCAATACTGAAATAAATTGAAAACTACTTTAATAATATATTTTCACATTAGGTAAATCCTCCTGAGAATATAATTTTTTTTAAAGAAAATTATGAAAGAAAATGTTCATGCACAGCAAAACAGAGGTAAACCCTGACGTGAGTCATTCTCCTCCAAACACGAGACTGTCATTACTATTTTATAACACTACTGATGCAAAAACTAAACCTGAAGGCTTGGCTTTGCTGCAAACATAGTAACATACTCATTATAATTTCAAACAAACAAGCAAAGTAAATGCCTTTGACTGAGCTTTATTTATCTTTTATGTTGACAGATTACCACAATACATTACCATACAATAAGCACATGTAGGTCTGTCCTCAAGCAATGGAAAAACATTGCTATAACAACATAAATGAATTAGCAAGAGCACCAACACACAACAACAGAACCTGCCTGTTTTAGCGCTGTAGTTTATTTAAATCAAATGCACCACATCGCTGTTATGCTACATTTACCCCTACAAAACATGGGTTCTAATGCAGGAGAAGGAGCTTTTCAAAACATGCATCTGAAAGTGTATTTCTCTTTGGCGTGAGGACACAACACGCCAAGCTCTGGGATTGCAGTGAGGAGATGAGACCGGCAAAGAGATGATGATGTTATCAAAACTAACGTGTTACTGGTTTGTAAAAGTAACTTGGGGAGTACTATAATACACGGATGCACAAAACTAACGCATTACATTCCTGATTACTCTAAAAAGTCATTTACTCTAACGCGTTACCAGCTATCAGGTATCTTTTCTTGTGTTTTATTGTAACCCTATAGCGACATCTGGATGAGAGCAGATTGTAGTGGGAGTGTAAAACATGAGTGGGGCCAGAGATGGTTTTCCTCGCCTGCTTGATATCTGTCTACTATCTGCAATAATGATGGATGTTCTTTCACTCCCATGACTTTGAGTGCTATAAGCACTAGTCTGTCCAGTTCTGATGTGTTGTTTTGATCGACAAAATACCAAACCACCCACATACATATCTTATTATGCTTTGAATCACTGCATTATAGAATATTCTCTACTCTAAAAACCCTAATTCTCCGCAAGAAATACAGTCTTTGACGTACCCTGCTGCAGACTGTGTGTACATGGACATCCAATGTCAGGCTGGAGTCAAAATGGACACCCAGGTATTTGAAAGAATGTACCTGAGTGACCTGACAGCCTTTTTGGTTCCCGGATGAAAAACTGTACACACCACTGTACAAAATGCTCCACCTGTGATTTGTACTCTGTAATGTCCATGTCTTTGTCCATGAGTCCTTGATGACGAGAGTGCTAATGCAGTCGTTTGTGACATAATGTGATTTCAGTAGAGAAAGTGGTGTTAACCTCAGAATATCAAGGTGGTTTAGCTATTTAAAACCACTCAGATCAATGTGGTTTAAAGATGTTTACTATTGTGTTTTGCAATATTTGTTTATTTACTTGGCATTTTTGATTAAAGCAAAATCTTGATTCTCAGGTTTTACTGGACAAATACTTACAGAAATATTGACCCCCAGAATATATTATTATTATTCGTTGTTGTATGTTACACCTTAATGTGGTCCTAGTGGTGTGAACTTTGTTCACTGACAATGGCACTAAACCACTTTCTGATTCTGATTTTAAAGGGTCTATATCTCACACAATTATAACTGCCATAACAATGAAGAGTGGTCCTAACATTGCAGTTTAGATGTGCATTGTTCAGATATGATTTATTTTCCTTTCTTTACTAGACTTGTTCAAAGCTTAACCCACCGCCCTCCACTTGCACTATACTCTTCTTGAGGACAGAGGTGGGACTGCTTTACAAGAAAAAACACAGAAGCGCTCCCACCGGCAAACAGTGTTTCTTTAGGGGTCGCAAGATAAACAATCTGCTTATAAGGTACAAACACAATAACGCACAGGATACAAGTGTGGAGCCAGCGAGTGTGAGAGACAAATATGAAGAGGTGGACAGTGATGGATGCGTGCACTTAACACGTGAGCCGCTATAACAGCACAAGTGACAACATCATGTGTGTAATTTAATGAACCATGACATCAACTAGAGATGATGTCCTTCATATAATGTGTATGGGGTAAAAGACTGTATCTATATGATAAATGTGGTTCTAAAATTAACATATGTTATTTTATATTTGACATAAATCTTCCTGTTTAGTTGAATTGCTACATATTATTCATAAATGCATTAGCCTTATGTTTCCCGATGCTCTTAGATCATCTTCTATAAACACATTTGTGTGTTCATGAGGGTGTGTGATGATATACTGTATTTCCCATTGCCATGAAAACAGATAAAGGAGCTGAGGAAGATCCATTTGGTCCATGGCTGTTTGCAGTTTACACACTTTATAGAGAAATGTTTTCAAAATCATAATATTATTCCATCCCTCAATTGATAAAACCCACTGGACATTATTTTCATTCCATCCATCCATCCATCCATCCATCCATCATCTTCCGCTTATCCTGGACCGGGTCGCGGGGGCAGAAGCCTAAAGCAGGGACTCCTAGATTTCCTTCTCCCCAGATACTTCCCTCGGCTCCTCCGGAGGGATCCCGAGGCGTTCCCAGCCGAGAGATATAGTCTCTCCAGCGTGTCCTGGGTCTTCCCCAGGGCCTCTTCCCGGTGGGACATGCTCGAAACACCTCCCTAGATGCCTGAGCCACCTCAGCTGCTCCTCTCCACGTGGAGGAGCAGCGGCTCTACTCCGAGCTCCTCCCGACCTTGTCCTTTCGTTCATTACCCAAAGCTCATGAAAACAGGTGAGGGTAGATACGTAGAGTGACCGTAAACTGCTTCACACTCGGCTGCAAACTGCCCCAGTGCGTGTTGCAGGTCCAGGTTATTTTCACTGATAACTGATATTACATCCATCTTCGATTTCCTTTGGTAAATATATGAAGGATGGAAGCTGATGTTGAAGATTTTTACTGACAGACATTAGCCTGAGCATTTGTTGGGTTTTGAAAGTTCCTTTTTCAAAACTGAATCTAATTTCACACAAAAAATGATTTAGGGACTTAATAAAGTAAAAGGGTGAAAGAGTTAAGTTCCCTGGTCAATATTATCATTTTTTTGTGAATTTACTTTGGAATTCAAACTGACTCTGATTCTTCACAGAATGGTTAATTTGACTGAAAGCGTACAGACCCAATCCCCAAATCACAGACGATTAATGATGTGGCTCAACATTTGTATATCTATATTTTGTATATTTCTTTCAAAAACTGTAAATCACCCCTATAATTACACAGACGCCTGCCCACCATTTGAGATTATGACATTATCAAATTCTACAACATGAACGTAACTGACAGCAGCACGGTGTCTCACCTCACAGTAAGAAGGTCCTGGGAGAGATTCCTGTGCCGAGTGGGGCCTTTTCCTTGAGTCCGGGGTTCCTTTGGATACACGTACAAAATAGGCCAATACTCCAGCTCAGTCCTTATGTATAAGATCTGGAGAGTTGACCATTTTGAATATGCCTTAACATCTGTCCATTTCCAACGTGGCTGTTTATATTCTTGTCGCATCCTTTGGAAAGACATTTCATCTTTGCTAAATGTGTTTTTGTGTTATATATATTGATAATAAACCTTTTCTTGGGGTTTTCTGCTTTTGTTCTTTTAACAATATGCCACAGATGATGAAATTATAATTCTATAATGTAATTCTATAAAGTTAATAGTGCTTTTATATATTTCTCGATGACTATGCCTTGCAGCCACCGTCTAGAGGCCTGTTCATTTATCACAGACACTGCACTGTATCGCAGAGATCACTGTCAATATTGTAATATTCTCACAATATTGCCCAGGGCTGGATTTGTGTTCATTTACTCCTCTCCCAAAGGACAGAAATCCACTGGCGCTCTCCACCTGTATTAAGTGAAGAGCTGCTTCTTTTTTTATTACAGAATATAAAATATTGATAACTTTTAAATAAGAAAGTGCTCTCTCATGGTCTGTCTTAGTTCAACCACTGTTTAACCACTGACAGATGATGCAATTCCCTGCAAATGTGTGTTTTTATGACTTGCTTTAATCGCACCTAGAACACTATTAAAGACTACACATTGAACAGAAGAAAACATTTTACCAATGGGTCCAGCCGTGAATGTAGAGTTTAAATGTTGAGTGGCTACACTGTTCTTTTCTAAGCTTTTTGTTTTTAAGTGCAGTCATTAGATTGGGAATTTAAACCATCTGCACCTCGCAACTCTCAATTTCAAGGACAAAATGTGTTCGATCTCAAGGGTTAAAAGGTTTTCACATGCCCACCACACATTGCTGAACAAGTCCCAGCTCCAGCACTTGATAAGCACCAGTACTTTAAAATATATTCATGACCTTAAAACTGCATTACAGATCCCCGATGTGCTCGGTCTCTCACAGCCGCCGGACTCCGCACTAAATAAATGTAATTTGTTGTGGTTTTCACTGGTGTCAGCACTTTATGTTAGAGCAATTGATTCTTATCTGACTTGTAAACTTTATAAAATTCACGGAATCTAACGGGCTTTGTAAATAGACTGCATCGACATCTTTGCTCTACATCAGTGGTTGACATTAATGTTCTCAAAATTGTATTGTGTTCAGCCTGATTTATTCCCGTAATGGTTCTTTGTCTAATTGATATAGAACAGTGTGTACTGTGGTCCCATGTATAAAGCTGTATAATACCAATCACCCCTTTATATTGCATTGTTAATCACCTCCACACACTCTACAACTGGCACCAATCACTCACTCACAAACCACATTTACATTAGGCATGGGTATCTATCCTGGTTGGAGATGGGATTTGGAAGAACACTCTGCCATGTGTGCTGGATTCTTTACATTTGGTATTGGTTTGATTCTTGATCTTCTTCTGGTTTAAGTTCGATCTGATCCAGGTTAAGTTACAGGCTTAGTCATGGCGTTTTGATGTGGTCTGGTTGCAAATGTGAACACAGTTTCTAGAGCTAAAGCCATAATTAAACCAGGGCACGTGGAACACTGGACCAGCCCTATACTCTCTATCAGGTGCTCCAGGGTTCCCAACCAGTCCACACCTTTCTGTTTCTTCTTCCCTTTTCCTTTTCCAGTCTAGTATTCCATGTTACTTATTCTTCACCAATATCTAGGTTTTATTTTTGTGATGGTACTCAGAATTCTAGAACACATCTTTTTCTTAATTCTTGAGCACTTATGAGACTACTACTATGACTTCTTCTTCTACTACTACTACTACTACTACTACTACTACTACTACTACTACTACTACTACTACTACTACTACTACTACTACTACTACTACTACGACTTCTTCTTCTACTACTACTACTACTACTACTACTACTACTACTACTACTACTACTACTACTACTACTACTACTACTACTACTACTACTACTACTACTACTACTACTACTACTACTACAACTACTACTACTACTACTACCACTACTACTATTACTACTTGTTTTGAGCCGTTGATGATGATTCACGTGGGAGACAAATATTTGATGAGATGGTACTTTGAGTTAAAATTGTTAAAATAAATGATTTATGGGAATGTAGACAAAGTTTCAGCGCCTTCTATTTCAACGAATTCTTCAAGGTTGTACACTTCAAATGTCCCCAATAAACTTCAACAGAATGACATTGCACTACATTTGACCAATGACAAGTATCAGCGTCCAATGAAGTGATAGCCATTACTTTCTATTGATGATATTATTATCTATTTGATAATGATTTATATGTCTTTGAGGACGTCTTATGTTTCTTAGCGTTTTATTTAAGCAGAAAGTCCCACAATTCCTTGTAAAATATTTGTAAATGCTTGTGCACAAAATATAGATTGTACTCGGCAGCATCAGGATACTTGAAATACTCTGTGACATTACTCATCTATAGCAGTAATTGAGCTACAATCTTGAAATATCTTGCATAAAAGTTGTCTTGATGTAATTTCCCTCTCTGCTGCAGGATCTGTGTCAGCCCTCTGTAAGTCATCCGTTGAACACATTGACCTTTTCACTCAATCCAAGTTGTGCTCCTTTGCCTCTGCCTTCCTCTGCCACATTCAAAGCTAAAGTGCCACTTCAGAAAGCGCCCCGTACTCAAGGATTAATATTTTACACACAGTTTCTCTGCCAGTCGACCCGTTCTGTGTCTCTCTACAACAGCCACTGTGAGCACACGGGTGGGTGAAAGTGAAAGTGGGTCAGAAGGGAAGCAGGGTGTTACTGAAATGTGTTACTGTCAGAAGAGATGTCCTAAAATGAAAGCTTTCGATATTACTCAAAAAAATATCTTAGGTACGCAATTAGAAATGTAATTGGTGAGAAGTCAAAAAATCGATTTAGTGGAAAAATGCTAAATCAAAGTCGTAAAATAACTTCAAACTGAAAATAGACACTAACACTCGGTTCACTGCTGGATCTGATATCAGTTTGAGGATATTGGCTTCTTGTTTGGGCCTGTAAATTAAATATTAAGTCTATTTATTGACCCAGAATGTCTAATAATGTTTTATTTATACAGTGCAGTGTCATAGTTATTTCAACAATAATTAAGTTACACAACATATTTGGATCTGTTCTGATAAAACATAAATTAGTTTTTTAAGAAAATAATACTATTTTAATTGTTTGCATTGATAACAGTTGTTGGAAAAACAGATCAGGTTGGGCTGTGACAATATGTGTTTCGAGTCATCTGAAGTTTAAAGTGATAGAGTATGTTGATACATCCAAGAATAATCAATTGAAATCTGCAATGTAAAGAAACATATGTTATTATCAGATGTGTATATCAAGCTATTGCTACAAATGTTGAAATATTCAATATTCAAAAACGTTTTGCAATTTTTATATGTGGAGATTATAACATTGACCAATTGAATCTGACTAAAATGACCAATACGATGTCTTATGATGTATGAATTTATGTTCGACTATTACAAGGCCCAGCTGAATTACAGATCACAGAGCCACATATTCACCAACAACTCAATAATTGTGATAACAGAGCACTTACCAGGGTTCATACTTTATGGTGATAAAAATGTATTTATAAATATATATGCAAATGAATACAACCTGAAGTTACTGTCAGTACAATATAAAATGAAAGTTATTCGAACAGAGATATATTCCAGACTTTATACAATAAACTCTGCCTTGTACAGCAGTGACAGTGCAGTGTGAACAGAAGGAACCTAAACTTTCACAGAACGCTTGTAAAAAGAAACCTATGCTCTACAGAGAATTCAAAAAAAAATTATTGAATAAAGGAAAAATGTAATTTATATATGCATATATGTATATATATATATATATATATATATATATATATATATATATATATATATATATATATATATATATATATATATATATATATATATATCATTCACACTCACACTCTCACACTCTCACCTCACCCTCCGCGGGTGGTTCCTTTTTCAAGCTCGGGTCCTGGGAGCTTGAGGGCTCCGTACAGCATCTTTGCTGTTCATAGCACTGCACTTTTCTGGACCGAGATGTCTGATGTTTTACCTGGGATCTGCCCAAGCCATTCCTCCAGTTTGGGGGTTACTGCCCCAAGTGCTCCGATCACTACGGGCACCACCAATACCTTCACGCTCCAGGCCTTCTCCAGCTCCTCTCTGAGGTCTTGGTATTTCTCTTGTTTCTCATGTTCCTTATTCCGGATGTTACCATCCCACAGCACTGCAATGCACCACGGCTTTCCTCTGCACCTTGTCGACCACCACTATGTCCGGTTGGTTCGCCACTACCATTCGGTCTGTCTGTATCTGGAAGTCCCTGAGGACCTTGGCTCAGTCGTTCTCCACCGCGTTTGGAGGTGTTTCCCACCTTGTCCTTGGGTTGTCCAGCCCGTACTCTGCACAGATGTTTCTGTACACTATGCCAGCCACCTGGTTAAGCTGTTCCTGCCAGTATCTTGCACCCTGCAGTTATGTGCGGGATTGTCTCAGGGCCCCCTTTGCACAGCTTACTCCTTGGGTCTAATCTGGTGTGGTAGATCTGGGCCTCTATTGATCTGATGTTCAGGGCCTGCTCCTGTGCTGCCATGATCAGGGCCTCTGTGCTTGTCCTTCAGACCGGCCCTTTCTAACCATTGGTAGGATTTTGTGATATCAGCCACTTCAGTTATGTTCCAGTGGTATATCCCATGTAGGGGCTTGTCCTCCCATGATGGTCCCTCCAGCACCTCATCATCTTCTGTTCCCCTTTGTCTGAGACATTCACTGAGCACGTCATCTGTAGGAGCCTTGTCCTTTATGTACTTATGGATCTTGGACGTTTCGTCCTGGATAGTGGCTCTTACGCTCACTAGTCTCCGGCCTCCTTCTTCACGGCTAGTGTACAGTCTCAGGATGCTGGATTTGGGATGGAACCCTCCATGCATGGTCAGAAGCTTTTGTGTCTTAACATCTGTGTCACCCGACTTTCACACACCCGGTTCAATTCCCGCTTGGGACATGAGCAGCCAGTGTGGGTCCTTAGGCAAGACCCTTTACTGCCTACCTCAAAAACCATGAGAGAACACAAAATAAATGACATGCCGGCTCAAACGTCGCCAGGCCAAACAAGGTCTGCGTCAGGTGCTGGGGAACCTTGATGACAAATGGGCTACTGGAACAAGGAGAATATAGGCGAGATGCGAGAACTTGGCTCTGGTAGAGTGCTACTACTCCAGTAACCCTAGTCAGAGGGGTTACATGCAGAGAATGTGGGATGAATGGAGAGTATGAAACCCACGGTCAACACTAACGACCAAACAACTGGTAGCTCAGTGTTCCAACATCCGCAAGCGGCAACTGCTATCACAACTAGAGATTGATGAGATACAACACAGATATAATGTGCGAGGTCAGAGGGGAGTTAGCGGTAACTCCCCATCCAGATATTGGGTACGAAGCCCCAATTACTACGCTGCGCACGACAGCAACTGACCTGAAGGATAAGACCATGGCGAGAATGCACTGAACTGGCAACCCTATAACTCATTGCCACAGCTCAGTGAAGTAATCTCAGAGAGTCTTCTAGAGGATGTGAATGCAGCATTGACAGCTATCCCTACGGCAACCATCACTGAAACCAACCAGCTGATATACAACTCAGCAGCAGTGATCCTTGAGACACTCGGCTATCGGAAGAGCAACCATGAGATGAAATAACCACCATGGAAAAGAAGGTTGCAGGCTAAAATCAAAACCTTTCTGAGGCCCAGAAAGGTGCAATGCAATGCGAGTACCCAAGAGGTACAACCAGATGCCCATACCTGAAGCACTCGAAACTACCAAACAAAGGCTCCAAGCCTTAGCCAGCCGCCTAAAGAGGTACATGAGAGAGAATGAAGCCAGGAGAATAAATAGGTTGTTCTTGTCTCAACCAGCGAAGGTGTACGCTCAATGGCAGGGTAATAACAGCAGAGCAGACCCACCAAGGCTGGAAACTGAACAGCACTGGAAAGGAATATGGGAAAGAGAGGCATCCCACAACCGAGATGCACAGTGACTGATGAGTGAGGCTCTGAGAGAGGACCACAGCAACATCCCAGAGCAGAACGAACCCAGTTACCATCACTGCGGCAGACATACAGGAAAGAGTCTCAGACTGTATGTATATATATATATATATATATATATATATATATATATATATATATATATATATATATATATATATATATATATTGTGCTTTATCTCCTATTTTTGGAAATATGGTTAGTATATTTTTTCTATTTTACTGTACGATAGGGACACGCGCTGGAATCGTTTTTAATTCAACTGTTTTTGACTTTTTTTCGGCTGGATTTGAGCGTTTTTCGTCGTGTTGTTGTGATGTGAGCTAGCTTCGAGCGAGCCCACCAGCCCCCTCCGCGCCCTCCGGCCGCCGCTAAAGTATGGCGTGTCGTCGGTACACGTTTATACACACGTTTATATGAAAGAGGAACTTCACGAACGATCGGGACACGCACTGGAATCGCTTTAAATTAACTTGTTTTGACTTTATTCGGCTGGATTGAGTGTTTTCGTCGTGTCGTGGCGATGTGTCTTGGTTCTGAGTCCCCCGGCTCCGGCCCCGCCCCCCGGCCGGCGCCGTACCGCGTTTACACAAAGGAGGAACTCATGAAACTGCGGAGAACAGTCGTCTTACCCGGAGATCGTCACGTTATCCCGGCGGACATCCTAAGGAAAACGCAACGAGGCAGACGGGCTGGACGTAAACTCCGAGAGAAGAGAGGAGGAAACAGGAAGTCGGTTCCCGCCGTAGTCATGGGTAACGTGATGTCCCTTCAAAATAAAATGACCGGAATAGCGAGCCTCATGCGGTCCCAGAGGATGTATAGGGACAGCAGCGTCTTGATTTTCACAGAGACCTGGTTAACAGCAGAAATGCCAGACTCTATTGTAGGTTTGGACAATTTTCATCTGCTGCGGGCGGACAGAACGAGAGAATGCGGGAAGAAAAGAGGTGGAGGTCTGGCGGTGTATGTGAACACGAGCTGGTCCAAACCCGAACACTGCACAGTGAAGGAGCAGCTATGTAACAGGGATATTGAACTATTGGCTATTGGCATGAGGCCATATTATTTTCCCCGGGAGTTCTCACATGTGATTTTGATCGCAGTCTATGTGGCCCCGTCTGCCAATGCTGAAAATGCTTGTGAAGCACTGCTCTCCTGCACTTGTAGGCTGCAAACACAGCATCCACAGGCTCTCTTCCTCATCTCTGGTGACTTTAACCACGCTTCTCCCTCTTCTGTTCTACCAACATACACCCAGTATGTTACCTGCCCCACCAGAGAGAATAGAACATTGGACTTGTTTTTTGCCAACACCAAGGAGGCTTATTCTTCTTCCCCCCTCCCTCCCCTGGGCAGCTCGGACCACAACCTTGTACATCTGAGGCCTGTGTATGAACCCATCGTGCGCAGGCAGCCTGTGGTGTCCCGTGAGGTGAGGATGTGGTCTGCTGAGAGCGAGGAGGCTCTGAGGGACTGCTTCAGCCCCACTGTCTGGACTGAGCTTTATGACCCACATGGGGAGGACATCAACACCATCACAGAGTGCATCACGGACTACATCAACTTCTGTTTTGAGAACATTGTTCCCTCCCGGACGGTGCGGTGTTTTCCAAACAACAAGCCATGGATTAACCGTGAACTGAAGGCTCTGCTGAAAGAGAAGAAGAGAGCCTTCAGGTCAGGGAACATGGAGGAGCTGAGGACTGTGCAGAAGGAGCTGAGGAGGAAGATCAGGCAGACTGAAGCCGGCTACAAGAGGAGGATGGAGGAGCAGCTGCAGCAGAAGAACATTCAGGGAGTGTGGAGGAGCCTGAAAACCATCTCGGGCTTCAAAATCCCCCCTGCCCAGACAGAGGGGGATCTACAGTGGGTGAATGATTTAAATGCTCACTTCTTGAGGTTTGATCGGTCACCCGCCCCTCCCCCTGCACAGCTGCATGCTCCCTCTTCCACAGCTGGACAATGCCCTGCATCTGTTCCTCTTCGCTTATCTGCCCCGGACCATCAGCTCCCCACTTCGCCTGGACTCACCCATCCCCCCAGCACACAGTCCCCCTGCCAACCACTGACTGTCACAGCAGCACAGGTGAGGAGTGAGCTGAAGAGGATTAAAGTGAGGAAGGCAGCAGGACCTGATGGCATCAGCCCCAGGCTCCTTAAGTCCTGCGCAGATGAACTGTGTGGAGTTATGGAGCATGTCTTCAACATGAGCCTGAAGCTGAGGGTGGTACCACAGGTCTGGAAGACCTCCTGTCTGGTACCTGTGCCTAAGACACTGCGCCCCAAAGACCTCAACAGCTTCAGGCCAGTGGCTCTCACGTCCCACCTGATGAAGACACTGGAGCGGCTAGTCCTGGACCACTTCCGCTCCACCGTGAGCTCAGCCATCCATGGACCCGCTGCAGTTTGCATATCGGCCTGGCATCGGAGTGGAGGACGCCGTCATCTCCCTGCTGCACCGCTCTCTCTCTCACCTGGAAAAGCCTGGCAGCTCTGTGAGGATTCTGTTCTTCGATCTTTCCAGCACCTTCAACACCATCCAGCCGCTGCTCCTGAGGGACAAGCTGGAGACGGCTGGTGTGGAGTATGACCTGTCAGAGTGGATCCTGGACTACCTCACAGACCGACCCCAGTTTGTGAGAGCCCGGAACTGTGTGTCTGACACTCGGACCTGCAGTATAGGGGCGCCCCAGGGCACTGTCCTCGCGCCCTTTCTCTTCACCCTTTACACTGCAGACTTCAGACATGACACGGACAGCTGTGTCCTGCAGAAGTTCTCTGATGACTCTGCCATCATCGGACTCATCACGGACGACGATGACGCGGAGTACAGAGGACTGAAGCAGGACTTTGTGGACTGGTGTCAGCGGAACCACCTCCTCATCAACGCGGGGAAGACCAAGGAGATGGTGGTGGATTTCCGCAGACGCCACCCCACTGCCTCCTCACCAGTGAACATCCAGGGACGGGACATTGAGACAGTGGACTCATACAAGTACCTGGGTGTTCATCTGAACCACAAACTGGACTGGACTCAGACCCAGAGTCGGCTCTACCTCCTAAGGAGACTCAGGTCTTTTGGAGTGACAGGGCCACTCCTGAAGACCTTCTACGACTCTGTGGTGGCATCGGCCCTCCTGTACGGTGTGGCCTGCTGGAGCAGCAGCATCACAGAGAGGGAGAGGAAGAGGCTGGACAGAGTCATCAAGAAGTCCAGCTCCGTCCTGGGCTGAGCTCTGGACTCGGTGCAGGAGGTGGGGGACAGGAGGGTCCTGGCTAGATTCACATCTATACTGGACCATGAGTGTCACCCCCTGCAGGACACTCTCTCCGCTCTGGAGAGCAGCTTCAGTGAGCATACTGATCCACCCTCGCTGTGTGAAGGAGAGGTTCCGTAGGTCTTTCCTTCCTGCTGCTGTCAGACTCTACAACAAACACTGTTGGTACTGAACACTCGCAATACTGACCTAACCATGTGCAATTCTGTTATATGTGCAATTGCTGTTGGAATTCATGTGCAATTCATGTGCAATTACTGTGAAATTCATGTGCAATCTATGTGCTGTCGTGATCACATGCAATGGTATTTATGTATTTATTTATTTATTTGTCTATGGGAGTTTTTTATTTATTTATAGGAGATCTTCTACTGAAAGTGTTTTTCAGACTTCCTATAAGTGATCTGTTCTTCTGTATCTACCTCTGTATCTACCTGCGTTGCACCAATGAAATTTCCCCATGTGGGACAATAAAGGAATATCTTATCTTATCTTATCTTATCTTATATATATATATATATATATAT
Source organism: Eucyclogobius newberryi (assembly GCF_026437365.1). NCBI lineage: Eukaryota > Metazoa > Chordata > Actinopteri > Gobiiformes > Gobiidae > Eucyclogobius > Eucyclogobius newberryi. The sequence continues at coordinate 17,299,773 of NW_027316056.1, forward strand.
ATATATATATATATATATATATATATATATATATATATATATATATATATATATATATACAATATATCAATAGGGTTCTGAAAAGAACACATTTAAAAAAGACATGCTTACTGTAAATAGTTTTAATGATTTTTTTTCTCTAGAAATAAGTCATAAACTGGCAAGAATATTTCCAGATACAGGCTCCAGGAAACAGGATGAAAAAATGATTAAGAGAAATCTCCTACAAGCAAAATTGAAATAGTAACCATGGTAAGAAAATCTAAAAATAAATCGTCAATAGATATTCATTGATATGAATACAGTTAACGACATAACATTGTTGAGTGTCTGCGTGATGTCACGCACTATATGTTCTTGTATTTCACATATTTTTTATTATTTTCCATTTAGCCAGTTTCAACTCCTTAACGCTTCAACCGATTTCAACAAGTTATACCTCATTACGATCGCTTGCGCAGTAGTACGTGTGCTATTACTTTTGACATTTGAACAACTTGTACCTTTTGCAGAATTGTCGAATTTTCAAAAGTATTAGTACTTTTTCTCCATTTAAATGAAATTTGGGCATTGAGTGTCTGCGGAATTCTTTAGACTTTATTCTTTAGAATTTTGTGACGGAGCCAGTCGAGAGAGAGAGAGAGAGAGAGAGAGAGAGAGAGAGAGAGAGAGAGAGGGGGGGGAGAGAGAGAGAGAGAGAGAGAGAGAAGAGAGAGAGAAGAGAGAGAGAGAGAGAGAGAGAGAGAGGGGGAGAGAGAGAGAGGTAGACTTTATTCTTTAGGCTTTATTCTTTAGTAGTTTGGGATCTCTGTCAACAACAGGTAAGATTATCTTGTGTTTTATATACATCGATGCAATATCAGACACTATATGTTCGTTGTATGTCAACAGGCAGAAAATAAAACACATTTGGTGAAAACGTGTTTGTGTCTATTTCAAAACATTGTAAATGTGTGTAAGAGTACTACATGTACAAATGGTGTAGGGAGGAGAGAGAGAGAGAGAGAGAGAGAGAGAGAGAGAGAGAGAGAGCGAGAGAGAGAGAGAGAGAGAGAGAGAGAGAGAGAGAGAGAGAGAGAGGGGTAGAGAGAGGGAGGGGGAGATGGGGGGAGGGGAGAGGGAGGGGGAGATGGGGGGGAGAGGGAGAGACGCAGACACTCCAGCAATGGCTTCAGCCATTGCAGATTTTCTAGTTGCATCTGTAATTTATCTTTTTCAAATGGATCGTTTTGAGACAAGATGAAAATTTAATGAAAAAGGTAATTTCACTTCACAAAAATGGAGATAAACGTGTTCACAAATTATAGACTCGCTACTCGCTCACTTTCATACAACAAAAGATTGGAATAATTTTCTGAAAAAAAATAAAAACAAATGAGAACCTGTTCGGGTTTAGAAAGTTCAACAACAATGGAATTAATGGAATCTGTGGACCCAAGAAAGTATGATTTAATTGATTTTAAGAAAGCCTTTGACACTCTTAATCACTCAATACTACTCAAAAAACTAAAACCATGTCATAATGCGTGCTGCGCTGAAGTGGATCCAAAGCTAGCTGCCTGTTGTAAGGGCACTGCTTGTGGAGTTTATTTAATCTGTATAAAAAAACTATTATTTAAACACTTAACATATTGAAAATTATTGTATTTGCTGAGGACACTAAAATATTTTATTTCTGTGACTATTATAATCAATTTATTACAACTATGAATAAAGATCTAAGCAAAAATGAAAATTAAAAGTGTTGCAATTGAGTGGGTGTCTGAGAATACATTACATACATTTCAAAGATAATAAACACTTTACACTGTCACAGCACAAGGAGGAGTGTCAGCAGTGAGTTGAACCTCGGGGGAAAGAGGGGATTGTTCATTTAATAATTATATGTATCATTATTGATTAATGTGATCATATCACATGTTAGTATGTATGAAAAAAAGTGTATCTTCCATCAGATGTAATTGTATGACCATAATATTCTTGAAATGCAACTATACATAGGCTATAAGTTTATACTGAATCAGAGTGGCTTAAAATATGTTTTCTTGTACCCACTCTTTTTTTTCGAGAAATGTGATTTTTCTGTGGTTTTGTATTCATGGGTATGTAAATTATATGTGATAATATATCAAATCAATTCATCAATATCAGATATCGACTGATGTTTAAAGCCAAAGCAAATAAGTCTGTGTTGCACGATTGCAAATGTGTATGATTTGATAAGAAGAAATAAATGTGTAATATTGTCATGTTGTAATCAGCAAAACCTCTTGAAGCTAAAACATTACGACAAACATGAAGAGTCATCAGAGATTGTACCCAGGTTAAACTATTGTTCAATCAATATGCTTTACAGGACGCAGCGAGAAGTAAACTACAGAGTGAAACAATGAGATACTAAAACTCTAAAAATCATTCAAACATAAAAGGGACAGTGTTCCAAAGGTGTTAAAAGTCAGTTTGAAAAGGTGAGTCTTTAAACTGGACTAAAACAGGGACACATCAGAAATGACATGCAGACTGAGACTGTAAATCAAGTTAATATGTATAAAAGCTATAACCACTGCAATATGCTGCTTTACATTGCAGAGCAGATGTCTTTTATTGCAAGACTATGATAAATAAATGATCACGTCACTTATGTTGATACTGTCCTCAAGGCACTAGAGATGCATTTCCCTCTACAAAAGAAAATAGATTTCTAAAGCAAATACAGACAAAATTACAGAAATGGACAGAAGGCAATAAAGCAAGCAGCATGACGAGCGACGCCTCCAAGGACTCAGATGTGCATAAATAATGAATTACTATTGAAGTCAAGCTATCATTGACTATAGCAAGCGAGGTTGATTGCTGTAATTTAAAAACACTGAATAAAATTTTCATTACAGACTGGGAATAGGTAGTGTGGAGGTGCTACTACTTGTTATGTTTGAGCATAGACCATGACATCCATGCAACTATCTCAAAGTTTGGTCTAAACTTTTACAAAAACAAAAAAGTTTTCCAGTGCTTCTGGTTCCTTTGTATTGTATTCCCACGCCTCTTTTACGTCGTCTGCTATTGTACTTTTCCCTACAGAATAGTAGCACATACATACATACATACATATACATATATCCTGCACTTGCTTTGTGTCCCGGTCCGTCCTGATCTGTCTCTCGCAGTCATCTGTGACTCACTCACTACTGAAGAGCATACAGCAGCCGAGTATGGATCCAGCACAAATGATGCTGATTAGACGAAGACTGCAAAGCACAGAAGCAACTCTACCTCTGCACGTGAGAACCAGAGATTGAATTGTTTTGGTCCCGTATTGATTTATTCAGAGCCCATGTACGATGTAATTCCACAGTTTGAACATTGCTTATCGAATGCCATGCCTAGTTTAAAAGAGTAGGCTATAGAATGAGCGATGCATTTGCCCCTTCAGTCTTAAATGAGGCATGACACCCTTCAAATGCAGGAATCAATGTAGATTCCTACCAAATTATTTTATAGGCCCTTGTCCTGAAACTAAAACCAAAGATAAGACATGTGGCTACTTTATCATTTTATTTGTAGCCTGCTTTTTGTGTTTGAGGGTCGCAGATGTCACAGGTCAATGTGTTGATGTGGGCCTGTGTACTTGGTGTAAAAATCATGTTTGCACATTCATTCCAGGCCAGAGAGTTATAAGGACCGCCACACTGTTTGTTTTTGGTCCTATGGGACCTCCAGCAGCTGTTGACCAGAGCTCAATAGTTTGTTAAAAGCTCACAAAGAAATGAAGCCACAAGTCAGTGCATAACGCAGTGCAAACTTAAAATGAAATGAAAAATCTATTCTGACGCGTACTGGGAGCCAGATGATGTGACTGTGTTTGTCAGAAGGCGGGCTGCATCATTTTGGACCATCTGCAGGGGCTGGAAAGTGCAATTGTTTACACCAAATAAGGGTGCTTTGCAATAGTCAATCCTGGAACTGATAAAAGCATGCATGGCCTTTTTTACGTATGTCTGGCAAAAGCTTTCCTCCCAGGTTTCAAACTGCATGTTGAGGGGCAAGAACACTGAGATCAAACAAACTAGAACTGTACATTCTGTTTTGCTTTAGATTGGTTTAGATGTAAGAGGTTCTGTGAGACTATGACAGTGTGAACAGACTGAAGTGCACTTAACATAGCAAAATGTACATGGCAAAGAACTAGCACTTACATGGACCAGATAAATGATCATCCAGATCCAACATGTGTCGGTTAATCAGATCATTAGAGTAACTGTATTTTGTGTGCATGAACATAGCCACTGATAAAATATATAATTTGAAATGGATGAAAACAAGACTGATTTTGAAGAGAACATTTTGAGAATTAAAAAAAAAAAATCTGTAGCTGAAGAAAATTATATAGATAGATATGTTTTACTGTATTGAAGCTAAATTCTGCATAACAACTCTTTACATTCCAGGTTTTTGTTATCAGGATTCTGATAACTTACCAGGTTGAATATTACGGATGTCATTATACCTAATTCATGTGTTACAATTATTGTGAAAAGAAACATCCCAATGTTGAGATAAATCGCGATTACTGATGCTTGGACCAAACTGTAAAATCCATAATCCGTTTTCTACGCATTATTTAGCAAGAGCACTAATCTGTCAGCATTTCTAACAGCAATAGTTCAACAAACCCTGTTAAAAGTTCAGAGCAATAGTTTTTGTGAGCAATAAGAAACACTGACAAGCATGTCGCCTTCACATGGAATAAAAAACATAAATTGCATGAAACAGCATGAATATATTGAAGTGTGCAGATGTCTGTCAGTCAAAACAAATACAATTCCTCTGCCCCTTGGAGAGCTTAACTGAGCGGCTTTTTCATCCAGCGCCAGTGCACTAGGCTGTCAACATGTTTATTTCAATGCCCACTGGTTCTAATACATTTTTAAATTTCACTGCACGGTGCTCTTCTTGGCAAAGTATGTTCAGAATAAAGAACAAACTTGCATGGCCAAAGCTGGTTTATAGCTGTTGACATCCATGTTACCATTGCTTAATCAACTTTGAGCCTCTTGTTTGGCTTCCACTGGCAAGCTTCATCCATAGCAAGTGCTGAAAATGGCCTGGCAGGACAGATGGTCAGTGGGAGTATCCATGGCACACATAGGGCCAGTTTAACAAGGAACACGGTTCATTTAGTCCACAAGTCCATTACATTATAGAGCCAGATACTCGGTTCATATACATAAATCATAAAAATGCAAACGCTGTAATGTAATGCAAAACTTAGCGATGAGCAAGGGCAGTTTAACACATCCCACAATGCACCAGCGCTGTCAAATTCCCATTGTTACAAAAAATATGCATGTTAAATGTCACTATAGGCACTCGATACAAAGTGCTGAATCACAGAAAGCATGCGATTATAATGTGGAGAAGGTCCTGTGGTGCGCTCGATGATTTAAGATCAGAGCCACCAGTTCTATACTGGTTTCTTACCTACTTACCCAACCCAAGTATCTACTGAAGCTCTTAAATATATACATCTGGTTCATGATTCAAATTTTTACAGTTTGTAAAATGTGTACTTTTTCATCATCAGCTATATGTCAGTAAAAGGTTTAAAAAAGGGATTAATTATGTGTGGTGTAAATTTAGATCACAGTTGTTGTAAGGCAGGGGTGGGCAAACTACGGCCCGCGAGCCACATGTGGCCCGTTTGTCTTTATAATCCGGCCCGCCAAACATGCCAAGTAATATAAAAAAAAAACAATTTAAAAAAATGTTTTTTCTTTTTTGCCCTCAGGCATCTATCTGCACTTGTGCCCTTAATAGATATGACATGAAATGAATTAAATAATAGATTCAATAGCCTATATTTGACAGAAAAGTGATATTTTATATTTAATTTTTTTGATTTTTTTTTTTCACACCAATGATTGCGGGCCGGCCCTCTGCTACTTGCCTGGATTCAAATATGGCCCTCGGAGGAAAATAATTGCCCACCCCTGTTGTAAGGCATCAAAACGAACTTCAAGTTAAGTTGGGGCTCAATAACCCTACAAACTTTACAGTACTGGAACAATACAGTAAGTAACACGATGTAAAAACATGTTTACCTCCCAAATTAGGACCTGAGCCTATTCGACTCCATCTCTCAAAAGGTAATGACAACTTAAATGCATATGACAAGACGTAGTAAAGATTTTACCAAAACAGTTTTGGTGAGGTTTATAATGTTACTTCCTGGTTGAACACGAGCAGGAGATGTGACATATATTCAGAACTGTTACCTAGCAACCATTCTGATTCTGATTCTGAAACAAATATCCGTTGCGTGGAATTTGATTTCTCAGAATCAGCGGATTCTGTTTCCACTTTACTACTGTCATTTTCAACATTTATTTACTTCTTGACAAACTGCATCTTGACTGAAAAACTATGATTACTATTTTCTCACCAAAGTTAAACAAAGTCATAATTAGAACCTGTCACATGTACTTTTGTTCCTGCTCAATTATGTGAGAAGTAGAACACCTAAAAACATATTTTTGTCCCATGATATCAAGTGTGTCATATTGTGAGGCTGGGTCAAAGATTATTTCTGTTATTTTGCAGCTTCTTGTGAAAACTTTATTTAATTGCAAATTTGGAGGAATCGCCAAAGCATTTACCCCACAACTATGATCCAGATTCCCAGGTGAAAGCGCTTTACTGTGGGGTAAATCCTTGGTGATGATTTGCCATCTCTGAGCGCTTCTACAGTTCTGCAGCGTCATGTTCCACCACATTGTTCATTCCTGTCAGAGCTTTTGTCTCGTGGCTGTCACACAGTTTAATCAGGGCATGTCCCTAAATTAATTATTCATTGTGACGACCCAAATCTGATTGGACAGGCCCGTGCGAGCAGCTATTTGATCTTGTCCTGTTATTTAGCGGAGTTTAGATGTTAATGAAGGCTCCTGTTGTCCCGTTTTAACATGCACTGCTTTAATCTGCTTTCAGTCGCTCGGGATAACTGAATTACCTGCAGGTTGTATCCTTCACCCACAGCATTATCTCCGCCCCGTTTCCCCAATGACAAAGCAGATCAGACCTATCAAAAAACACAGGTTAATGACCGGCTCACGCTCACTTTAGCTTTTACATTACTACCTTCTTTGGTGTATAGCAACTACTAGTATATATGCAAATTGTTTTCATTGTTTTTATATCATTAAATTTACATTACAACTGTTAAAGTATATATTCAAAGTGCTGATTCCTGGGATGTGTTATGTAGTAAAAGAAGTTCTCCCACTGCGTTGGTCTATACGTCTTTGGTTTGTTATAAACGTTCTTTCTTAAGCCTTGATCTTTGACTGTGAGCACAAATTCACACATTGAAAAAAGACCCACCAAGAGAAATAATCAACAAAAAGTTCTTTCCCTCTGAGTTCAATATGTGTCATTTTGATGTAGTCTGTGTTGGTTTCGAGGCTAAATAAAGCCCCTGCAGTGTTGCAATTTGCCTGTTTTGGTTCAACAGCTCGCTTGATTAGAACAAGCAGTGGTTCCCATCTGTGAAGCCGGAAAAAATATTTAAAAAAACAGCCGACAAATATTAATCTGCAGGACACAAACAGGCTTTTTGGTCCACTTCTCTGAATGGAGGTTAAAAAGTCACGAAACAGATGTTTGCCGCAGGATTCATGCAGAGTACGGAAAAGCAAAGAAGCATATGGACTTGAAAACAACTTCTTTTACTGGCTCAGCATTTCACACATTCATGCTCACTTATATTAGCGTCATAGTGCCTTCATGAATATTTAGATTTATCTTTCAAATGTTCATTAAGTCAGTTGTGAGACGTTTGGCCACTAATACAGATTACTTTGTATTTCTCTCATTGAGTTTAAGAACACAAGAATAAGAAATATGCTCAGTGCAGTGTTTGGGGGTATTTTGTCAGTATGTTTTGTTCCATTAAACACATTATATGGTATTATTCTGTCAGTATCACAGCCAGGTTCTGTTTAACGTTTTGCATAAAGATTATATCCTGTTTACTTGTCTGAAATAAGTGTTAGTTTTCGTTTTGGAATGTGCCAGTTTCGCACAGCCCGGACTTGGCAGCTGTCAGACGAGTCATATTTGATTTGGGGAGTTGTCTCATAAATACTGGAAAGCATTTAAACTTGTTGCCCTGGACCTCACCAAATGAAAATGTTTGTATCTTGATATTTTTGTCAGTGACCTATGATCTTTGAGGCGGCAAGTATTACATCTTGTGGATTATAATGCAAACACATCACAAGAAATAGGCAAAGGAAAATTGAATTTGATCAGGATCTTACTGCACTTCCAAGCTTGATTTCATGACGGCAGATGCACAATGTTGCTCTCAGTTCATAACGGGAAATGCAAGATTTTCTGTTTTCAGGTTGGTTCATAGTCAAGTGTCAAGCTCCATTCAGTCATGTGCTGCTTCCTGAAGCAGACCTGAACCGCTCGAGCTTCTGCTGAGCTAGTCAGGCTCCAGGTGCGTCCTAGGAATTCAAACTTTTTATTTACAAGGACAATAAACCATCGCCGTTCGTGCTCCTACGTCCAAAAAGTCCCCTTGCATCAATGTGCAGTGGACCGCAAGGGCTGTTATTGATTGATGCACACTGACTATATGGAAAACTTAGCACCTAACATTATTGTTTACTGTGCTAATAAATATATACCGGTAAATGCAAAATAAAACTGTTTGATTTCCTGATCCAATGGTTCAGGTCTGAGCATGACTGACTTAGGCTTGACGAACGACCATAGACTGTCCTTGGGCATCGTGTGCATAGATCTGACGGAGAACTATAAAGACAACTGTAGTCAATAGGTTAAAGTTGCACTTCATAACTGTTCCTGTTGTGAGTCCAGCTCTCGAAGTGTTATTGATTTGCCTGGAATGTTCCACACTATGTCATTAAAATGGTCTATCTCTATGGAGACAGACAGGCTATGTCAGAGCCTGCTCACAGTATGGCTTTGTGTTTTTCAAGGGCTTTTTGAGAACAACTAAGTAATGGTGATGGTGATGGTTGTGTTTAATACTGTGGAACATTCCAGGCAAAGCAATTACATACAGCATAACATCAACACACATTTAGACAATCACAAATGTGATCTTCTTCCCTGTGAATGTGTTCCCTAAAAACAATATAAAACCCATCATCCCATTCAATGTATTTTAAGCTGCCCAATTAAACAGTTAAAAAGTAAAGTACAAGCAAAATATATACTGTTTACTTGAGCAGAGCCGTCCTCCTCATGGTCTTTCCAGTTCCTAGTTTTTCTCATTTTTTATCTTTTTGCCGTAATGTCAATTTACAGATTAATGAAGACATATTTTCCTCACAGCCTGCTATGTGACATTTCAGAATATATATTTACTGCCACACGTTAAATATAAAATGAAATTTCCACAACACCCAGGCATCTAAATGATTATTTCCATTTGCAGCCATCGGAGGAGGAGTGATGGAGTTTTTGAAAGACTTCAACAGTCCATGCAGCAGTTCAGCACAGGAATAAAGTTAGAGGAATACTTTTGAGTTGGAATAGATTTGGGCGACTAGAAGTTTCTGAGAGGCAGAACACATAACTAAATCCTTTCTTTGACTTTCTGTTGACCTTAAAGATAAAAAGAAATGCAGCGCTGTAGACACAGTGTGAAATATGAAAAGAAGAAGACATGTCAGGTATTGTAACATTCTTTACAATGAGAAAGCTATGTTCCTTTATATGTTAACCAAATAGTGAATTCTAGTATAGAAACATGTATAGTTTTGTTATTTACAGGGTCCTTCCATGGCCCCCAAATCTAAAAAAGAAACAAACAAAAAACGTATTAGCTCATTTGGTCCGAAATGCAGTTTTCAGAGAGATCTACATTAAACCACAGTAACTACAAAAACAACAAAGGAAAGAGATGCACAGTTTAATATTACTAGTCCTAGAAAAAACAACAGTAAGTTCAAAGTTCATGATCGACACAGATGGGATCTGCGCAGTTTTAGCTTATCCCGAACACGCCTATTAATTCAGCTTGAGAACCAAAACAACACATTATAACATTAACAAAACAATGTACAGTAGGTATGGCTTTTAATGAATTTCAAGAACAATATCTATTCTTGTGAAATGTATTAGTTTCTCATATTCTATTTGTAGTTCACTCATAATTTAACACTGAACATCTCCCAAATAATACAAGACATTCTCTCCTCGTTCATGATAAATTCGCATTTGGCCTCACGTCTCCGCCCGCTCCAACTGTGAATAAAGCACGTCATTTTCCCCAAACTGCAGTTCTCCCATCTTAGACGGCGTCGCCTCACTGGCCCTGCTTTTGTTTACGAGGCACCTGCAGCTCATGCCAACTCAGGGCACTCCTCCCCCACACACTGCCAGGGAACCATAAATAAATAGAGATGTATGGCAGAGAGCATGGTCTGTCATAAAAGCTGCACATTTTGTGATTCTAAAGGAGAGTTGAGGTAAAGTGCGGCATCGAGCAGAGTTAGTCCAGTCAATCGCCAAAAACTTTTTATAGTTTTATTGATTAGTTGAGCACCTGGTTTCAAATTAGTGTTGAAACTTTCAAATTCGATTTTGATTCTAAGGAGAACGCTCGATACTTGTAAATTATTTTGATACCACAGGGGAAAACACTCAAAATAGAATAAAATTTTCTTTAAGATATAGACCAATAGTTATAGACCAATCTTATAGCATTCATAAAAGGGCACATTTTATGCTATTTATGTGATTATTTATTTATTTTTTCAGTATTGATACTAGATATTACGATTCAAGTTTCAGCATCAATTTCTATCTGGCGATATTGGTGGTAATAATAGGCCTGCCATAATACATTTTGAAGTGCAATATATTGTGATAAAAAATATAAACAATAGTTTGGCATTTATGAAAACATGATTAAGACATGTGTAAGAAGATGAGCCGCTTTGGCTTTGCGCACACTGCAGTGAATTCTCCCCAGCTGGACACTGGCCAGTTTTCATCATCCAAAGACTGTTTTGCTTGTGGTTCATAGAATACGTAGGAGGATCAAAACTGTTCCCAGTTGTGCCCCTGATCTCTCTGTGTCTGCTAAAACAATGGTTTGTAGCTGCCACTGTGCTCAAACTCTTTAGAGAGACGGGTGATACTCGAGTAGTTTGTATTGCTAAAGAACTAAAGATAGACTATGCCAATTGAATCACTGTTTAATTGCAGAAAGAACAGAGCAGCTGCTGCACATACAGCCTTTGTGTCATTCAATCTAAAGTGCCTGGGCAGGCTGGTGCCCCTCGGAGCACTTGATGCCCTACAAGGAGTAACTGCAACATTCTAATGCAAGACACTAGTTCATTTGATATGGTGTTAGTCATGATAATATTTGAATACCTGCAAGATTTTTTTACCAGTTTTCTCATTAAAGAAACATTTGTAACACACTAGTGTTCCTGTGCTGCTTAGCTCTGGGCCATAATAAATGAAACAGAATCATTGAAATAAACACATCATTTAAAAGCCAATCCCAAAAGGATGTAATGTAAATTGAAAATCCCTCTGCCTAAATTAGTTTCTATTACCGTGTGAATACTTTGTGGCAGATTTAATCAACATAGATAAAGTAGATGTATATAAGGTAATTGAAACCATAATTATGCATTTATTTTGATTCATTTTATCATTCTCTTGAGAACACAAGTCTATCTAACATTGTCAGTTGTATTCACATATAGACACATCATACAGCTTTTAATGGTTAAGATATTGTTTCCAGCTAAACCTTAATGGGGAGCTCCCACTTGAGGTCCTGGGTGATGATGGTGAAGCAGAAGGAGTCTACGGTGTGATAGTGAGGGGGGGACTGGGGGGCTGTGACTTTCCTGAAGTCCACGATCATCTCCACTGTCTTCTGGGCGTTGAACACCAGGACACCAGCCGGTCCACCTCCGTCCTGTAGACAGACTCATCCCCGTCCAAGACGAGCCCAATGAGGGTGATGTCATCCGCAAACTTGATCAGTTTTACGGAGTCGTGGCTGGAGGTGAAACAGTTTGTGTACAGAGAAAGAGCAGAGGGGAAAGTACACAGCCCTGTGGAGTTCCTGCGCTGGTAGTCCGAGTGTCTGAGACATTCTTCCCCAGCAGCACTGCCTCCGATCCGTCAGGAAGTCAGTGATCCACCTGCAGGTGGAGTCAGGCACGTTGAGCTCGGAGAGCTTGTCCTGGAGCAGAGCTGGGAGGATGGTGTTGAATCCAGAGCTGAAGTCCACAAATAGGATCCTGGCATAGGTTCCCGGGGAGTCCAGATACTGCAAGATGAAGTGGAGTGCCAGGTTGATGGCGACGTCCATTGACCTGTTGGCTCTGTAGGCGAACATGGGGGAGGTGAGGGAGGTGAGGGACTTGATGTGAGGAAGGACCAGGTGCTCAAATGACTTCATGACATCAGCGCTACAGGTCTGTAGTCATCAAGTCCAGTGATCCGGGGCTTCTTGGGGACAGGGACAATGATGGACGACTTGAAGCAGGCTGGGACATGACTCCAGGGAGGTGTTAAAGATGTCTGTGAAGACGGAGGTCAGCACTCCTCCTCTTAAGGTGGCGGGGGAGACACCGTCTGGTCCAGCAGCATTAGATCATGTATCAGTCCATCAGTACACCCACTTATGATAACTGGACATATGGATTAACATCATGGTATAACTTACAGACTTAACTGTTTCAGAAACAGAAAAAGTCTCAACATCAGTATAGTCATCAAGTGCAGGGTGTCCTTACTATGGACCAGGGGTAGGACCATTTCTGTTGGCCCTCTGGCTTACTGCTGAATGAGGGGGGGAAACCTATAGCGGTAGCCTGTAAACATTAGTACACTGTGGTTCTTCTGCTGTGCAACAGCAATGTCACAGTTATTGCAGTTGCTGAACCCATGAGTGAGGACGATATATCCAAGAAATTGGTCCCACAGATGTAACCCACCTACTGTGATTAAAGTATGAAACAACAGTCAATAGAGAGACCTGTCAATGAAATGTAATTAATGTAATGAGCCTGTAGTAGCCTAAGGACTTCCCCCCTGGTGTTCAGGCAGTTGTTGTTGTTGTGTAGCTCCGAGCAGACACATGCAGATCTATGACACACTCTTACCAGGTCAGCAAACAAGCTGTTCAACACTATGGTGCAGGCTATTTATATTGACCTAATTCGCTATTTGTGTCAGTCTAGTTTAAAACAGGACATGGGATGTTGGAAATAACTAAAAAATGAAGCTTAATCTGTCTTGACCAACGTTTGTAACATGTGTTGTTTTACTTGTACATAATTCATACAGTGATAAATAATTTAGTCCCTTCCATCTGATTTCAGTACATTTTACTGTTTACATTTTTATTCCTCACATCTTTCCTCATTATGTACCATGAAATACTTTGGAGAGTTGGCTACATAGCCATATAATTTACAAACTTCGACAGGTCTAATTACCTTATTTTTACTTACACAGTCACTTTGTTCCACTTCCCATTCACACAAAACTGAAAAACTTTAAAACTTATCAAACAAAGTGATAATTAAACCTGCTTTTCTCTGACGATCATTCAACAACTGTCTCATTTATATAGTCTGCTGTCTATGCATACAAAGACAAACCTCGCGGGAATAAAAGGTAGTGTTTGCTTTGGAATTAGCCTCTCTTATTGAATGAAATGACGCCGGCTGGAGTTGGGGAAAGTGGAGGGAAAGGTCAGCTGTCTGGAGATGTTTAATGAATATCGAATCTTCTTCTGCAACATCTCTGTGTCTCAGATCCTTCTATCGTATGAGCAAACAAACACTAATATAAGACTATAAAGATCGTCCTATCAAGAGAAAACAAACTCTAAAATAAAATGACTGTTACTATATTACAGAAGACAAATAAAATTGTATATATATATATACTACTGATACAACTTCATGTATAGAGATGAAGATAGAACACAGTTTCAATATTCAAAATTATCATCACTATCATTATTATCTGGTTATACTAATCTACTATCTTTTTCATTTGTTTCAAGTCGACAAAACTAACCTTTACTCTAGCAATTTATTCAAATTTGACTTTTTTAAACATCTTGCAAGATTTCAGGTATCACAATAGCTTCTCTATGTAATGCCTAGAATGTTGCACATTATGGCATTAAACGTATTCATCCCCATGGAACAATCATGCTATGATATACAAATCAGATCTGTGGAGAGGCGAGACTACTCACAGTTACAATGCGTACTAGGTTTTTCTTTTTGAGTAATAAAACCACTCCCAATAAAATAAATGCGAAATAGCAAAGATTAATGCCATAAAAATTCCAGGTAAAGGAATAAAATCTCCATAGAGACCTCTGGTCACTACATTTTAACCACAACTAAAAAGCAGAAAGTAATTTTCTTACTTGGTACTTTACTTCGGGGAGTTATTTCATGTTTGCACAGGTTTTGAGTTCAAGCCCAAAACAAGGCTATATAAATAAAATTCACTGAAAGATTAAGGAATTGATTGAAACACCTACTGTTGACAAAATATCAGCATCATTCTATATTAAAAAATATTACATTTTATGCATTAAATTTGTATGAAATACATTAACTTTTTTAAATGATACTTTCATGTTTACTTTTACTGTAGTATTTTTAGCTCCTGTATCTTTTACTACTAAAAAAATTGAGGACATCTTCCACCACTGTTAGAAGCCAGTGGTGGACCCCCCAACAGAAAGGTTATAGTTGTGAGAGGAATGTCCCAACTTTAGAACATCTGAACTCCTTTGACCCTGAGAAATGATCTAATCAGATTCCATGTCTGAGAGACCAGCCAGTTGTGACATCCAACCAGCATGTGGCACCTTTATTGTCTTTTTGGCACTTTCAAGGGGCCATCACATTCACAAGTACGAACTCTAGATTAGAACAAAGGACAAAAGACATACACAATAGGCTCCTCCCCTCTGAGGCCAGGACTCCCCTGCAAAAGAGATTCTTAATCTCAATGGGATGCTTCTGGTTAAATAAAGGTCCATAAAAACTGCATCATCTCTGAAAGCAGTGTGGAATACCATGCAAATACTGTTATTACTGTATTTGTACTAAAACACTTTAAGTTCGTCACAAGTGATCGTGTGCAGTGTACTTACAAGTTAAAGTTTCTAAAAGATGTTTGTGTTTTAAAAATGTTCCTTCCTAAATCAAACAAACATTAAGACACGACTAAACTTTAATCAGGAGAAAGCAGCTCCCTTTTATCAAGACAAAAAGGCACAGAGCTCTGAGCTCTGAGTTTCTTCTTCCCCTTTTCCCGTTCGCTTCATGGACTTAGTTTTTCTGGCCTCATCTAGGCTCAGACGCATGCTTTAGACCCAGACCGTCGCCACCTCATTACTATCTTGTCGTCACAGCCTCTTTATCTACTTTCAACCATACAGTTGAAAACCCCTGTTTAAACAAACCCTAACTTCTGTTTAAGTTTAATGGCCATACTTTATTAGCTTGACCTCTTGGATATTTTTATGCCATTTGAACACTGCTGATTTAATTACTTGATGAATAAACCATACAAAATAATTCTGGTTCCTGTGATTCTATGAATTACTGCACGGGCCCTAACCCGGTACTCTTTATCAGACTAAACTAGCCTTTCTGAGTGAAATGGTGCCCCGTTTTCCATATCCAAATCACTATATTACCGTATATATTTCCCATTTGAGACAGTACATAGCATCTTTAAACAAACCAATTGACTTTACATAATTATGGTTATTGATTTATTTCTGTTTTTTAGTCTGATCCACAATGGATCCTATTACCAACAATGATGTGGTGTACCAAGACAGAAACATGTCACTAAAAATGAACCAAAGATTCAGTTGACTAAGGGTTTTGTATTTCAATAAACTCTTTTTCTCCTTAGATATGCTCAAAGGGCAGAAAACAGTATCAATTACTTTCAGTCAACACACCAATGTTAAGCCTAGATAGCTGGATGGGCATCTGGTTTAGAATCATTGCCAAATACAAATGCCCATAAGTCTCTTCTAAAACTTTAACCCAGGGGATGCTGCAAAATGAAAATAGTAAAGACCTCCAAACATAGAGAAGGTGTGTTGTTCAATGACATACAAAAAACATTTGTGTTGCCTGGATGCAAAAGGCCGATCATGATTTCAACATTGTCTTTACGTAAAGAAGCTAAATTCGTCTGATGCATGTGAAGGATGGTTACATATGACTGCTAGTGAGGGAATAATTAGTTTTAGCTAAGCTCGGTCACGTTGGCTGCAGAGCCCCACTGAGCCATCACATTCTTATTAAAATGCATTGGATTTCCATACCAATAACTCCTCAAATGGGAATCTTTGAGTTGACACCGTGACAGTTTGTGTGGGTCATTACCATAAAAATTGTTAAATGAGAGTTGACTGGCTATTAAAACAAATTACCAGGATTATGACGGTTGCGTGTGTGTTATCTTGTAAAATGTTAGTGCTCAGAAATGCCACCGTTTGTTTTTGTCTGTTTATTTGTTCAGGGAGGTTTATGTTAATGAACATACATGACATACATGCTGTAAACATGCCGGATTGGAGCCCGAAAGGAAACCTACGTAGACACAGGGAGAACATTGTTACATTATTAAACCACATTATTAAATTAATTTAGATAAATGTTGCAGTTTAGAATGACGAAAATGTAAAATTATGGTTAAATGTTGAGTAGTATTTAAAGCAAGCAACAAATTTACATGTACCAAAAATACATAATCAGAACAATATTTTGGGTAACTGCAGCAGAATAGTTAGTTTAATTTTGCTGTACTCAGAATGCAGTGGATAAAATATACATAATACATTATACATTGTGGCACTTGATCATGCAATTTAGGTTTTGAACTGCACACTTGAGAATACTGTTCTTGTGGCGAGTCCGTGTGTTTCATCCTATGGCACTATGTTTATAATATAATACAACTCAACGTGAAATTACTCTGCCTGTACCATACGACGGAAAATGTTACAAAATACATGTTAATGCAGTTATTCAATATTCTGAAATGTAAACATGGTATAGTTTAATATCAAATACCCCACAATACGTCTTCTTTAAAGTGTTTTAATGAATTGCAGATTGTAACAATATTAGGGTGTGAAAATAGATGGTTAGGGTTAACCCTAACCTCGAGTATCACCTGTCTCTCTAAAGAGTTTGAGCACAGTGGCAGCTACAAACCATTGTTTTAGCAGACACAGAGAGATCAGGGGCACAACTGGGAACAGTTTTGATCCTCCTACGTATTCTATGAACCACAAGCAACAAGTATTTCATTCTATTGAGGCACATAATTAAAGCCGGGGCACCTGATGTTCACACCGCTTCACTGGAGGTAGCTATTAAAATCTCTCTAGATCCGAGCTCTCACAAACCCTTTGGTACATTGTTATATTCATATGCATTAATTTTAAGGCACATTCGTGGCCTTTATTTAGACGGCGACGTGAAACTCAAGCGCTCAGAAATGATCCGTGTACAGTCAAATACAGTCAAATCTCAAATCTTGAATACAGCTTGTGACTGCACAGGATCCGAGGGCATAGAAGCACATTATTTCCACTAGTGAACAAAGTTGGCGGAATCATCAATAATGCATTACCATTTCTAAACAACTGCCACTAAAACTTTTTAATAACCTCCGTCTACTGTAATAACCTGGTGCTTTTCCAACCCTGTACAGTGAAGCAATAAATAGTGCCGCAGCTGTTCCCTGCGGTTAAATTAGCTGAGTAATAAGATGATCGAAGTGTCTTTATTGCGATCACTTAGTCTTAATGAGTGTGTTTGTTCAGCGGTCAGTGATTGAATATAGGCTTTATTTCATTAAAGGGCCAGAGGTACCCACAGGACAACATCTCCTTTATGTACCGTCTCATTTCATTTTAGTCCATCTATTGTCTGTCTCATGGTACACAGTATATCACGACTAGTTAAAGGAGACGTGTGCTTTTTTTCAGGTATTTAATATCAAACTATAAAGTATATGTCGCACCTTTTTTCATAGTTTTGGCCGGGGTGCGACTTATGCTTATATTAATACTTAAACTTATACTCCGGAGCGACTTACATGTGATATTATTTGTTATTTTCACACTTGCAACCGCATTTCAGACTCCAGTGCGACTTACATGTGTTTTTTTCGTCTCTATTATGAATTTTTTTGGCTGGTGCAACTTACACTCCGGTGCGACTTATAGTCCGGAAAATACGGTAAGTAGAGCGTCACTTTACATTTTGACCATTGTAAAGTGAAAAACAGATCTAATAATTGGATTCAGTTGTGGAAACGGTTTCATTGACTTCCTGTTAAAAACTGCAGAATTGATAAACCCGCCTCTTCATAGGGTGCAATAATATAATAATAATAATAATAATAGTAAAAAATGTTACTAAATAAATGCAAGATATATGACTTCAATGCCATGTACTGTGGAACATTTCTTTATTGTCCCACATGGGGAAATTTCATTGGTGCAACGCAGGAAGATACAGAGGTAATACAGAAAAAGTGACATATAGTGCACCTTTAATACCTAATCCAATATTACAATAATGAATGAATAATGCAACGAAAAGCTCTTCAGGTGGGGGGGCAATGTGGTATATCCAATGCTTCTTCTGTCCCCTCGCCTTTCAGTGGTCGTACAGTTCTGTCAAATCAGTAATCCTCGCTGCATCCACGCTGAACAAGCCGCTTGGAGCCATGCCATGAAATTCAGTAGATCAGATTTAGTCTTCTGCATTCGATTGTTTGGCTTCACATTCCCTTGGGCTTATTATCCATCTTGACGATACATTCACTTCATTTATGACCTTTGACACCACAATAACACCTCATTGATTTTATCTACAAACAAATTACCCAGGGCCGTAGTGCGTTTTTCACTTTATAGGTTCTATTCACGCCTGATTCGTGCATTATTGTATCGTTTTAAGGCTTCGTCACACAAAGTCGTTTCGTTTCTGCCCATCCCAATCCCTGAAAGACGTTTTCGTTGGTTACAAGTGATTTGATTAAAACGTCGTAGGCGTAATGCTTGGTCATCGGTATCAAATGGATGCCATTAAAATTGCCTTGCAGCACAAACCTTATTTCATTTACATCGTCTTAGTCATCGTTTTCCAGCCCATTTTGAGGTTGTTGGCTTTTTCTAATGTAATGAATAACAATAGATTATTTATATATAGTATATATATATAGTTATATATACACTGAAATATTGCTGTCATACCTAAAGTGTTTGCAAATGCTCAAGTAATTATTAAATGTTTGAAATTTCTCACTTAAAAACGTATATATTTTGCGGTTGGCCAAAGGATAATCACATAAATCACTGTAATTCCAAACTATGATTCTGCTGAAATAACCTCCCTTTATTTAAATGGATTCTGATTAAATTTACATTGATAATAACTATGCAGTAAAGGGTAATGTGCAGACTGGTCCTTCACTGACCTTCCACTGTTAAACGGGTTCAACCCAATTTCCCCTTAATATCATTTATCGAGAAATGTCTATAAGTAAAATTGTCAGTGGACGGGACAGGAGTGCAGCCTAATGTTTCTGTTTACTTCCCGTCTGTCTCACTTTTTATTTCTCTCTCTTTTTAATATGATACAAAACAATTAATTTGAGTCCATTTTGGTCTTGTGGCATGAGTGTTGTGTAAACAGATTCACCTTGGCAGTCTTAATGAAGGGTCAGTAATAAAAAGTCCTGATATTGGCCTGCCTGATTTGTTTTGGATTAGATTTGTTTTAATAAATAGGAAGTTGGCTCAATATCGGTTTCCCACAATTAAAGTACAAAACTGAGCACAGCAAACTTTTAATGTGGAAGACTTTGAACAAGATCAACAATATAAGTATGCTTCAGTTAAGGTTTTTATGGGTTATTCATTTATCTTGTTTCATAAAATGTTCAGAAAAATCAATAAAATTAAGACACAATAAGGATTTACCTTTTTATGACAGTAGCGGCCAACAAACTATTCTAGTGTAGTAGTCAAGACCACACTCATCAAGACCAAGACCCAGCTGAGACCACAGGGTCCTGAGAGAGAACCAACACAAAGAGGGTAAATAAATGACAAACGTATATGCATTAAATATAATATAAGGCTTCCCAAAACCTTTCTAGTGTGCACAGTTATGGGATGAAAAAAATATTCCATGCAGTAATATAACTAATAAAAATAAGACAATCAATGTTCAATTTGTATTAACCTAAAATTTCAAAATTGACCGTGATGAGAGTTCAATATAAATCCAATTTATTATTAGTGTCAGTGTCATTCGGTTTAACAGTCTCTGAATGGTTTGTGCAGGAAGCCTTGGACTGACAACAGAGCCTCATTACTCTGCAAATATACGAGTCTCTCTGAGATCTCTCCTCCTCTGCCCCTCCTCTGTCCTTCTCCTGTTTCTCTCCCTCTCGTCTCTTTTCTGTCCCTCTCCCTCTGTCTCTCCACTCTCCCTCTGTCTCTCCTTTGTCCCTCTTGCTCTGTCTCTCCCCTCTCCCTCTGTCTCTCCCCTCTCCCTCTTTCTCTCCTCTGTCCCTCTTGCTCTGTCTCTCCCCTCTCCCTCTGTCTCTCCCCTCTCCCTCTTTCTCTCCTCTGTCCCTTTCCCTCTGTCTCTCCACTCTCCCTGTCTCTCCACTCTCCCTCTGTCTCTCCACTCTCCCTCTGTCTCTCCTCTGTCTCTCCCCTCTCCCTCTTTCTCTCCTCTGTCCCTCTTCCTCTGTCTCTCCACTCTCCCTCTTTCTCTCCTTTGTCCCTCTTGCTCTGTCTCTCCCCTCTCCCTCTGTCTCTCCCCTCTCCCTTTCCCTCTGTCTCTCCACTCTCCCTCTGTCTCTCCTCTGTCTCTCCCCTCTCCCTCTTTCTCTCCTCTGTCCCTCTTCCTCTGTCTCTCCACTCTCCCTCTTTCTCTCCTTTGTCCCTCTTGCTCTGTCTCTCCCCTCTCCCTCTGTCTCTCCCCTCTCCCTCTGTCTCTCCCCTCTCCCTCTGTCTCTCCACTCTCCCTCTGTCTCTCCCCTCTCCCTCTGTCTCTCCCCTCTCCCTCTGTCTCTCCCCTCTCCCTCTGTCTCTCCCCTCTCCCTCTTTCTCTCCTCTGTCCCTTTCCCTCTGTCTCTCCACTCTCCCTCTTTCTCTCCTCTGTCCCTCTCCCTCTGTCTCTCCACTCTCCCTCTGTCTCTCCCCTCTCCCTCTTTCTCTCCTCTGTCCCTCTCTCTCTGTCTCTCCCCTCTCCCTCTGTCTCTCCACTTTCCCTCTGTCTCTCCCCTCTTGCTCTGTCTCTCCACTCTCCCTCTGTCTCTCCACTGTCCCTCTGTCTCTCCTCTGTCTCTCTCCCTCTGTCTCTCCACTCTCCCTCTGTCTTTCCTCTGTCCCTCTCCCTCTGTCTCTCCCCTCTTGCTCTGTCTCTCCACTCTCCCTCTGTCTCTCCACTGTCCCTCTGTCTCTCCTCTGTCTCTCTCCCTCTGTCTCTCCACTCTCCCTCTGTCTTTCCTCTGTCCCTCTCCCTCTGTCTCTCCCCTCTTGCTCTGTCTCTCCACTCTCCCTCTGTCTCTCCACTGTCCCTCTGTCTCTCCTCTGTCTCTCTCCCTCTGTCTCTCCACTCTCCCTCTGTCTTTCCTCTGTCCCTCTCCCTCTGTCTCTCCCCTCTTGCTCTGTCTCTCCACTCTCCCTCACTTCTCTGTCCCTTTTACTTTGGGGTGCATATCTATGTTCCCCGGTACCTATGTTGCCCCTTTTCTATGGACGGAGGAACTATGCTAATACTAGCATAGGCTACTGGTTCAGGTTCCACAGCCTCAATAATTGTGCATAAATGTATGGTATTACAGCATAAAATATAGCAGCATATAACCCTAACACAAACCCAAACCCAGGTCTGGGGGAGCATAGGGCTGACCCCTCCCTTTGTCTCTCAATGGTAACTGTTTTTAAACTGACCGACTTGACTCAAAGCTATATGCATGTAATAGATGCACGTGTTTTCACATCAAACACCTGCTAATGTTCACGTTTTATAAAAAATGAGCTGGCACTGAAAATAAATATTAATACACAGTATGATTTGTGTTTTCTAATTAGTTTTTGATTGGTATTTCTACCTGTTACATTTACTTTGTGTGGTTTTATTTTTGGTGGTGATTTAAGTCCAGTATTTATTGTGTTGGATTTCATACAGGTAAATTAATTGTTTACAACAAAAAACAAAACAAACGTCATGTCACGTGACCTACTGAAAGGCACTAAAATTAATAAAAAACAATGTCTGAAACTGTTGTGGGTTGATCTGTTAATACACCTATGGTTTGTGGTGGTATAACTCATGGAAATTAAAATATATATAATCTACAAAGCCAGTATTTGACGTACACGCACGTGAGATTTTGCCACCTCTGTTGCCAGGTAACGGCACACAAAGGCATGTTAGGACTTGTAGTTTTTAAGAAATTGAAATCCGCTTGTCAGGCGCACTGACCCCACCGACTTCAAACTACATCCCCCAGAATGCAAAGCGCGACATGGTCCGCCCCTGTAATCACGTGACTACCGCTAACAGCTAACGGTGTTGCTGCTGCTCGCCTTTCTGTTCTTTTTTGTGTGTCTTTTGTTCGTCTTTGACTGTTGAGCGTTGTATTAAAGATGAAGCTGGGCAGTTTAGTTTCCCTTCTCTGCCTCGGATTTGGCGCGATGGCGGGTAAATACTCCCGCGACATGAACGAGCCCCAACTGAGGAACAGTGATGGCAAAACAGTGGAATTCAGGATAGCAAAGCTCAACCAGGTGTGGGAGAAGGCTCAGAGGGTACGTAACAAACTGCTAACAAACTCATATAACGTGACTCAAGTTAAATACAGCTCTAATGCCATCTAAGCTGACACGTAGACACTGTCGTTATGAAGCAGCAGCACACTGTTGCCTATGTTACAAGAACACAGTGTCATTTCATTTACAGATACATGACAAACTTTACCACATCATGTACTTTTGTGAAGCTCAAACACAATTTTTAGGCTGGGAAATAGTAGTTGTTTTCACCCCTTTGTAACAGAAACTACATTTCTACTCTGGAAATTCAAACTTGCTGCCTTTTGTAATAAAGCCTTGAAGCATTTATATCTGATGTCGGTTGATAATTGAAGTGTATAAATGTCACTTATTGCCTCGGCACTGATTACAGATTGTCTATGTTTATGACAATGCCACAGTCATGCAGTATCATGTGTCCACCTTGTTTAATGGGGCCAAAAGTACCACCATAACCTATTAATAATGGTAAACACTGTCAATCCTTTGTCAAGAGGACTTTCTGTGTGTATATATGTCATATTAGCTTCTTATTACAGTTGTTTTGTTCATAGGTGAAAATGAAGGCGTAGTGAAATGGTAAATTGGTTGAAATTGGTTCACGAACAGAAACTAAAATGTATGACTGTTACTATGTTTTAGTTTGCATTCAACAATCAGCATTGGGCGGATGTTGTTTTGCAGATGCAGTTGTCGCCGGGGCACCAGGCCGAGCTCCACAGTGACCTGAAGATCCAGGAGAAGGATGAGCTGCAGTGGAAGAAGCTCAAAGTGGAGGGACTGGACGAAAACGGGGAGAAAGAGGCACAGCTCCGGCGCAACTTTAACGGTACTCGAATCCTCAGTGTCCGAGCGCCGGGCCTGACATGAAAGCACAATTTAAACTAAAATAAACGTGATATTATCGAAGACCGCTTTATGCCGCCGATACTGTAACCCTTGACAACATATCGTATCCCTCTGCAGTAAATAAGAAGCTGAATGAAAAGTATTTTAGTCAAAAGGATTTAATAGAGGTGAGAGATGTATTGTAAAATATATCTCCAAAACAACAACTGCAGTATTATCACTAAGAATAGAATTAACTTGTTATAAAAATTACCTCAGACAGAGACTAAACTGTCATGTGTAATCTTCTTTCTGCTCATTTTTAAGCACGCTTCGGATTAATTATAAACCTACTGTCTGATAATGCTAAAAATATCTAGATATTCATTTACACTCCATTTACCCCTTTAGTGTTATAAATGTGTTTACTCAGTTGTGACTTACATTTTCTTTCTTTACTAATATTGATGTCCAAAATAATCCTACAAAATATTGAATTGAATACTTCAATTCACCTTCTTTTACAATCTGAAATTAAACCCTGGTTGGGAAACTTACTTAACAAATCTCTACCAGTGCACTACATTTTAAGCCTTTACATGACATTTATTTAACAGGTCAATATAGTGATTCATGTGACAGGCTCGGACAGAAATGTAAAGAAAAATAGAATTACTATTAGTAATTTAAATGCCACAAAACGATTACGCCCATACTACGATGTGCAGTCTGGCAAACGATATTGAGCATCTCCCTGGGCTTTGTGCCAAGCAGTTCTTAGAAATGTGTATTTTTATCGTCCTTGTGTTTGACCTTTGCATTCCCATGAGCCGAGTTTGCATATCAGTTACACAAAAGATGCGCGAGTACTTTGTTTTTGCACTAATCGAATCCAAGGATGCTATTTCCACGTCGTTATAATTGTGATGTCTCTACTCGCGTTGCCTACATGACAAATCCATGGAGCTGTATGTACGAGGTAAATCAGGTTTTGGGTAATCAAGTGCAGAAACGTATACAAAAATAACGTCTGCATTATGGCGCAGAAGGTCAAAGTCTTAAACACACATAAATAATGCCTTTAAGCGTCAAGTTACAACACTATTACTTGGAAAAAGTCCTTGAGTCAGCGAGCCAAGGTTAATAAGTGACACGGAGGAGGTATTAACATTTAAATGGCCCTGAATCAGCTCCATAAAGAAAAGTTAGTTATGCATTTAAAAAGTCAGGAGGTTAAGAACTGTATGCCTCTAAATAGTGGTGCCATTTAAGTATGCGTCGCTCACACTTTCTGATCAGTCTTTCCTCCCACGCTCCTGTAGTGAACCGTTCTGAAGCTCATTAAATGTGTCTTGTTTTGGTTCCGTTGGGGGACTGTGGGTGGCTTTGGCGGTGATGAGGGCTGCGCCGGCTCCTGTGCCTAACGCGCTCGCGATGTGTATTTTGCACAGTGATTTTGGCCAAGTACGGCATGGACGGGAAACGCGACGCCCGGACGATGGAGAGCAACTCGCTGAAGGACCACGACATCAGAGAGGGCGACCAGTTCGACGATCCGAGACTCGACAAACTCTGGAATAAGGTGTCGTTGCATCAGAGGGGAAATGAAGGGGAAGGATTTTGTGTTTTCTCCTCTTTTTTACTCTCTTGGTTCATATTTTTATGCTACAGTGTAACTTTTCTGGAGGAAGGTTCGCCAAGTGTTTTATGGGTAATAATGGAGATGGATAAGTTTAATGCCATACTGTGGAACATTCCAGGCAAGCCAAAAGAGACTAGTAGATGACATAAAAGTTACCTTTAATGTCAAAAGCTGAAAGAGAATCTGCATTTCCCTCAGTAAAAGCGTCATAAAAACATTCTAACTATTAACTATTAGCAAAATAGTGCATAATTTCAATGGTAAAAAGTCCACAAACAAAAACATTTGTATTAACTGCATTAACATTAACATTTCCTGCCAAAAAACAAATTGTCAAAATGAACAGAGAAAAGCAGGGATCAAACAATAAACCTCTTCCCTAAATCTACTGCACCTAAAACACAAACTTACATGAGTATGACTTTTATTTATTGTTCTGGATAAATGCCATGTATCACTTTCTTAACTTACACGTCGATAAATAACGTATGGCTCATTTTCTTGACGTATTGTTTATTTAACCCAGTCGTTGAATCTTTGGTCCAGGCCCAGAGCTCAGGGAAGTTCTCCAGTGAAGAACTCCAGAGTCTGAAGAGAGAGTTCCAGCATCACAAAGACAAAATCCAGGAGTACAACATCCTGATGGACACAGTGAGCCGGACCGAGGGTGAGCTCCGCGCTGTCAAAACTCTGCTTTTCATCATCACAGACCTATTCCTGCTGCTGCGGCTGCTTTTTCATAGCTCCGGCTGTGACAGATACCAACCACGGACTATTTTCGCTCCTAATGGAAACATTAATCACTTTCCTTTCCTTTTCTCTTCTCGCGCTGTCACTCACACATCAGTAGCTGTTTAACTGTCGTATTTCTCAATGTTGGCAAATCACTTAAAGTGTTTTCCCCTCCTGTCGTCTCCACTCCTTCCCGTCCCTCTGAAGTTTGTTGTAGAGTTTTTGGAGCGTGTCAAAGGTGGTAGAACTCTCCGGCTTGTCCTGCCTTATGTCGTAGAGTGGCAGATCCTGTCACATCTGAGAGACGGTGATCACACTGACTGACACGAGGAGACGCCGGGCAGAGGTTCTGATGCCCCGACCTTTTTGTCATGTGATGTTTTTGCCTTCAGAAGCGGGCGGTAGTTCTGTGGCTGTCGGATGGATTTAAAATTTAAGGCAGTCTCATGTCGCCTCGAGGGGCTGAGTCTGTGCACCGCTCAATCTTCTCCATTTCTTCTTTTTGGCGCTTTGTCTTTGATCCAAATGTCAGCTGTTGTTTGATTCGCTGTGGCTGTGTCCAACTGGCTTTTATCTGGCCGCACGCAGCTCACTCCTAACGCTCTCATGCAGCCAAGTAAAGCCACCGTCACGTCATTGTCCTGTCGGGCGCAATAAGAGCAGCAACAAATCAGAAAACCTCTGTCATAGATGCATACAGTGTAGCACAATTACTGAATAATATGCATTTACTGTCAGATCTGGGAAGCAAAACTGTGTCCCAATAACAGGGTCTTTGACAGGACACGCACTGAACTGCACATCATTTGCAGCCGAGTGTGTCAGCTTCAAGCAGTGACACATCTGTGGGACGAGGCCAGAGCACCCAAAGCTCACGCAAAGATGAACCCACAACTTGTTTTTCAGCCTGAAGTATCTTAACTACTGCCAGAGCACTAAGCATAGTTACAAAAATCATATGGAAACATACTAAAAATGAACTAAAACAATTGCTTCATGGTCATTACTTTTTCTTTGTGATACATTTATTAATGAGAAAGGTTAATCAGAATAATATTAGATGAAGCTTTGTGCTCGATGCCTCTTTTATTCTTTCTCCTGTTGAATTATGCCCTCTTGTCTTTCTGTTTGGCCTTGTCTCAAGTCCCATTGATCTCATGCAATCCTTCTAACTTGCTCCAGCGCCTCCTCGCTGTCCTGACATGAACCCGTTTGTCTCCACAGAAATCCACAAAAATGTGATCTCTCCACTCGAGGGCGACACAAAAGAGCACGTTCTGCACCAGAAACACACAGACCTGAAGCTGAAGATGAAGGACCTGAACCAAGGCTTCGAGAGACTCCGGAAGATCAGCCACGAGGGCTTCACGGAGGACAGCGGTGAGGCCTGCAGGACACCACATCATCACACGCTTTTATGTGTGGTTGTTTTAAATCATTCATGAGGAAATAAACAAGTCTGTAAAAGGCATTTATGTGTTAGTTTTGTCCATATCTGATGCTAAACCTGTTTCCTCTTCTTGACCTGATGGTTTTAGAGTTTCGAGAGCCACGTGTGATTGAACTGTGGGAGGCTGCCAAGAGATCCAACCTGACCCAGGACGAGCTGGACTCTCTCAAGGTAACACTTCTGCCTCAGACACTGCACTCTAACACGTTTGTGATAAGAGATTGAGGAGTTATCTCATTTCCACGTCAGTATTATTGTAACCTTCACTACAAACACAAAGTGAAATTAGATGAAAAACATAATGTATTCAAACGGAGGCCGTTCGTTAGCAAGAACCTGAATACCCAACACAACATAACAGAGCTTTAATCATAGTGCATAATTAAAACTACTTAAGTACATTTGGTTTAAGGGCATGCACGCTTTTTATGTAGTTCTACAAAATGACCTAATTTACATAAGAATAAGTTGTGAATCTTTTAATTAAACATTCAATATTTTTTTAATTTATTACTCGCTTATTTTTTTACCAGTTTTTTTTCAATGCACAAAAAACATAAACCAAATAAAAGAAAAATGCCCTCTGCCTGGACAAGTTGATCAGTCTCGTCTCATTTAAAACGGTTCCACTATGAAACCGCTTATAATAATAGACGATTAACTCTCAACATTAAAACTGATATTGAAAGACATTCCTACACAATCTCTTTTAAAGTACTTGCTGTTTTGCACCTTGTAAGTTGTGACGCCAGTTCTAATTTATGCATTGCTGCCTATAAAGTATTCCCTTCTCTCCAGCGCCCCTTTCACCCTTTGTCTCTTCAGTGGAGAATTGCCTTGAACACTTCCATTTAAAATTCAATTTCTCAGCGACATGCTCCGAGTAGATAGGATCAGGTATTACATGAAAACATCCCGTCCCACTCATTGTGACACCTCTCCACTCGTTACTACTCCAAACGCACGACAGTTATTGAAGCCTAACGAAATTCAGATCTTTTCACACGTTTGTAATGCGTTTTTTCTTTTTCGGGGCTGAAAAAGGAGGAACTGCGGCATTTTGAGACAAAGGTGGAGAAGCACAACCATTACCAGGAGCAGCTGGAGTTGTCCCACCAGAAACTGCGACACGTGGAAGGTTTAGGGGACGAGGAGCACATCAAGAGGAACCAGGACAAGTACAACACGCTCGCGGAGAAAACCAGAGAAATTGGCTACAAGGTGAGTGTGAACACGGCCCACGTACAAGGCTCGACATAATGAGTGTGTGGTTTTATTGGGTTATTATGTCATAAGTTTAGCGTCTCTAAATCCAGTCTGTGCTGAAATATGAGCTTTACACTAAAAATGAAATGGAAAAATTGGACCAAAGTAAATTGCTTAAGGCTTCGTGTGGTGCGTTTGATTCGGATGTCATTCTTTTAGTCCATGTTTAGCTCCGTATTTAATCCTAATTTTAATGTGGAGTTTGTGAAGATTAAGAAGAAGTGTGAACTCATCCAAGCATCGATCCATATGGGAAATTACTGAACATAAACCTTAGTAAAACCTGACAAATTGAATGTAAATGGTCACTGAATATTCTTTTTTGTGTTTTTGATTACCATTATTATTCTGTCTTTGGTTTCAGATGAAGAAACACATGCAGGACTTGACCAACAAAATCTCCCAGCAAGGACTCCCGCACAACGAGCTGTGAGGCTCAGATCGTGCTAAAATAATCATAAGAATAATAAGAATACAGGTTACTGAGAATCTTTCCCAAATCCACACACTGCCAACACTAGGTTCTACATTCCCTTTGCAGCTGCTGTAAACCATATACATTCTTCGTACTTTTCTAAAATTATCAGATTATTATTATAATAATTATTATAACTACTGATCAGAATGATAAAATAAATAGGATTTAATTTTAATTCATGAAAACTTTGTTTTTTTATTTTCTCATAAATCATTTTACCATTGTTTTTGAAATACTTTGCAATACCATTAAAATTCCATAATATTTACATTTATTGTACATGCATCTGTATACAATTGCTACACGAAGCCACTAATTATTTCCATCTTTCGTCCCACGTCCCACATTCCCCTCGTTTCACCCTCTTTTACGCTCCTTGTCCGTGGACTGACAGGCTCTCAGTGAAGACTTCAGAAACATAAAGATGTAACAATTGTGCAGTGAAACGGTGTGGGAGGTCAGTGATGGTGCGTCGGTGGTGAGTGACGCACCGCGACTACTTCTCCCATATTATTACTGACACATTAAGACTGGCAGTGCCCGTCCTGTCTGACGAACGGAGACAGCTCTGCATGACTAAGCCCGAAGGTGCCACAACAGAAGGCACAGCTGCAGAAACTAATCTGAATTTGAATGGTCACAGTGAGCAAATCACAGCGATTGCAATTATTCAAGCAACACAATTTTCCTCTGCAGATTTCTCGACTTAAGGCGCATTCACACTTGTTCTGGTCTGGTCCTGGTTTGAGCTCAGTATAGTCCAAGATTAGGTTCTGAGTTAATCCTAGTTTAAACCCAATTTTGACTGTGTGAATGCATTTTTATTTTATTTTTTTGTACACTGCCAACCCTTTAGTTTAGACCTCTTTAAAACACATTCTGAAAGTCTTTTATTAGTTAAGCAGTTTATATTTCGGTCTTCTGTCGAATGTTGATGCTGCTTTTTAAAATGTGAACTTTGAATAGAATCTAATCGTAATACTTGTATGAAGAATCACAGTTAGATATTTGCGCTAGATCTACTAGAAAGAGGCTACGAAAACAACAATGCAGAGGAGAAAATGCTCCATAATAAACTGGAAAGTCACAGCAGCAGGATTTAATGTTACCACCGTGCAATTAATCACTTACAAATATCAATAGTTCTCATTTTAATTAATTTCTGTAATAAACACACTTGTATCATTAAATACAAGCGACACCATAACTCTTTTTGTTAGTAATTTCAACCCCAAAACAATAGCAGCTTTAAATATATTTTAATACAAGAAAATAGATGGGTTAATAATTAAACGTATAATTAAATCTGAATACACAATAATTTGTAGAAATACAGTATGTACACAGTGATTTTACAGTTTCAGTTTGAGACACACACACACCACTGTGAAACGCCTCCGTGAAAATAAATTTGCGTTTGATATTTATTGGCCTATTTATCAGGATGATTTCAAAACAGTGTGAGAAATGAGTCCGCAGAGTTTTATTCTTCACTTCCTGTCCCCTCACCCGGCAGCAGAGACATCGATTATAGTTATGAGTGATGTTGCTCTGTTGGAAATGACTCAGTCATTCCCACTGCGGCCGCACAGGTTGCGATTGATGTCATTGGCACTAAGTTATAACTCAAAGCTCCTTATTTCTATCGAATGTTTTGATGTGGAATGATGGCAGGGCAAGCTGTGAATCTCTAAGTCAGCTCTATGTCAGCTTTATGTAGGGCTGGGGTGTGTGAAACCGACAATTATTTGAATCGAGAGTCCACAGTTGATCCTCTTGTCAGTAAAAACACGTGGTTTTGAGCAGAGGCCAAATGTGTTGAAGACCAATCAATCAATAAAGAATTGTGATTTTTTATTTTTTTTTCCTCCATATCGCCCAGTCCTTAGCTGTAAGGTGCCGGAGCAGACTTGTGCCAACATTTCAGATAAATTGACGACATTTGTGAATCATGTACTAAGGTGAAAGGGAAATCTCACCGCCAAGTAAAAGTAACACTGCTCAAAAACAAAATAATAGGTTGGTGAAGTTTGCACTGCTCAAGGCAACATTTTGACCACTGACGAGTGAAATGGAAACATATTGAATATACAGTACAGTGTTCTCGCTGGACTGAGGTTGAAGGATGGCACTAAAGAAAAGTACTTAAAAAGTACTACAGCGCTCGCTCGCACGGTCGAGCGCTGTGGGCGGCGGGAGCGAAAAGTACTACGGCGCTCGCTCGGTGATCTTAATACCTGGCGGTATCTTTTGGGCAGTGGTGGGCCAGCAAGGCCTTCTCTGCTAGCTAACAGAATCAGAATAATTATTAGGAATTTTACTCTTCATTTCATGGCTTTCCTCTTGGTTGCTCTGCTTCCAGCCCCAGGTTGAATTTGGAGCCGAGGGCTGGTCTTTATGTTAGATCTTTGATCCAATCATATTCAGCCATCAGGTGTTGCCAGGGATCCAAAATCTGCCCTCAGGCCTTCAGACTCAACAGTGAGGGAGCTTGTAGCTTAAAGTGAAATGGAAATGAACATTTAGTGTCAACCAATCAGCTTCAGAGTTGGCTATTATACGCCTTCTAGCAGGTGCATCACGTGCACGTCTTTTG
Organism: Eucyclogobius newberryi; assembly: GCF_026437365.1. NCBI lineage: Eukaryota > Metazoa > Chordata > Actinopteri > Gobiiformes > Gobiidae > Eucyclogobius > Eucyclogobius newberryi. The sequence goes on from NW_027316056.1 coordinate 17,331,686, forward strand.
ATTGGATCACCAATATTGAGGGCAGGTCCTATGGGCGGGTCTATGCAGAACCTCAGAACGAGGAAACTGAATTTGATAAACAAATTAATCTGTGTACTACTAAGCTGTTATTTCAACCCACAATGGCAGAAGGAGGAAAATATCGATTTGGTCGAGGATATAATTATAATGCCGTTCTCAAGACGAACTTTTCAAGAAAAGTTAGACATTGTAAGGAGAGCTCGTCCGATACCGACGCTGCAAAGCCTGTTCGGTTTGTTCCCCACTTTCAAAGTTCCAACGCGGGCAACGGTGCGGACAACGTGCGGACATCTGCGTGGACAAGGTGACGCAAAGCTTGGTTAAACTGCATTTCTGTCTAAATGTATAGTGTCTAGAGCCATGGTATCATAATGATGGTAATAAGAGGTGGATTCATTCGGATGAGAATGTGTAGGACCTCACTGAAGGCCCAAGCCCCAGACCCACGGCCCCTGGTGACCAGCCGGAGCATGACGGCCCACCATGCTAAAACCCCTCAGCGAGAACACTGCAGTATAAACCTGTTGGAGTTTGGGGATTGAGGTTTGACTATGGCCATCCTTAATCAAACAGTGTTCTTTCTTGAAAGGGCCCAATCTCATTTTAAACCTGAATTAAATAACTGACTGGGTTTGATTTTGGCCCGGTTCCTTCTGATCGGCGTTGCCAGATTTTCAGAGAGCAACAAGCGACCGAGCCTCGGAGAGTGTGGTCCAGACCTCAACCATTCGCATTTGAAGTGTTTCTACCCCCTCTCCGCCTCTCACTCTATCAAAAAACTAACACTGTCAAATAAAGCCTTGGGCCAGAAAACTAAAAACTGACACCACAGTAAGCGGCCCCACAAATGTAAAGCCCAAAACATAAGCAACTACTGGTAGTTTAGTTCTACTTTAGCACATCAAGTGCTAATGAGATGTGCATCTTTTAATGGCACATTTCACATCAGTAACGACTTTAAAACATGAACAGCTTGAATTTCAGTCAATATTGGCTCTATCATCAAAACAAACCAGGAAAAAAGCTAATCACATAATTTATGACGTGACAATATGTCTGGAACAAGCCAAAAAAAACGCAACCAGCAACTCTCCATAAATTGAAACCCAACGTCGCTTTAAAGGAGCAGACTTGGCAACTCTGCTTCTATAGACTGTGACTTGCAAAAAATCCTGGTTCAAAGGGTTTTTGAAAGACGGAAAGGCAATTGGATCAGGATTCTCCAAAATAGCAGCACTTGTGGGGTGTTCTCAGTCTGCAGTGGTAATACTCATCCTTCAAAAGTGGCCACAAAAAGTGTAAAGGCTGCGAGTGCTGCACTTTGTGATTTAAATCAATTGCACAGCTTATAATACTGGAGTTTTTTTTTGCTTTTTGGGTTGAAAAATTGACAAATGGTCATAATGTTAGACCTGAGAGCACCACAAACTATCAGCAGCAAACATTTGACCTTAGCTTATCCTGAGAGAAAACAAAAACAAATGAAAGAGCCCATCAAGCAAATACTAGTTTTCTCTGCTGAACAGTGATAAGAATTGTGAGTGTTTTTTCTGACGACACATTTAAGCTGCAGAGCGAGTATTTAATAAATAGGAATGGACAAGTCATGGAAATCTCTGACCACATCAGAGCGATGGAGGTGAGGAGGGAGTCACTGTGGTGTCCCAGGACGCCTGCTCTGCCCTGTCTCCACGGAGTATAGCGTTGGTGACGCCCTCTACTGGTGGGGGAACTACATGATAAAAGAGAAATAGACAAGCTCACCTCACAGCATTGGTAAAATAATTAAATACATGCTCTTGATGTTCATATTATTCATTTAATATTTAATTATTCGAGGGGCAGCAACATGTAAATCTGTAGATGCTTTGATCTAAGTGATTTTTGCTTTACAGTTTGTATTTATTTACATTCCTGTAAATAAATACAATATTTTTAAACCAATCAAGGAGTTTGATGTTTAATTTTAGATGTAGCTGTGATGGATTGAAATAAAAAATACTCTGCTCAAAGTGAAGATGTGCAGCTTGTACATTTTAGGTTCATTTAGTGGATAAATCATTTTTAAAAGATGCATCAATTGAAATAGGTTATAATTGCCACTCTGTTTTACACATTTTAATAACATTGCTGACAGCGCCATCGTTGTGACTTCGAAATACAGGCGTAAATACCTTCTGAAACCAACTAAAAGAATAGTATTACCTCTGTGAGCGGTTGGCAGGCTGGAGACTGCAGCAGGAGCAGGTCGCTGGAGCTCTCTGTTGACTAACGCAGAGCTAAAGGGCAGGTTGACATAATGAACGGTGTGATGTAGATACCGGCTCGGGTCCAGGAAGGCGGAGGCAGCGGCTTTACTGTCGGGTCGAAACATACCTGGAAAACAAACACATAACATCGAATCGAATGACGTCAAATGCTATTAAAAACATATGTTCTGGTTCTGGTGGAGCCAATCTAGTGGAATAACATTCAACAAACCAAACTCATTTTGTGTGAAGTGCACTGTAAACTGAATTAGTGTCGATGCTGAAATGTAAAGCTTTTTGACTGTGAAGTAGCTTTGTATAAATCTTAAAAATCCCAAGAATAACATTTTACACTTGATTTTGAAACTAAGGAAAAGGCTCAATATTCAAAAACAATCACAAAGGCTATTTAATAGATAATAATAATAATAATAATAATAGAATGTAATTTTCAACACAAAATAAAACATTACAATTTGATATAAGTCAAGACCCCTCTACAGTTATTCAAGAAAGATCCAATGTTTTGTTTTGTTTTTCTCTAGTTTCATTCAGCTGCAGTGGGCATTCAACAGCCACAGAGACATTAGACACATGATTAGAGGCACATTTACGCATATATATTGAGGTATAAGTATGTTTATAGCACGTTACGCTCTAAAGCCGTTAACATGCCTGAATCCCAATAGCCCTGGCTGTTTGATTCCCTCTATGCTCCATGACTGAGACAAGTCAGATTAGTTCTCTGGAAGATGCTACACTCAGACTAAAAGGAGAAATCAGAGTATAAACAGACAACGTGGACAGCTGGAATACGCTCTGCATGTAGTGAGTGAGGGGGAAACAGGAGGCAGAGCTGGAGGTATTTTGGGAGTTACGAGGATGAGGAGGATCAGGAACATGAGCTGCTCGTGTTAGACATTTGGAAATGGAGGCCAGATTGTTGTAGTTAGACAATATGGTACGGACAGGAAAGCCTGGAGGACAACAAAAATGTAGATTTATGGCTCTAGGGCGGATTATATGAAGTGGGTTGTGGTGGATCAGATGGTTGCAGATAATTAAGAAAAACAAAAGGCACACCAAACCTAAACTCATTTAAAAATGCACAAAACACAGTTACCGCAGGCTGTTGCGGGCCGGGCCTGCAGAGCGAGCGGAGCAGGTGGCGGAGATGAGGGTATTGAAAGCTTGAACCGCGCCAACATGCTGCCCAAAGCCCCGTAGTTCTGTTCTCCTGTGAAATATACAACAAGTTTCACATTTGTTCAGATCAAATAACGCTTCATTGAGTTTGTAGGAAAACAAACCTGACTTAGACATCAGTGTTGTTCGCCCTGGTGCAGATTTTTCACCCTGTAAATTCATTCATAAACTCAATTATTAAAGTGTAGACCACCAGCTCTTCTCGAAGTAATGGAGGCAGAAAACTCATACCTTTTTGGAGGCTGTGTTTCCGACAACGCGCCACTGCTCGGAGGTGATGTAGTTGTCCAAAGCGTGACCGCACTGGGGAAGAGAGAGAGGAAATGTACGAAATAATTGAGTTATTCAAAACTACATTTACACAGTTGTGTTTTTAAGGGGAAACATTGAATTAACAAATTGGAAGAAATTAATAATGAAAATGTCTGGGACGAAATGACAAATAATATAATAAATATGTAATAAAATATGTTGTCCAGTAAAAGCTGCCTCAAAATACAAATCATTATTTTTATTGATTTTTTTTCCCCTGCTGTGTGAAGCACTTTGTGTATGAATTTGCCTAATAACGATTAAAAACATACTAATCAAATAACAACTACGACTAGGGCGGTCGGCGCTTGGAAGTTAAATTGAAACAACTGTGTTTTAGTCGACCAAAGTCAGTATTAGATGACTTTAATATTGTTTTGGTTAGCGATGATAAGGATTTATATGGGACAGTAGCTAAAAGGAGAAGACATGAAGTGAGTTAGGTGAATATTAAAGTGTTAATCATGATTTTAATCTGTTTGCATGAACTCCCGTGCAGTTTAGGTCAGATAAAGCTCAGTTTCATGCCACTTGGTCGACAGGGCATGTCTTTAGTCGACTAAGATGATCTTTCATCATCAACTACAGCCCAAACAACAACAAAGACAAAGGACACAACTACCTCTGTGTCCTCAAACCCCAGAACCCAGAAGAAACAACTTATTCACCCACCAAAGTAACACACGGTGTGCTTCAAAACACCCGACAGAAATCGTCTTGTGCCTTTGCATCGCTGGCAAATACTTTGAGTGGGCAAAAAGATACTTTGAACCATCCTGTGTTTCATTCCCGACACGTGCCAAAACAATTTAGACATTGTGTCCAACATCTTGTTCACTGTAAAATAAAATAATTCAACAGAGCCAGTAAAAGTGCTTTTCCCCCAGTTTCTGAGGCAACAGGTGTAAGTAGGACACGATCTGCTGACACAAGGAACAGATTTGTGAGAGTGGGATTTCAGTCCGTTGCGTCAGTCCTTTTTCATATTAACTTTACCTCACACACTTTTAGCCTCTCCAGAATTACAAATGCAAATTACTGAAAAGCAACAAACTACTGCCACCGAAATAGTTTGGAATAATATACTTTTGAGTACTTTTTGATCCTGGAATAAATGATGAATTACTAATAATAATAATTCTAAAGTGCTATTTACGTTTAGTGTGTCGTAATTTGGGCTGCAAGATTAAAGTCTATATTCTAATTGTGACTTAGTTTGGTATTCTATAACCTGTGGTATTTTTTGTCATAGTTTTATAGTTTGCAGTTTGTGAAAACATTTTGAAAAGCAAAACTTTAAAATTACAGAGCGTAGAGCTGAGTCTAAACATAATCCCTCTGTGATGTCATCAATATGCGACATGCCATTGAAAACACAGAGACAATTTACACTTAACTGGACTTTTCAGGCCGTTTAAACAATCATTCAACAAAATAAAGGTGTTATCTGGTAATATCTATTGTCAAATCATAACTATAGTGTAATTGAAATGGATTTTGTCCCTTGTTTACGATATGGTTGAGGAATTACCTCATGTCACACCTGCTGCCCATGTCACACCAGGAAGTAACATTATAAACTTCACCAAAAAGGTCAAACTGGGACAGCTCGGCAAAATGTTTTGTAAAATCTGAAATATAACATGTTCACTGCATTTGAATGAAAGGTGGTCTAACCTGTCATATACACTTTAATCACAATCAAATCGACATTTGAATGGACACAATCAGGAAATTGCAATGACTGCAATTATTGAAGTACCATCATTTCCACCTTAATATGCATAAAAATTGCTACGTCTGAAGTTTAAGATAAGATAAGATATTCCTTTATTGTCCCACATGGGGAAATTTCATTGGTGCAACGCGTTTAGATCTGTAAAAACATTCTCTGCAATAAAATTGTCAGGTCACATTCAGTTCAGTTCATTCTCCTGGACATATTAAAAAAAGTAGCAAATCTATGGCAATCACGATTGAAAATCGTTCAGCAACAAGTTGAACTCTGAACGGTGGTGAAAGGCTATTATTTCTCAGCATTGATCTGTCACTTCCAAAAATGTAAAAACTCAATTAAGGACGATTCAGAGATGAAATGTCAAGGCTTTTGAGTATTAAAAATGTTAAAACTGCTTTCATAACAGTCTTTGGTGAAGACTTTGAGCCGTGTTAACAGCATTTCTCTCGTTATATAAATGTTTTAGAGGCAGATCACACGCTGAGCTGAGAGACAATTACATTTCCTGTCAGCATTTTAGTGTGTCTTATCATGGCCAATAATTTCACAATAATAGCAAATTTAAAGTTTTAAGTGTCTGAGTGAAGAGTTAAAACTGGCATTCACACTTAATTTGCACTTATTAGCTACAGTGCTTGCTTCAGTATTTTAACTTTTCAGAGTCTAAATTAGCATTTTTGCAAGACTTCACAACCGCTCAGGCGTGTCATTATGATTAATAACAAGCCACACTGTATTGTAAGAGGATAGATAATTGCTGTACCCTCTATTAAAGCAAAACAAACACTGTCATCATCTTAATGATGTGGCAAACGTTATCAGTGCAAACACAGACTATTCAAACACACTTGATATTATGCTAGACCTCTAAAGTGGTCGAAAGTAGTAAAAGATTAAGGGATTTTAATGTTTAATGTGGCCCATTGCTTGCCTGTGGACTTAAGAGTATTACGAGTAGATAAGTAGGCCTCATTTACTGGGGGAAAATACTGTGTAGAGTTTAATAAGTGCATTAGAGTCACTGGGGTTAAGGCTATGGCTGGTGTGATTTGCAAAGATGCCTGTTCCACTGCTTCAGTGTGGGCTGAATATTAAATGCAAATTGTAGTCAAAACTGTTCTGAGGAGGATAGAAAGTACAATTCCAGCAATGAATCTAAGCAAATGTGTTGATAATGTTACATGCACTACTCTCTGCAAAGTGATTAGGCACGTTTTGTTTATTGTGTGTATTACCTTGGTTTTTCCATTGAATTCGCAAGCCGGCACAGACTGCGGCCTCGGTGTAGATTGTCTATCACTGCCCCATGAGTTGGAGTCCAGACCTTTGACTTTTGGTGGGCCGCCGCTCCACCAATAACCCTCTGGACTGTCCTGGCACGGTTCGGTCGGGAGGTCAGAAGTGCGTGTGCCTCGAAATGGAAGTGACTGTAGCAAGCTTCTAGGGGTGTCGTAGCGTAATCTGAGCAGGCCAGGTACATGGTATTCATCGCTGTGTCTCTGTGACGATCGAGCGCTACACCTGGAGGCGGGGCAGGTAGAGTGGGCGGAGTCTGGGACAGGCGTGACAGGTGTGAGCGGAGCCTCTGAGGGGGGAGGAGTCAGAGGCGCGGCGGCGGAGGCTTGCGGCGAAGCTAAACTGGGCGCAGATCCAAACTCCTCGGGTCCTTGGGCGACAGCGGCGTCCAGACTTCCTGTGTACGACGAGAAGCTGCCGGACGATTGGCTGCTCACCGCGATGCCGATGCCACTGTCCAACGAGCTCTGCCGCCCGCTGTCATGGAGACCGCGAGAGTGGAGCTGAGCCGAAGACGGGCGAGTCCCTGCACTTCCTGTCGCCGCAGCGTACAAGCGGTCATCTGAAGCAGTCAGTGCCTTCAGCGTGGAACTAGTAGACGTGGTGTCGTTAGAAGAGTGAAGCCTGGACTGGGAATCGGGCCAAAAATGGAGTCGCGATCCGTAGCTGGCCTCTGATTGGCTGGAGGAGGAGCTGGAAATGCTGCTGTGATCATCTCCAGCAACAGATGTGCTGCAGCTAAAAGTGGAGGCTACGAAGAGACAAGTTCAGTGATTTATTACCAAAGCAACAACAAGTCCAGGACTAAACCAAGCCCACACCAGGATTAAACCAAGCCCACACCAGGACTAAACCAATAAAAACGGACTATTATGCAAATCACGTCGGTAATTCGCTTCAGGTGCAAAATACTGCGACCTTTAGAAAGTCATTTTCAATTCACAACTCTCCTGATCTGTTATGGATCAAGTCCCGGCTAAATTTCACTGCTCCAAGCACAAATCACAGAAGAGTTGGTGTCAGCAAGTTGAGATACCAAGACCCGCACTTACGAGCCTGAAATAAACACATTATTGTCCCATTTACAGGATACTAGCTGCCTTCTGCTGCAAGGTGTTTCTGTTAAAATATTGGCCGCGCAACTGCTGTTTGGAACGACACGAGACAGAAAGTAGTGTTGTTTACCTGTGCTGCTGGCCAAGCTGCAGTTTGACAACCTGCTCAGTCTCTTCTCCAGATCTGATGTTTCCTGGAGGATCCGTTCTTCTGCTGCAACTGGATTGGCATCGCCTTCATTCAGAAAGAAGTAGATTTGATGTATTTCTTTTTTCAATATACTACAATCACGTTTGCAAATTTTACAGACACAATAGCGTAGTTTCTGTTCATATTGTGTTCATATATTGTGATCATATTTCCTTCAGATCGGACTGCAGTGAACAGACGTTTATCGTTTAAAATTGCTTTTATCATGTTATTTATGAAGTTGTTGAAGTATTACTTCATCGGTGTAATAGTAACATGTAGAAACAAGTTAAAACTTTAGCCACAAGGGGTCAGGAGCTATTTATTTCTTAACACCGGGCAAATGAAGAGGGCAGCATCAGGGAGGACATCTAACATTGCAGGCTGTCTTTACACATGGTTTAGTCTGGGTTTGATCCTGGTTTAGTCTGGGTTTGATCCTGGTTTAGTCCTGGTGTGGGCTTGGTTTAGTCCTGGTGTGGGCTTGGTCCTGGTGTGGGCTTGGTTTAGTCCTGGTGTGGGTTTAGTCCTGGTGTGGGCTTGGTTTGGTCCTGGTGTGGGCTTGGTTTAGTCCTGGTGTGGGCTTGGTTTAGTCCTGGTGTGGGCTTGGTTTAGTCCTGGTGTGGGCTTGGTTTAGTCCTGGTGTGGGCTTGGTTTAGTCCTGGTGTGGGCTTGGTTTAGTCCTGGTGTGGGCTTGGTTTAGTCCTAGTGTGGGCTTGGTTTAGTCCTGGTGTGGGCTTGGTTCTGTCCTGGCTTAGTCCTGGTCCAGTCAAGTTCAGTTCAGTTCAAGCCAGATTTAGTTCCAGTTGAGCCTAATCTTGATGTGGAAAGGAAAGGTTGTGTTCATCTCTAATTAACTTGTAAATCTCTTATCGCAATTACAACCTCAGCAAAAAACCATCCCAATTTTCACATTTAGAGCAAACTATTAATACTCTCAGCAGGGGGAGAGTGTGGGAATGGCAGTGGGTCGGCGTGAATAAGTGTCAACGACCTGAACCAGAATCTGGGCACCGGCAAACACGTGGTGCCAACTTTCTCCACTACGCTATGTGAAGTGTCAGCTAACGTTGTTGCTCGGCGCTAATTATAGTCACGTCACAGCAGCAGTGTGTGTCGAGGGGTGACACAGGGCCCCAGAACTCCTCAAGCTCCAGGATACTGTTTACATGGATCCTAACATTCATTTGAAAGTTTGTGTTATTCTATGTGAAATTATTACATTTTCCCCCCCAATTACCGCTTACTCATCGTGCTGAATTTATAAGTAAGGCAACGTTATGTGTTAATAGTAGTAACATGGATTTCAAAGAACAGAAAGTCAACTGATGCTTTTATGAAACCCAAGAAAGTATCAAGGTAAATTACAACCAACAGTCCTTTTATTTTGTGATTTACCCAATATTTCTCTTATAGCCGAGTAAATTCAAAGTGTATTGTAACAGCAGTACTTTGTGATGAAAACAAACTAAAATGACACTTTGGAGGGGGTTTTGGTGGAAGGGCTGTCAAACGTATTGAAAATCAGATAATAAAACTAGTGTCAAAACGACATACTCATTTGAGCAACTAAAAACACTAAAAAATATCACATAAAAACAAAAACAAAATTTGACCTTTTGTGAATGGGTTAGTGAACGGTCAGAACTAATATGAGACCACAATGTTTTGTGAAAGAAATTAAAGTTATTGTGTTAAACATTTAATTCTCATTATGGTCTTGAAATTGGTATCGGAATCGAGTCTATTGCTTAGTATCGAAATCAATTGGTGTCAACACGACTTCAATTTCCCGTCTGAAAAGGCTGGTCTAATGCTGTGAAATTCAGGCATGCTAGCGACGTGCCAGATGTCAAATGGTTTGTGAAAGTTAAGTAAGATAAGGTGGAGATTGAAATACCTACTTTATCCTATGAAAATCAGGTACCCCAGCTTTAATGTGGCAAAACGTTTTAAGCGAGAACTTAAAGCTAGATATCATCTCGTAAATAAGAAGAAAGTGCTTTTTACTTGTATTTGTATAAATCCTTTTAATACACAGAAGTCCCACATTCTGCATTCAAACATTACACTTTATTTTAGGGAGTTGTCACTTCCTCCTCGTGATTTACACTAGTTTCCCTCTGTTCTCCTGTCACCCGTCCTTCTGTCTACAACGCCATGTTTATGCTTTTCGGATGCCTGTAAAATTTGTTTTATGTTACGAACAGGCACACATCACAAACAAAGCCTTGACCCCACACTCCAGTGAAGACCCCAGGGACAAAGGGCACCAGCCGTTTCCGTGACACCAACCATGCCTTTAAGTCATTCAGTCACACAACGCAGTGTTCTTAGGCATGTTCAAGTTAATTTTGGACATTTAAATATGCACTTTCAGGGGTGTGAAGGTCTAGGGTCCTGTTGGTTTTATGGGCGGTTGTGATTTTACCTGGATTGGCAGGACGTAAACCCTGTGGGGTCCGATTCGGGGCGATGCCTCTCACGATACAGTCGACTAAGAAACTGATCTGCTCCCCGTCCGAGCACGACAAGTAGAACACTCCGGCCCCTGGAAGTGAGGAGGGGAAATATTAACACCAGGTCGTGCCATTTATTTGTTTACTATTTTAATATTGCTTTTAAGTTGTGAGAAGTGGCATATAAGACATATAAACTACAGATTTTATTTATTTTGCCAAAAGAATTAATACCCCTTTCAATACTAGAACTAGGATCAAAACTAGATCCTCATTTGATATTATCACTGCTGGGAAAACAATTAAATGAACAGAACAAATACTTTGCTGACTTGTTTTAAAATGTCTTTTATAAATAATGACATCCTAAGGTTTAAAAGAGTGTGTTTTTCTTAACTATTATAGTGATAGCAAATCAAAATCTATACTATATATACAATATGGATTGTAATGGTAATTTGATAGATATTTTATAAAAGCAAGATTTAGTTATGCCTGTTTGATATGTTTGTGTTTTTACTACTGAAATGTGTGTACACCAATATTTTTAGTTTAAATACTTTAAAACTTTAGCTTTTTAAACAATACAAAACAAATCACCACTTAATATTAAAAAAGCTGTAGCAAATTAAAAAAACGTGTTCCTGAAGCTTTTCCTTTCTCACAAACAAGGTTTTATGAAAAAAATCACAACTATGCAAGGATAAAAGCGTAATTTGCACAAAATGGTACAGCCATACATGAATTTATAAACGCCAGATCAAAGCTTGAGGTTGCAGTTCATAAAGGTTATTATAAACAAAAACCTTCACATATTTGTCCAGTCACAAGGCTGTATAGACTTTGCATGAGCAATTAATATTTCTCTATAAAGATTTCTAGCATTAAATATACAAAACGCTCACAGAAAAAATTTAAATCATCGGGCGATTGAATCTGCACATCAGAGATGTTGAAAACTGTTTAAATACTAATTAACTAACTAATTAGATTGACACTGTATCAACGAGATGAGGTCGATTGCAGTTCTAGTCCGGGAACAAAAGAAAAAGGTTGGTCAGAATGTGAGGTGGGAAATACATTGAATTATACGTGTTGTGAATGTTGTTATTTCAATATTGGGTTTATCATTTATGAAACTATCTCAAAATCCAATTACAGATACAAATAGGACTTCAGTTGAAAACTTCAAACTTCGAAGGATAAAAAGCGATGACTGTAATTAAATTACAGTCCTGTCTAATATAAACCCCAATAATTACATTTAAACACACATTTTAACTCATTTCTGTTGGATTGACAAAATATTATTGGATGATTATCAGAATGCAAGAAATATCAAGACATTTGTTTATGTCAATCCCCCCTCCTCTGGAAGAGCCTCTGGAGGAAAGTCCTATGTAAACATCACCTTACAATTAGCCAGATGCTAATTGATACTAAAACCTGTATCGAAACTAGATCCTTATTTCAACAAGTATTAATACTACAAATAAACATAAATAGAACATAATTTGAATGGTTTCAATCTATATCAGAGCCACATCATGATATAAGAAAAAATACTTTAGCTTTGTGTTGAAGATTACATTCTGTTGTCTAAATTGTGTTTTTAATTAGCATTGGGGTCAAATCGGTTTTGATTAGATAGCCTCTTCTTTGGTACTGAATTTGATGTTTTAGTACGGTGACAACATTAGCAGACACAGTTTCATGTTGGGTGCTCTTACCTGATCTCGTTACACTTTTACATTACAACTAATTTTAGTCAGAACTAATCGCCCTTAAGCCAAGTGTTGGCTACTGTCTTGGTGTCGCCACCAAGACATTTCATCCTTTGGCAAAGATTTGTGGATTCAGATGTCACTAAAGTGACCAAAGCAACAAAGTATGATTCAAAGAGTCTGGTCTGCTACAGCCGGCACACACTGATATTGAGTTTACTCAAAAACAAGAGAATCTTTCCCCTGTTCACACAACATAATGCTGACAGAGTAAAATTTGCTGAGTTGACAGCTATGGAACAGTCCAGAGTCTCATTACAGCATCTGCACGTGTTCGCTCGTGTGGGGCTGATAATCCTCCAAATATCTGTTCCACTATGACACAGGCCTTGCTCCAAACAGAATGTGACCCCATGTTTTACTCTGAATGAAAGCTAATGCACTGAGTATGTGTATGTGAAATGTGTCACGGACAAATAGGTGGTTATTTGCTGTGTTTATGGAACATTATGGATAAATAGTACACAATGTACATTGTCCATAATAATGTGGTCACGTGCAGTGCGTGCTCTACACACTAACCCTAACACACACATGGAAAGGGTTACACTGACAAAACCTGAACCAACTCATTGGAGCAGATGATTTTCTATGTTGACCTCTGAAGAGAATATCAGAAGTTGTAAATAGTAATGTATATGCTTAAAGACTGTCAGCCTGAGTAAATGAAGCTGAACTTTCCACTTGAGTAAGAACTGGAATGTGTTCTCATGTGCTATCAAAATACAAACAAACATGTACAAATGTAAACCCACACTCGGATTTACTGTTCCGTCATGAAGAAACCTCAGAAGACATCTTATTTGTGCAACTCTTTAGTGCAATAGATCAAGCTGAATGCAGAGAATCAACATTATTACACAGTCATGCTGAAGGGAAGTTTGTAATAAACATTTATGGCACCAAGTAAATAACTGAATCGTCAATTCTAAAAATACTGGACATAAGCAGGACGGCACTGACAAAGGCCCATGTGATGGCCTAAGTGAGCGCTTGAGGCTTGAGTATTAATAGTTGCACATGAGAACAGTGAAATCAGAGCCCGAGGAGCCCGAGGAGCTCTGTTTCTCCAGAGGGGCTGAAGGGCTGCACACATCCTCAAACACATCACTATGATAAGTCTGTCTGCTTATGTGAATAAAAGGTATCGTGGTCAAAAGAGTGAATAGATTAAACTTGGCTTTATGGCTACAGATGTTTCTGAAAGTGTTAATGACACTACTCAGTATTATGAAAAGATAACAGATTGCTATTTTTTTATATTACAGAAGATTTATAATTGTTTATGTGGTTATTATTGAACATGAGTAGATCATAAGTTTCCATTTAGTTCAATATAAACCGCAATGAACCTCAACAGTCTGTTATTAATAAATTTTTCCCATTGACTTGAAAAGTGCGGCCCAGCTTTAATATGAGGTAACTGATACCCTTAATGTGGCAATATTTTTTGAATGGTTTATAAAGAAACAGATTAAAGAAAATGATATTTCTTCAAACCATTAGTTACCAAATATCTGATTAGCAACTGCTGAGCTCCATATTGGCCTAACATGGCTTCAGAATAGAAATGGGACCATTGACTTCCTGTTCAAAACTGCAGAGCTGATGAGCAGATTTTCTTTTACAAATTAAAAAAAAAAAAAAATACCCTATGTATGTTTCATTGAGTCTTATTTTTTTTTTCAAAGAATCACATGGAAGTACATGTGGGCAGGGATAGGGGGCATGTGAAAACGCCTCAAATACAGACAATACACACAAATACACAAAATACAACTTTCAATAAGCTAATAATGAGGAAAAACTATTATAACATGGTTAAAATCTCATAAAAGGTTTTGTATAATATCTCTCCTTTCAAGTGTAAGACAGTAGAGACAGTGTAGTCTTTATTCTGTGTTGTAGAAGTCTCATTCTGTAGTCATGTAGAGAGCTGGTGTGATGAGCAATAATAAACTGAAATGAAAAGTTACATGGCTGCAGCACTTACACACTAAACTACAGTAATAAAAGAGGCAGTTATTCTGTGTGCAACAGAGCTAACAGTATCTTCTGCATGTGTCGTCTACACGCCCAGTCACCAGACTGCCAGCCATTCTTTACATAGACCACCACTTCAACTAGACTCCAAAAGTGCTTTAGGCTCATTTATAGGCAGTATTTCAACAGCTGTGCAATAAAGCTTTGATACATTAGCTTCGAGTAGCACTAACCTAGTCTATTAAAATACTATAATGCTTTAAGGACACTTTTAACAATCAACAGGAAAAATAAAACCTTGCAAGATAAAGATGAAATTGCTGCTGCTCTTGATGTTCTGAATGGAACACATTTAGTCTCTGCTTGTATTTCCTTATGGTCAGTGTGGTACAGTGTATTGTTACTCACAGTATCCACAGCGAGATCCTCCCTCAAACACAAATCCATTAGGGACGGCTCCGTATCGTCTCAGGGCCGAGAGTTTCCAGTGTCCTGTGACCGTCGGGGGCAAACCTCTGGTGAGGACCAGCAGACTGTTGCACAGGTGAAGCGACGCTGGCCCACTCTCCAGTTTAGACCCCGGCTCAACGCTGACACTGAACCTGTGCACTGTATGAGATGAGCTTTATGCAACACTCAAAATGCAAGTGTTAAATAAAAAAATAAAAAATAATAAATCTATAACTTCTACTTCTTTTTGAGGTGTGATTAAATAATTTGCTGTAGTAATTTAAATGGCATTTTTTTGCTGAAGCTATGGTTCACTTTATTGTGCCAGCAAAATTGTCCCTGTGCATCTTGTTGTTTTTGCACCTTGATATATCATGAAGTAATTTGAATGTTCAATGTTTGGGGGATAAAACATTATTTTACATATTTGACCCTGCCTAAAACTAAAGAGATATAATTCCAGTTACGTTGTACTTCTTCCACGCACATTTTCACTCTTATTTGACAAGTAATTTGGACGACTACCTTTTTTCCCCCCCAGTTGAGTTACTTTTATGGAACAGTGACAACAATAATAATATTCAAGTCATACATCACACACATGAGTACTAACAAGGCGTGTCAAACATTTGGCACATGTAAGTGTCACACAGGGGCAGTTGTGACAATAATGAAGTGATTTCTGCGCTCGAGAGGCTGCACTTTGTCATCTGTCACTGCAGCACATGTTCACAGCAGCTGAGCTCGGATTGTACTCCACTGGACATACAGCCAGACCAGGAGCCAACTGTATGTGCTACGTGCTTATTTTAGAGCCAATATCAACACTGAAACATTTATTTTATTTTTGTTTTTACTGGTGTAAATAAAGAGAGTCAAATTAGTATTTTTTTTTAAGATGGAAAATGTACTGTTGGAGGATCTGATACCTGCTTGTTACTATGCCGATGATATTGCTTTGCCAAGAATAATATGCAGTATGGCCTTAAACTGATCTATTGCTATGGAGACAGGTGACACCACAGTGCACCTTTTTTTAGCACAAAAACAACTGTAAGTGAATAAATAAAAGCTAGATAAGTTGACAAGATAAATAATGCCATAAAACATTCCAGCCAAAGCAATAACATCTCCATGGAGACAGGCAAGTTGCAGACCTCTACATTGTGCACCTTTAAACTGATGATTTTTCAAGGTTTATAAGCACAAAAACGTGATTGACTTATCTGACTTTCCTTGACACAGGTGCGTTATTAAAAATGACATTTAGAATATGCTTTAAAAATATGACTTATGTTTTGAAGTAATATATATGTTCAATATATACGACTTTGAGGCTTAAGTGTAAAACAGCCACAGACCTTCTCCGAGGTGGAAGCGTATGCGAGCGTCCCAGGCCTGCAGCGCTTCTCTGCTGCTGAAGCCCAGGACCAGAGTGTGGGACAGGCACAGGACCGACAGGCTGTAGGACACGCCATCAAAGCCAGGGGCCGGCTCCACGCCACAGATCCCCTGAGGAAGCGCAAGACAAAACACACCGTGGTGAGATGGAACAGCGGTGATGATAAATGTCTGCAAGGACAAGTGACATTTGAGCCGAATATGAATGATAGACACAAGGAAAGTTGACAATGAGCTCCGTCTACTGCCAAAACACTACATAGTCCTTCGTCTGGACATTATTTTTCAACACAGTGTTAATGTAAATGTTCACAGTGCATAAAAAGGCTTAAATACATCGTAAAATGTACATCTGGATTGACATGAGGTTAGATTTTTCAAACGTCACAAGAATCCATCTTGTGGCTTTCAGACTGAACGTTTGGTGCGGAGCAGAAAGCGTTTCTAATATGACAAAACATTATATTTATACTAATGACAACAACAAAAAACTCTTTTTTTTATGAGGCTACACATGCAATTAGCCAAAAACGATATTGTTTTATTATTGTAGCATGTCAATCGTGATATTATTATTGTTTCATCACGAGACAGTTCTCTACTGGGATGAGAAACCTTTATAATTTTGGTTTTGCCAGATCTTGATCTCCAGTCATTATGCTTGCTTATAGATAATAACGACTAATTCAGTCACAGCAATTATCCAACCTAGCAATGACGTCTTCTGCGGCATCTTTTAATCACTTGACAAAAGCCTATGATCTATTTTAATGCTTCTTCATTATTGTTCCGACAAGCCCTTAAACTACATTAATCTTGTAGTGGAAGCGTCTCTAAACATAGCCTCA
This sequence comes from Eucyclogobius newberryi, assembly GCF_026437365.1. NCBI lineage: Eukaryota > Metazoa > Chordata > Actinopteri > Gobiiformes > Gobiidae > Eucyclogobius > Eucyclogobius newberryi. The sequence continues at coordinate 17,348,678 of NW_027316056.1, forward strand.
GTTTAGACATTAGAACATACCTCTAGTGTTAAACTCTCCTTCTGACCCTTCTTGCCTTTATTCTTCTTCTCCTTTTTGTAGGCCAACAGGACCAGACAATCTGCGGCGGAGACACAACACAGACACAGCACACTAAAAAAGTGGCAGGCTTAAAAGTCAATTATCGTGCGTATGAATAGAACGCAAAGTGACTGTGGTGTTGTAATCCCGTCTGTGTGGCTGAGAGCGTTATCGCACAGCTGTCAAAGCAAACTCTAAAACAATGAGCTGATCCACTACAGCAGCTGATAACCAACGTCCAATGAGCGTAATGGACAGGTGATCAATTAGTGTCCACGCACTTTCACCGTCTGGGACATCACTGGGGAGAACTGGACCACACAGCCCTCCTCCTTTGACTGTTTTACATGTGTACCTTCCACAATAAGGCTACGCCATGCTCCATGTGACTGTCTTACACTTTGGATCGGAATAATAGTTAAAAGTCGACAATTAGAATAAGAATAATTGTCATTTTTATCATCGTTATCGTTAACTGCCCGATACAGACTCTCATTTTTTAGCAATAATACATTTCACTTGTGAATATTCTCCAACCAGAAGCCTTCAGTCACCTTTGTTTGGTTAAAATAAGATAAGATAATATTCCTTTATTGTCTACACATGGGGAAATTGCATTGTTGCAACGCGGGAAGATACAGAGGAAAAGGACAGATAACTTATAGGAAGTTTAAAAAAACACTCTTGATAGAAGAACTCTTAAAATAAACAAAACTCTTATAAACAAAACTCCTATAGACAGAACTTCTCATTACATTAAAAATGTAGGCTATTAAAAAAATAACTTTTTGACTAGACGACTAAATGTAAAAATTGCTGACTGGCTATACTTTTTGTATGAACACTGTCTAAACTGGGGCTGCAAATATTTGAAATGATGAAATGACACAAGGCGAGTTTATTTGTAGAGTTTGAACACAAAGCAAACCTTTACATAACAAATTACAGGCAAATCTGTAAAACTCTATGTCTACATAAAAACTCAACAGAGACAAAATCAAGACTAAACAAAGGCTAATTCAGGCCGAGTGAGGATAATCCTGAATAAGATCTGACAGCTTCTTTGGGAAATCTGTACATTCTGTCAGATGGAGAGCCTTGGTGTTATTGCAATGTACTGTATTTAATATGTAGAAATATCAAGTATTACATAAGCCAATATTGCATTATGGATCCTTTTGTGATAGGCTGCTGTATATTGTGCATCCCTGGTCAGATCAGGAGCCCCTTTGTGGGCGATGCAACACTGGAATTAGGAGATCTTCTACTGAAAGTGTTTTTCAGACTTCCTATAAGTGATCTGTTCTTCTGTATCTACCTCTGTATCTACCTGCGTTGCACCAATGAAATTTCCCCATGTGGGACAATAAAGGAATATCTTATCTTAAATAACGGTTCTCTTATAACTTATCTTAAAGCGAGTCTATTCACTGGCCTCACTTTTGGCAAACATGAGCCAACACAGCAACACAGCCTGGTAAAGCATGAAGGAAGCTCTATCTCTATCAATCCTGATGAAGTGAGGGACGATGACAAAATGATGACGTGAAAATGTCCCACATGAGGTTTTAAGAACAATCAAGTTTTTAAAAAAAGCTGCTGGTGTTTCGTGAGTGACTATGCGATTTGTCTTAGACTTTGGCAATGTCACTCGTTGGACAGTGTTCAAAATAATTAAAACCTGCCACTGAGCTGGCAACAAAAGCCTGCGGGGATTAATATCCCTACAACAGTTCAAGGAGCCGCGCAAGATTTTGGTAAACTAGTTCAATCAATCACGGCGAGGAGAAGTGACCGTGCTACAAACGACTAAAGTTTCACAAGTTTGGAAACTGCTGATTCATATTTGTCGAGACACGAGGTCAGGTGAATGTTCCTTTAAAATCTGAAACGGTCTGAAACTTTAGCTTAGGGGCAAATTGTGTCAATACACCTCTGTTATGTGTCAGACTGTACCTGCGACTGGAGAGGGCTTTCGGAGCACGACCCACCGCGTCTTCCACTGTAAAGACACACAATAAACACGCTCAGCTCGACAGCGGGCGAATGAGACGCGCACGAACCCGCAAAAACAAACCTTTTTCCCATCTCTGAGCTTGACTTGTCCCTCCGCGATAACTGTATCCGTCATCTTCAGTCATGGTTCACAGCGCTGTCCCGGGGCCAAAGCCGGACCAGCCACAGCGGAGAGGCGCGCGCGAGGGAGGGAGGGGCGAGGGAGAAGGGGCGCGCGAGGGAGGGAGGGGCGCGCGCGAGGGAGGGAGGGGCGCGCGAGGGAGGGAGGGGCGGGCGCGAGGGAGGGAGGGGCGCGCGCGAGGGAGGGGCGCGCGCGAGGGAGGGGCGCGAGGGAGGGGCGCGAGGGAGGGAGGGGCGCGCGCGAGGGAGGGAGGGGCGCGCGCGAGGGAGGGGCGCGCGAGGGAGGGGCGCGCGGTTCAAAATAGACTGCAGACCACTCTCTCCAGGCCCCCGTCGTCAGCGCGAGCGCAGTTGTCATCGTGCGTCAAGTGCGTATTGTTTACAACGTGGTCCGGTCAGTTAAAGGCGCGCGCGCTCCGGACCCGGATGCTGACACTGGCGCTGGTGTTATTAAACTGGTGTTGGTTTATGGTGCTTTGTGATCATAATTCAGAGTGAGAGTGTAGAAAACTGGAAAGCCTAGATATCACGTCAAAATCTGTCACCTGCTCGTCTTTACGCGGTGACGTCATACAACTGGGACTTCCCCATAGCGGCCATTTTAAAAGGGGCACGCGATATATAAAAACCAACAGGACTGCATCCTTTTCTACGGCTTAATGAGCTACGAATACTTTGATTCTTTAGACGATAACGGCAAACTAAGGTACACCACAAAGCTATCACTTATTGGTCAGTCAACAGAGCGATGTCCTTACAGAACGCAGGTTTTTGGCATTTTGGCCTCATATTTCCTGGATTTCGTATGTAGTAGACGTGCTGTTGTGCCCCTTTCAAAATGGCAGACTTGGTTGCCACTGCGCAAGTTCCCGGATGTGCCAACGCATGTGATGGCGGTGGAGATGTTGTGTTGAAACTAACGGCGCCGGTGGCAATGATCAAACTTTATAAGAGTTTCAGAGGTAGTGATTTATTTTTGCGTGCTGGGATGTACAACGTATCATTGAGTCTTTTACCAGATTGATTAAGCTCCAGACTGACAAAAGAAGTGGATTTCTGTAACTAATTGGACTGTAGTGAGTCAAACCACTTTAATGAAGCTGCTAATGTATTTCTGCATTGATTTGGGTTTAACCATCACCTCATAATGATTCAAAATCTTTATTAAGATTGTGTATTGGAGACTCTAATTATTATCTATAAATTAAGCGAGAGCGAGAGTAGTTTAAAGAGAAATACAATCTCAAATGCTTTTCAAAAACACTGTTTCCATAATTGAGGGTTCAATACAATCATAAACTAAAGTTAAATCAATTATTTTTATGTTTATTACATTGACATGAGTGAATTAGCTCTAGTACACAAAATGGGTCACTATATTATGAATATTATATAATTTTAATCATCAATATCAGTAAATGTTATATGTACATGGTTTATAAAAAAGTGTATTTCTCACAACATAATAGGGACACTTTTTGATGAGGTTTTGCCAAATTAGGACACAATCTCAATCTAAACTCTTTTAAAGCCAACCAGGCATCGTTTGTGAGCAATCTGAGTTCTTAAAATGTATTGTTAGTTACGGCTTCATTTAATAACAAAGACTAAAAAAACAACTCAAAAAGCCAAATTTCACACTCGTTGCCATTAATTACCGCAGTTTGTGTGCGTGAGAGTGTGCGTGTGTGTGTGTGTGTGCGTGCATGTTGTCCTTACCTTAGAGGTAAACTACAGACTGGCATCGATGGACTCCAACACAAAAACATGACATTTTATTTGACGCTTTACATTGAAACTTTACATTTACAGATACATTTTACCATGTATTTTGATATTTGTGCCTTGAAGTTGTTTTGTGACATTAATACTGCGTTTTCTCAGGATTCACCATGAACCAGAGACTGATTTGCCTGTTCTGCATATGAAACTATGCCACACACTGGATATGTTCACATGCACACCAAAAGTCTGATGATTATCCAATTTCTGGAGTTATGAGATCATTGAAATGACATGTACAGTTACAAGGGATGTAAGTAATAAGATTTGTTTCTGAATGTTCACATCTGTGCATGTTTTGACAAGGAAGGTTGAGCAAAAAAGGGCTTAAGACTAAAATTAAAGTTATTTGAAAATTGAGTGTACTTTGTCTTCCAAATGCAACAGTTACTTTATAATTCCACTAATTAACTGACACGTTTAGGTTTTGATAATCAGATTTCTCTTGTGCATGTAAACACACACCAAAATCAGATCTAATTATTGCATTATCCGATTATTTTAGTGATCTGCTTTTTACTGGCCATGTAAGAGTACACACCGAGTAACAGCTCTGCACTTCCCTCCATACCTCCTAACATCCTCTGGGGACAGAAAGTGGAGCAGCTGCGACAGTGTGGACAGACCCTTAAGTTTAAACAAACGTTGCTTTGAGTGTGGCCCGATCTACCTGCCCTTTGCCCTCTTTGGGGTCCGTGTGTCTCTTGGTTTGGACCATGGAAGGCACGTCTGAAGTCTGGTACACTGTTGACCTCATCCTGCTGCTACGCCCCCGCAGCTCCATGGCCACACCCTCCCACCTCCTGTCCAGCTCGGAGTCTCGCTGGTGGCATCGGAGGTCCCGGGACCCACTCCGCGTGGGCCGGAGTTGGTCAACAGGGTCAAAAGAGTTCCCTATCCTGTCCAAGTCCAAGGCCCTTTTAGATGCGTGTGGTCTGGACGTGGGGGACTTGGACTTGCGGCGGGAGCGGACAGGGGCGCGGGGTGGAGGGTCAGGTGGAGGCGAAGGAGAAGGTGGAGAATGTTTGTAGACCGCAGCTCTGCGATTGGGAACCCTAAAATCTCCGCTATGTCTTCGACTTCCTTTCCAGCGGTCTCTGTCTTTGCCTAAAGGGGGAAATCCTGCTTACAAACAGGCCTAGCAAACCAGAGGGGAAAGTGGCACAGCAGTCAGTTGCACCTCAAACATGCAAAAGAAAAAAATTAGGGCTCCAACGTATTAAGAAAACATGCAAAAACCCAGACTGTGTTCAATATTGCAATTACTTTATAAGTGATTCATTTGAAATGTTATGTATTTTTGGCAGAACATTGAAAAAAATATATGATAAAACTACTTTGAGTGATTGAGATGCTATTTAACATTTGTCTTATAGATCATGACTTGGCCACTGTCACATTATGACACAGTTCTTATGACACATCTGATCTATTTTTTGCCTTTATCTCAAAGTTATTTAGAGTCTATGTTGCTGAATTATATTTCTGGCAAAACAAAATGTTTACTGCCATTGTAAAAGTCAATTAAAAAAATGCCAACAATTGCTGATATTCAGTTATGCAGAAGCATGTTTTATTGGTTTATACTGGAGATGTTTGGATAATTCGCCCAGTGAGTTATCTCCGGCTGGCAGATGGAAGCCCCCTCAACAAGACCCTGCAGGATCTAAATGGATAACAGGCCAGAGCGACTCTTGGCGCGGGCTTCATGGGAAACAGAACAAGACTTTGCTCTAATCTCTACCTCACTAAACCTCAACAGAGAATACTGGTATGTCACTCATTCATGTGAGCTGCTGCCATCTAGTGGCAAGAAGAAGTATAACAGATAATTGTGACATTTGCCTCATTTGGTTTGAACAGTCAAGACCTTTTCACTAATGTGTTGTATATATCACTAATGTATTTTGTACTATATTTTATGCAACATTGTTGATACTTGCAAGTGTCCTGAAAATGCATGTGCTGTTACTAAAATGTTATCTGCATTGATGCGAAGTATTTGTTTGAATGCACACAACTGGACCTCATCAGCAATCCCTTTGACACTTCCTCTCTCTTTATATCACCACCAGCAGATGGTGCCATTTGAAATAAAAGAATCTGATTGGATTCAAGCTCAAGGAGCAATTACTGGTTGGCTGTAGTGTGCATCAGCCCTGCATGGGAAAAGGTCTTTAGAGCTCTATTCATTTTACAGCTAATTGAAAGTGGGTTCCCTTGCATTTACTTAGACAAAAAAGGGGGCTTAGGGTTTAGTACAATTTAATACTGTATTCATATACATTTTGTCCAGGGCACAATTACTTTATTAATTTTTTATTGCTCTGAATGTTTTGTCACTATTATTGTTTTGGCACAGGTTTGTTCTGATTTTATGATCTGCCTTTCAGACAATCTCCGGGGTTCTACTCATGCTTCTCTCAGGTTTATATTTCCACATTCAAAGTTTTGATGATAGGGGGAATCTACATCAGTGCATCAATGCATTTCTCAACAGAATAAATGTTTTGTTTGTGCAATTTTAAAAGGGACCATCATGACAAAGCTTGTCTAACTAAGCATGGAGCTGAGGGGAACCCATGCATAACTAATGCCCCATTCCCCCAAAAGCCTTTGTACCCTCAAACAAAAGTGCTGCCCTGCTGTATCTCGGGACACAAACAGAGAAAGATGGAGATATCAATGCAGAAACATCATGACTATCCCAGAATGCACTTAGTATTTATTATTTTTAAGATGACTCCAGAATATATAAATGTGTGCAGAGAAGAGCTGCGGGCCTCAGCGAGACATGTACACATGACAAACAGCGAGAGAATAGAACACATTGGAGGTTGTTTTTGTCTAAGAAAAGAAACGGAGGCTGTTCACATGAGGCTTCACTGAGAGTTCAACCTCTAACAACCATTTATTTGATCTATTTACAAACAGTACAGGCAACTGAACAGAGGCATTTTCTATTGAAACACAGCCCGATGCAGTTCAACAATAACTACCGATGTATGGTTGACTATATACAAACTAATACTTTTATGTAACAGAAAGTAGAAGTATCTTGGATAAATTACCACTTTAATAAAAATATAGTACATGATTAAAGTTAAGTTTGCAAAGTGATCTAAGTCCTCTTTTCCAGCTGTTTGAGAGTGTATTGTGTGATGTAGTGAAATAAAAATAGCTTTGAATCTACGGTAAATAGACTGATTTGAACTTTGTGTGGAGCACTAAATGTACTCAGCGTTTATGAATGGCAAATAAGCCTAAGGCAGCAGAGACAGAAGAAGACCTGGGCAAAATGCAGTTAAATAAATGAACCTGTTTTTCCAGCCCTCGTTTACAAATATGCACTAAAAAGAGGGTTTGTGGAGTACTTCAGACTTTGAATAATGTTTTGATTGTAACTGAACTCTTTATCCTAAAACCACTCTAATAATATTAACAACTTCTAAGATTGATTACAAAACCATGATGGACCAATAAAGTGTAAAAGCTTGCTCGTAGCTGTCTAAAGTGCATGTGAAAGATGTCGGCTACTCTAATTGGCACAAACTCGTCCTTGAGCTCTTTACATTACCACAAAGAAAATCCACAGCTCAGAAGTTCACACAGTTACACAGCACACAGTAAAGTTCAACCCAATGCATCCATTTACTGCTTTCAATTTGATTATTTTCACTTTTCTACAGTAGAAAAAATCTTTCTGTACTCCTGCATTTAATTAACAGTAGTTCTTTTATGTGCACAAAGGGATTCTGTAACCACACTGGTCGATAAAGGTTTGGAGCTCTGGATGCATACTGGGCAGTCCAGACCTTTTTAAAGGTCTGATTTGAAAGTGACATCTCGGAAAGACTTTAGGAGAGAACACAGAGCAGAAGAGCACTTCACTGAGGTCACACAGGGGAGGTACCTGAGCTGGGCCTAGTGTCCTGTGCTTGGTGTTGAGGGCGTGAGGAGGGTTTGCACTGCAGGGCGAAGGGAGTGACATAGTTGAGGCTGGGGCTGCTTATGTCCCCTTCTCCCACGAGAGTCAGCTCAGACAGGGCGTCCTCCTCCAGCATCTGCACAGAGCCGCCCTGGTGAGAGTCCTGCAGCAGTGCGGAGTGGCGCTGATTGCCCTGGGGCGGGTGGATGGGTGAGATGGTGCCGGGGAAGGGGGGAGGAGCTCTACCTCTCCTCCCTCCTCCACTGTCATTGCTCAGCGCAGAGTCCAGGCTCTGGGACTGATGGCTCGCGTTGAGCAGGTGCGTGCCCCCTCCGCCTTTGTCACTTCCGTTGGCTTTATTGCCACGGCGACCAGGGAAGCTGCCGTTATTGGGGTGACGGGAATTGGGGGTGGAGCTACTGGGCTCCGTTGGCGATAGGCGCAGGAAGTCAGGGAGCTGCAGGTCACTTTTGTTTAGCAGGCCTCGCTGGTCGTCTGCTCGGTTACTCTGAGCTTTGGATATGAGGTCGAAGAACTCTGCAGACGCACCGGCAGGTACACACAACAACTGGGTTAAATACTTCACATAACAACGTAACAATATTAAGTAACTACTCTTGGAAACATGCAGAGAATGTTAGTCAAGGCAAAGCTACATTCACTGTGAGTGTGCTACATGTAGCTAGATTTGGAAGCACTTGCAATATAGGGGTAAAGGTTAGTGTGTTACAGCGACACGGCTACAGAAACTACACAACACAACACAAAAGAGCTTGTTCAGTGGTTACCTTCAGCTTCGTCTATATTAATCTTTTTCTGCTTTCTTTTCTCCGGAGCCTTAAGAAGAGAGACAGAGTGGTTGGGTAAAGGCTGGCTGCTTGTATCAGCGCTTGGCCGAGATTTGCCGTTCTCCCCATGGGATTGGGCTGAACCGGCTTTCCCTGAAGGCCTGTCCTCCCCCTGAGGGCCACAAGGAGAGCGGAATGGGGCATTAGAGCCCTGGTAAGTCATCAAGATTCAGGTACGGCAAATGTGATGACAACATGGCCAGAGCACATATGAGGGCATGTTTTACCACATATTTAAAACATGATGGTATGACTTCAAAGACAGTGACGATGTTCCATTGAAATGAATGTCTAATATCTAATCAGCAACACACACTACACCACCAATGGATTAGGCCAACTACCAGCTACAATCTACCTTAACTACAATCTACAAACTACTGATTAATTCCTAACACCAAGTCCAGTTTATGCTGAGTTTCAGAGGAGGATTTGTGATGAAAGAAGAACAAACTGATGCAATCGGCCAATAGTGAGACAGATGCTGAGTCGTGTGGTTTCACATACAGTGCACATACTGTTACAAACAGTTGCAGCGTGACAGATGTTACACCTGGACAGGTTTAAACACAAACAGACATGGTGGACTGAGGACAGTGGGAAAGACACTTAGTGGCGTGACATCATAAACAGGAAGTGGAGACATTCGTTAGGTTATGGAACATTCCAGTGCAAGACAATAATAAAACTGTGCTGGAGGAAGTCTTACTGGTGTTGATTGATTTCTGCTCGTTGATGCAGGAGCAAGACTCTTAGAGGGCCCTACTTTCTGCTTATCTGCAGAAAACATACAAATGAAGAGTATATAGTGTTAGACAAATGAAAATCTCTGCTCAATATGCTCACTGTGTTTATTACCTTTCCCAAACTGATCTGCTACATCTAATACCACCCGTAGTCCATCCAGATTGGATATAGGAAGACCTAGATCTAACGGCTCTGACTCCCCACTCTACATTACACACAGGAACAGGTCAAATGAGGATTCACAAAAAACACCTTTGTTTGTACATACTGATGAGGTGATCCATACGTACAATATGTGCAACTAATTCTGAGAGGTGCAGGCCGTATTTAGCCACCACAGGGCGGAGGACCTCAGTCACTGGTTTGGTGGGCTTTGCCTTCAATCCCACTGAACGGTGGATGGGGACTAAATCAAGTCTGTTATTAAGGAGTAAAACACAATATTTACAATTGTAGCGCAATATCAGATGTTTTATTAATTTAGCTCGACCGTCAGTCTGACATTTAATACCTGAAAAGAGTGCGTTTCTCTAACCGCAGGTCACGAGAGCACAGTGTCATACAGTCCTGGTCCATAACCAATGGCTGCAAAAGGACAAACACAAAAGTAATCAAATAGAACAGTTGGCAGTATGTGTTTCAATTAAACTGTACTTTATTAAACCTATCCCCAAATTGCATCTTTTACATGAAGTGTGTTTTGTGTACCTTTTCCCCTCCGACCAGAAAGAGGTCTATAGCTGCCTGGTTGATGCAAAGTTTCTCACTGAGTCCCAGCATCAGATCTCTGATGGACACTCCAGACCTCAGTGGCACAGAGCAACATGAGCCGTCCGGCAGGGTTATATTACACTGCCTCAAGGGGGCGCTGCTACCTCCTCGCTCTGCCCCACGAGGAGCATCCACCTGAACACCACAACAAACAAGTTGTAACAAGTACAGCTTTTAGAACTTTGTGTTTCAATCACAATTGGAGCATCAAAATAATGTCTGCTATATTACACACAAATAAAATCTGATTTTTTTGGCCAGACCTCATTTTTTCCTGATCCAGATGTCCCAAGCTCTAAACTTGTTCCTGATGAAAGAGAGCCCTGAGATTCACGACGTCCATTGCTCCCAGAATAATCTGAAAGAGTAAAGTCAATCACCTGCACAAATGACACAATAACAGTTTTAGACTCAATAGACTCACTGTAGTTGAAATCAGCCAAGTCGCGTTTCTTTGGGCCTTTTCCAAAACTCCTGTTGCGTGACCAGGAGAAGAACATGCCCTTCTTCTTGTCTCCAGCATCATCACGACTGTCCTCGTTCAGAGAGCGACCTGACTTGCTCTTTTTGTCTTCCTGCAAAACCAGTGTCAACTCAGATGCACAGTAACAAATTGTGTTGATAACAAGGTTGCATCAAAACAACAGAAAATACTGAGCTAGATTCCCACAGAGGGAGAGCGTACCTTCTTAGGGGTGGAGAGGTTGGAGCGGTCTGAGCCGGTGGTGCTGTGCTTTGACGTGGGGCTGCTGGGGACGTGATAGGGGTCTGGCAGGGGCCTGCCCTCCACCTCTGCTAGCATACACTCCTGATACAGCAACGACTTCAGGAACCGCGTGTAACTGTCAAACTTCATTAGATTAAATATCTAAAGGGGAGGCACAAAATTATTTCAAGTCAAAAATATTTGTCTTCAACAGAAAAATGCATTTTGGTCAAACTAAAGCTCATGTGTAGTATTGAGGCTAAAGATGCTTTGTGAGCACATAAGAAAGTGTTAAATGTGTGACATACTGATGCTGGCAGATATCCTTCTGCCTTGTGACTCCTATCACAGTTTCAACTTCTGAACTCAACAGACAAATCAATAGCTCCTTGAAACTTTCCCTCTTAACAACAGACTAATCCATTCACTTCCGTGAAGCTAGACAGACATTTAGAGAGCAAGCTGTGCGTGTGCTAAATCTTATTATGACTTAATGGCAGTGCATTTTGATGCACTTTTATGTTCACTAATAAAGTTTCTTCCTAGAAACTCCAGCTCACATGAGAGGCTGGCTCTGCACATCCTCTGTGTATAGTTGTTTGACAAAGGAGATGTAGTGTATGTAGAGCGGGCAGGACCTGCAGTTGTTGCTCCTTGAACATGTCGGGTCGAGGGGCGTTGAGGATGTCATCGGCAAGCTGAGCCTGACTGTCTATGTTCACCGGAGTCGTAGCTTTACTCGACAGGAAGCTGTTGTAGATCTCCCGTGCGCGCTGAGACAGCTGTAGAGAAACACAGGTTGTGTTTTACTAAACAAGTATTATGGACGATGATGAGAGTAGCAGCCTGTGTTTATAGTGGTACCTGCTTCTTGTCATTCTCAGGAACATGACTGAAAAACTCACAGGCCTGCCAGAACAGGATGTTCTCCTCACTAAACTCCTTCTTGAGGAACTCCTTCAATCAGTGCAAAAACAGGGTTAGACAATGTACAGAGGTCAACAAAAACTGCACATGCGTCATTATTTCATTTATTTCTTGTCAGTTACAATAACATGAAATTCATAATGAAAGTGATGGACATTATTAATTTAGTAGTTGATGTGCTTTGTGAAGAGCGGAGAGTAGCAGTACCGAAAAGTATCGCACTCCCACAGGATCCTGCAGCAGCCTCTCGAAGCACACAGCCCAGCTCGCCACTCTGCGGTCGGTGTGGCGACGGTGGCTCTGGACGCTGGGCAGACTGGCATTACTGTGCAGACTGTTGTCACTGCTGCAGCCCTGCAGCTCCACACTGTTCAGCTCTGCACAGCAAACACAGTCATGCTTTAATCATTGATCTGCACTTGTACATGGTGTGAGCATTAATCAAGCTATAATGATGAATAAATTATATGGCTCATCCATTTAAAGTATAATGATTCCACTGTCCGGGCAGTTGGATTGTCTCGTTTCTTTAAAAAAAAAAAAAAAAAAAAGGGTTAGGGTTATCTAATCCCAGGTAGGGTTGCTAAGAGCATTGAAAATCAGACACCACTCAATACCAAAGATAGTGAGTATAAGACCAAAGTATAAAATATAGTTGTTGTGAGTTCAAGTCCAATCCTCATCATTTACCTGTCTATAACCCCGCTCTTCCCCTTTCACACTACAGCTGTCCAAGATTTTTTTTTTTTAGTATCATGTCAACACTAACCCAAAGCATTCTTAAAACTGTATATAACATTAGTGCAGGAAGGTTAGGGTTAGGGGCATGTTTCTGTGTCAATGATCCCAGTGTTAAAACTTGTAGACGTTCAGAGCTACATGACCAGGCCTGGAGGAAAGCTGAAAATAACTCCAATGATTAAGCTGGAGGACACTTGAAATAAAGTGGGCTGCTCAGAGAAGATAACAGTGAATACTAGGACATCCAGAGGGAGAGTGCTGATCAGGTGCCCCGCGACAGTACAAGCCTGTAAATACATCTGCCCTTAGCTACAGTCTTCTGTGGTTTAACACTTTCGACTTGACAACAAATGCACACTTTCAGCCAGCCTGCTGGTTCTCTGTGGCTGTCACACATATACCAGTAATTCAATCAGTTCATTCAGCCCGTAATGCAGTCATAATGCAGTATGTAGAATTTGCATTTGAAATTTCATACACATGAGTCATGACATGTCATCAGATTTGAGGGAAATACAGCTTTTACTGATAACAATTATTGTAAAGATGATTTATTCTTAATAACAAAGACCTTGACATGATGGCCAAGTTGTTTATGTTGTAATTTGGTGCGTTGGTTCTCAAGACTATTATCTATTATAATTAGAAAGCAGAATGCGCCTGACACTAAATCCGGTTGAACTTTGTAGCTTTTTATGGAACAATCTGATGATAAAATTGTGATTATCGTACGTTTGTTGGCCATTACATGAAGGATTATAGTTAACATTTTTATTGTGATAAACACACCCGTTTTTGACCTGGTTTCAGCAGGTTAGGTGAAGGGAATGGGAGAGGGAATAAACATGCAGATTCCTCAACAAAAACACTACTCCAGATAAAACAACATCATAATATGGCTTGAAAAGCTCGGTAAAGTTGATGTGTTTTTCTCTGTACTTCTCGTCACACAATCACCCTCACATTCCTTTGTTAAATATTTTATCACCTAATCCTGGCTAAACAAAGTAAAGCAGTCTTCCTCCATCTGATAAAATATAAAAGGTGAGAATGACAAATTACTTGGACTCTCCCTCCACAATTGTTGGCTCGTATAGATATCACAAACAGCAAAGCAAAAAGCAAGAACAGAGGCAACTGTTGGTGCAACATTTTAAATGTTGTTTAAAATGTTCAACAAGTGAATTGACGAATCACAACTAATCAATAATAGAAATTGTGGTCAACTAATAGTAATCGAATAATTGTTTACTGGACTAGACACAGACTCCAAAATGTGCCATGAGCTGAGAGAAAAAGTTTTATGACAGAGCAAGAATCACCCAAAAATGACATGAGAAATGTGTAACTTTTGTGCTTTTGCTTAAAACAGTTTTGTCTTTTGTTTATTTTCATGACTGAGGATGAACGGCTTCAGTTCAGCTTTATCCGGTTAAATATAAATAAAATCCAGTATTCGCAGGCTTTCCATGTTCTAAACAACTAATCGATTAATCAAAAGAATAATTAAAAGATTAATCAATTACCAAAATACTTGTTAGATGTTTTAGGTAATTCTAATAAAATAAAACAAAAATAGAACAAAACCAGCTGCATCTTTCTTATCTAATTTTGGAAAAAATTAACAAACAAAAAGGAGAATTTGGGACTAAATCCAAAGCTAAACCTGGACTAGACCAGAACTACACAATGACTAGAACAGGGCCAACAAAAGTCTACATCAGGAACAAAATGGGCTCAATTTAGGACCAAATAACAAGTGTGAATGCACCCTTAAGCCACCGTTATAATCTCACCTGGGTGAAGCTGGTAGGAGCCTGTGTGATGCCAGCGGGGCAGATAACGCATCCTGAGGGCCCCGAGACCCTCCATAATCCATACTCAAACGGCAAAAGCATCACATAGACAAACGTACACACGCCCCAGGCATCAGAAAGACACACAAAAACCAGTGGACTAATAACAATAGGAAATAGATTGAAAAAGAAGTTTGGGAGAACGCTGAACAAGCCAAGAGAAGCTTCACAACACGCTGGCACGGGACGGTAAGCGATCCACGCACACGAGCCGCGGGACGGTGAATAATTTAGAGGGGGCAGGACGAGGTAGATACACCAACACACACCTGTATACAAACTGCAGTATTCACGGGAGAGAAGCTTGCCAAAGGAAGGCCACTACTGAGACTAACGAGAAGCCGTGACCCCCGCGCCGCCAGAGAGAAGCAAATCAATAACAGCTAACACACCGTAGATTGTAGAGGTGTTGTTTCACAGGCACGACCAGAATAAACTGTATGAATAGAGGGCTGTTAGTATAAGGCGATAGATACTAACAGCTCAGTGCTGCTGTGATATACGTGTATGTGAAATGTAATGGTGAGCACTATGTAACCTGGTATACCAAGTATCGTGACTGGACGACTATAGAAAATAATTGTAGTCTTTGATAACTAGACTGTGCAGACTAAAACACATACAACAGAAGACATTATTAAATCAAAATGTCAAGCATAAAAACTATTCTAATTTCCCTTAATAATACACTTAAATAAAGAAAGAAACAAACGCTTGACTTGTCGACTACTAAAATAACACTTAGTTGCAGCACTAGTTATTACTTCGCTTGATTCACAACAGACGTGACGAGAAAAAAATTGTTTTTAACCAATTTTGACCCAGATAAAACTAAAGTATTGCTGCTTGAGGATGTTGATAGAGTATACTTGCAGACAAAATAGTTTTTTTTTAATCAGAAACACTCGTAAATGTTTCCAATGTCATTCTGATGTAATTCCTGCTTTGTCGGAGCCATAAAACCTTTTATATCACATTTCATCTTCTAAAGTGTGTGCACAGTCCACATAACAATTAGCTGATAAATACATTCATCTAAATAATGTACTAGTTGCGTTTAATCAATAAACTTGTTTCAGCCATACATTACATTCATTGCAGTTTTTTTTTTTTTGCAAGATAAACGTATTTAATGTCATACTGTGGAATATTTATGGCAACCATGGAGACAAGCTGGTGTATCATCCAGTTACAAGTTAAAAAAATAAAATAAAAACTATACAAAAAGAAGAAGAATGAGTCTGTTGCCTATAAAATATAAAAGAACATTTTCAAATAGAAAGATAATGAAATCCCAGGTTCAGAGACGTATATTTTATCCCCAATCTTACCATCAGATCAAGAGCCGAGATCTTACTCTTAAAGGGCAAAGTAATCATGATTTCTTCTACTAAATGTAAATAGTGTGAAGCAGAAAGTGTTCTTATCCAAGTCTCCCTTTGAGATGTGATTTTGTGCCTTTGAGACTTTGTGTGTCTGCTGCAGAAACAGAGGCTGGAGATGGTGTAACTTGAAAACAGCTGTATTTGACTCGCTTATTATCAACATGGTGCACTGAAATGTAATATGTCTTCAGTAGTGTGCCATCCAAAATGTTACTACATACAGTTCTAGGGCTGCATAACATATCACAATCCGTATTTATCAAATTGCCAAAGCTGTAATTGTTTAGATAATCTAATATAATCTGCAAAAAGCATTATATCCTGTCTTTTTATGGATAAAATCTGGTTGTATCTGTAGTTTAGATCTAACAAACATGAAAGGAATGGGATTCTTGTATTAGTTTATCCGTTCGTATTTCATTCTTCTCTCAAACGAAGAGAGAAGAATGAAATATGAGACTGAGAGAAGACTTCATTTGAGTCTTTTTAAACATATATCGCACACGCTCAATCTCAATACTTGTCAGTTAAATTATGACAACTCAAGAGTGCATATGTTCCAATCATGCGTTCCAATCATCCAAGTAGCTTCTTCAATATATGTCTGCGTCTTTTAATAACTTTATGCTGTGTGGCTTGTCCTAACATCGACCAGCTGAGGAACAACAGATGAAAAGCATGGGGTAAGCATTGTCCCATTTCAATAAATCATATAAACAACGTTCCAACAATTTACAGTTCTGTTCTTTATCAAAATCACACAATGCGTCTATTTGCCTCATAAAACAGAACAGTTTTCCGCTTCATAGACCTGCTGGAAACGGAAACCCAGTTTAGTGGAATTAGATTATAGCCTTGTGCGTCGTGAAACCCTTTCAATCAGCACAGAGTCAATTATTTTAATTCAGTTACAAACGTTTTTTAAGGTAAAATGTGTAAAGAAATGGAAAGATAAAGACTTAAAAGTTAAAAGGAAGTTAATTCAAATGACTATCTTCTCACAAGTTCCTCCACTAAACAAGTTTATAAAGATGCACAAACAGGGAGCTGTTAAAAAGTAGCATTACTAATTAGCATTTTATGTAGTCTCCAAATGATAAGGAACACAAACAAAGCGGCCCTTTTTCAACCCAAGTCACACCAGTTTTATGATGTAAATGAACCCAACAGCGACCTTCACCAACTTCTCGGGGGAAGACTGTCACGATTCTTATAATAAACAAACGCGCCATACTGTAAGATCTTCACTGTAAACCCGTCCAACAACCGAGGCTCAAGGTGTGAAGAGAACTGAAAACATTGTGTCTGTGATTACTTTTACACAGCTATTTGTGCTGATTCTCACCTCCTCTTCCACCTTGTGCCTCCTGCTGTAAAATGTGCCTTTCATCTTCACTAAAGGCGTCGAAGGAATCTGTTAAACTGAGGAATCAGGGAATTATGCATTCTGCTGTTGTGGGCTCGAGATAATAAGTGTTTACCTTCAAATAAGTGATCTAGAAACTAACTCTGAAGTACTATGAAAAGTATTTTGCCCTTGAAAAAGATGTCTCGATCTCAATGGGTTCTTACCTGTTTTTTTAGAGATTAAAATATGTCTTGTGTACAATGACCATATGAAAAGTTAAGGCAAACATTTCACTTGGTTGCATATAATACATTCAAAATGAATGGTTGGATATTTGTGGACAAGTCAAATAAACAGTTTATTTTGAACTAGGAATACTAGCTACACAATACTTCAACAAAGTTCAAATGTTTATAGTATGCAAGTAGCTACTTATGATTCATGTTAAACTGCAGTTTATAAAACAAGACAACAGGGAATCAATTAAATGCTAATCAAATCAGAAGCTAATGAAATAAAATGTTCAGAACAATAAATCTGATTTTATGCTATGTTTTTCTTCCTTGTTTTTCCCCAGCAGAGCCAGAGGTGACATAGACGTTGTGCTGGTTAAACCAGAAAAAAGCTATATTTCCAGCCATCGTTGGTTGTGATTGTTTTTTTTGTTTTGTGAAATGTAGAGATCAGACAAAACAAACAGAAAGAGTTGTGGACTCACCTCCATCGGAGACTGCATTAGACTGTAAGAAAGCACAGAGAGACATGGGTTAGTGAGGTCCTTCATCACCCGCTCATGGCACAGTGCTCAGGGCTCAAGAGGCAGCTGTCTGGACTTGTCCATGTTTAACTAAGGCTCCATCAAAGCTGATAATTATCTCACTGCACTTTCACATCAGGAGTCAGGAGAGCGCCCACACTATTGTCACATGTGTGGGAGGAAGAGCTGAACTGGCTGTTCTGGCTCTGCAAGTACTCCCTCCCTCCCTCCCTCACTCACTCACTCAGTCAGTCTGACAGAGTGAGTGATGGGTGTGTTCTGTCTATGTGAAGAGGGAACTCTGGGTCTAAACCTGCCCCCAATTATGAGCGTGAGGATTACCTGCCTCACATTCAGCAATTAGACACAGCACTCTAAGAACAACCCAAGTTATAGTATTTGTTATGTACTATAACCATGTTTATTATTGAATAAAAGTGTATTGAAGAGCCTCTTTGTTTTAACTCTATATAACTATGAAGTGACAATTCTAACTTTAAAAACTGGTTCAAAAACGTGACTCAACTGCAATCACAGCCTCATAATGCAATTAATGCAAATGCAATTAATGCCCCTCAATCAAGAGTTTTTATGTGTTTAACAATTATCTCTTGAATAAATTAAGTTCATGAACATAAGTAAGACTGATTAAACCTCAACTGAAACAACACTTCAAATGAAAAGTGTAAACTCTGCTCCAAACTCCAAACTTTAACTGCCACAGGTTCTGCTATTCATGGGTTTCAGGCAAATGATTCCTTTCTGATATTGTGAGGACTTTTCCACAGTCAAAAAGATATTATATTTCGATTTGAAGTGTGTTATTGCTGACAGGGCAAATCCTCCAAATTAGGAAGGAATCCAGCACGGTGGCGCAGCAGGTTAGAGCCTCACAGCGAGCAGGTCCTTGGTTCGAGTCTTTCCGTGTGGAGTTTGCGTGTATGTTCTGCATAGGTTTCCTCAACCACTAAAACATGAATAGGCTCCTCCTCTTGCTTAGAAGTGACAATTGAAAACTATTTGATCATGTTTCAAACTATTGCACAATCTTTTTTTTCCACGTGCATTTTCTCTCTCTACCTTCGTTCTAATTCCATGAGTCTCGCTCTCTCTTTATTTCTCCCTCTTTCTCCTTTTTTACAGTGCAGCGTAAAACACATTCTTTGAAAACGTACTACAGTATCTAGCGGTAAATGTGACTCATGTGGATGTTGAGGATTGCTCCAATGATTTTACTTTCATATTAAAATGATATTGAAGTTTAGAACTGATTTGAGTCATAATTCTTCTGTGTAGCGCAGTAAGTCACAAATGAGCAAAACTTTCTTATTACGGTAGTTCAAAAAGACATTTGTAGATAATAAATTATAAAGTTGTCAAGTACATCTACAGTAGGTAATTTGATATAGTAATAACAGACAACGGAGTCCAATTTTGTCACTAAATAATAAAGAAGCTCAACAGTGACGAGGTTCGGGAGGAAAAAAATCCCACTTATCTTCCCAAAAACTCCAATAAAAAAGAACGTTTTAAAGCTTGCAAATACAAATGTGTTAAGTTATTAGAACGTTTTTTATTTGTGTTTTGGACAGAAAACAACTGTTATGGACATTAGTTATTACAGCTGATGTGCCCCATAATAAGCCTCCATTGTGCCTTTAAACTCTTAATATTTGTCAATGTAATAATCCCTCATTCTTAAGAGTTGGTATTTTGAGAGATTTAGGCAGAAAAATGAATGTGAAATTTACTTCCAGAACTTTGTCTGGCTTTGGATGTTTGATGCATTGCACTGCTGACATAAAAAGAGCGTAATGTATGAATCTTCAGACACTGGTGTGAAGATGCTGGTTGTGGTTGTAATGTATGGACCTTCAGACACTGGTGGGAAGATGCTGGTTGTGGTCGTAATGTATGGACCTTCAGATACTGGTGTGGAGATGCTGGTTGTGGTTGTAATGTATGGACCTTCAGACACTGGTGGGAAGATGCTGGTTGTGGTCGTAATGTATGGACTTTCAGACACTGGTGTGGAGATGCTGGTTGTGGTTGTAATGTATGGACCTTCAGATACTGGTGTGGAGATGCTGGTTGTGGTTGTAATGTATGGACCTTCAGATACTGGTGTGGAGATGCTGGTTGTGGTCGTAATGTATGGACCTTCAGATACTGGTGTGAAGATGCTGGTTGTGGTTGTAATGTATGGACCTTCAGATACTGGTGTGAAGATGCTGGTTGTGGTCGTAATGTATGGACCTTCAGATACTGGTGTGGAGATGCTGGTTGTGGTCGTAATGTATGGACCTTCAGACACTGGTGTGAAGATGCTGGTTGTGGTTGTAATGTATGGACCTTCAGATACAGGTGGGAAGCTGCTGATTGTGGTTGTAATGTATGGACCTTCAGATACTGGTGTGAAGATGCTGGTTGTGGTCATAATGTATGGACCTTCAGATACTGGTGTGGAGATGCTGGTTGTGGTTGTAATGTATGGACCTTCAGACACTGGTGTGAAGATGCTGGTTGTGGTTGTAATGTATGGACCTTCAGACACTGGTGTGAAGATGCTGGTTGTGGTTGTAATGTATGGACCTTCAGACACTGGTGTGAAGATGCTGGTTGTGGTTGTAATGTATGGACCTTCAGATACTGGTGTGGAGATGCTGGTTGTGGTTGTAATGTATGGACCTTCAGATACTGGTGTGGAGATGCTGGTTGTGGTTGTAATGTATGGACATTCAGATACTGGTGTGAAGATGCTGGTTGTGGTTGTAATGTATGGACCTTCAGATACTGGTGGGAAGATGCTGGTTGTGGTTGTAATGTATGGACCTTCAGACACTGGTGTGAAGATGCTGGTTGTGGTTGTAATGTATGGACCTTCAGATACTGGTGTGAAGATGCTGGTTGTGGTCATAATGTATGGACCTTCAGATACTGGTGTGAAGATGCTGGTTGTGGTCGTAATGTATGGACCTTCAGACACTGGTGGGAAGATGCTGGTTGTGGTCGTAATGTATGGACCTTCAGATACTGGTGTGGAGATGCTGGTTGTGGTTGTAATGTATGGACCTTCAGATACTGGTGGGAAGATGCTGGTTGTGGTTGTAATGTATGGACCTTCAGATACTGGTGTGAAGATGCTGGTTGTGGTCATAATGTATGGACCTTCAGACACTGGTGTGGAGATGCTGGTTGTGGTCATAATGTATGGACCTTCAGATACTGGTGTGGAGATGCTGGTTGTGGTCGTAATGTATGGACCTTCAGATACTGGTGTGAAGATGCTGGTTGTGGTCATAATGTATGGACCTTCAGATACTGGTGTGGAGATGCTGGTTGTGGTCATAATGTATGGACCTTCAGATACTGGTGTGGAGATGCTGGTTGTGGTCGTAATGTATGGACCTTCAGACACTGGTGTGAAGATGCTGGTTGTGGTTGTAATGTATGGACCTTCAGATACTGGTGGGAAGCTGCTGATTGTGGTTGTAATGTATGGACCTTCAGATACTGGTGTGAAGATGCTGGTTGTGGTCATAATGTATGGACCTTCAGATACTGGTGTGGAGATGCTGGTTGTGGTTGTAATGTATGGACCTTCAGACACTGGTGTGAAGATGCTGGTTGTGGTTGTAATGTATGGACCTTCAGACACTGGTGTGAAGATGCTGGTTGTGGTTGTAATGTATGGACCTTCAGACACTGGTGTGAAGATGCTGGTTGTGGTTGTAATGTATGGACCTTCAGATACTGGTGTGGAGATGCTGGTTGTGGTTGTAATGTATGGACCTTCAGATACTGGTGTGGAGATGCTGGTTGTGGTCGTAATGTATGGACCTTCAGATACTGGTGTGGAGATGCTGGTTGTGGTCGTAATGTATGGACCTTCAGACACTGGTGTGGAGATGCTGGTTGTGGTCGTAATGTATGGACCTTCAGACACTGGTGGGAAGCTGCTGATTGTGGTTGTAATGTATGGACCTTCAGATACTGGTGTGAAGATGCTGGTTGTGGTCATAATGTATGGACCTTCAGATACTGGTGTGGAGATGCTGGTTGTGGTCGTAATGTATGGACCTTCAGATACTGGTGTGGAGATGCTGGTTGTGGTCGTAATGTATGGACCTTCAGACACTGGTGGGAAGATGCTGGTTGTGGTTGTAATGTATGGACCTTCAGACACTGGTGTGAAGATGCTGGTTGTGGTTGTAATGTATGGACCTTCAGACACTGGTGTGAAGATGCTGGTTGTGGTTGTAATGTATGGACCTTCAGATACTGGTGTGGAGATGCTGGTTGTGGTTGTAATGTATGGACCTTCAGATACTGGTGTGGAGATGCTGGTTGTGGTCGTAATGTATGGACCTTCAGATACTGGTGTGGAGATGCTGGTTGTGGTCGTAATGTATGGACCTTCAGACACTGGTGTGGAGATGCTGGTTGTGGTCGTAATGTATGGACCTTCAGACACTGGTGGGAAGCTGCTGATTGTGGTTGTAATGTATGGACCTTCAGATACTGGTGTGAAGATGCTGGTTGTGGTCATAATGTATGGACCTTCAGATACTGGTGTGGAGATGCTGGTTGTGGTCGTAATGTATGGACCTTCAGATACTGGTGTGGAGATGCTGGTTGTGGTCGTAATGTATGGACCTTCAGACACTGGTGGGAAGATGCTGGTTGTGGTTGTAATGTGTGGACCTTCAGACACTGGTGTGAAGATGCTGGTTGTGGTTGTAATGTATGGACCTTCAGATACTGGTGGGGAGATGCTGGTTGTGGTCGTAATGTATGGACCTTCAGACACTGGTGTGAAGATGCTGGTTGTGGTTGTAATGTATGGACCTTCAGATACTGGTGTGGATATGCTGGTTGTGGTTGTAATGTATGGACCTTCAGATACTGGTGGGAAGATGCTGGTTGTGGTTGTAATGTATGGACCTTCAGATACTAGTGTGAAGTTGCTGGTTGTGGTCATAATGTATGGACCTTCAGACACTGGTGTGGAGATGCTGGTTGTGGTCGTAATGTATGGACCTTCAGATACTGGTGGGAAGTTGCTGGTTGTGGTCGTAATGTATGGACCTTCAGATACTGGTGTGAAGATGCTGGTTGTGGTTGTAATGTATGGACCTTCAGATACTGGTGTGAAGATGCTGGTTGTGGTTGTAATGTATGGACCTTCAGATACTGGTGTGGAGATGCTGGTTGTGGTCGTAATGTATGGACCTTCAGATACTGATGTGAAGATGCTGGTTGTGGTTGTAATGTATGGACCTTCAGACACTGGTGTGAAGATGCTGGTTGTGGTCGTAATGTATGGACCTTCAGACACTGGTGTGAAGATGCTGGTTGTGGTCGTAATGTATGGACCTTCAGATACTGGTGTGAAGATGCTGGTTGTGGTTGTAATGTATGGACCTTCAGACACTGGTGTGAAGATGCTGGTTGTGGTCGTAATGTATGGACCTTCAGATACTGGTGGGAAGATGCTGGTTGTGGTTGTAATGTATGGACCTTCAGACACTGGTGTGAAGATGCTGGTTGTGGTTGTAATGTATGGACCTTCAGATACTGGTGTGAAGATGCTGGTTGTGGTCATAATGTATGGACCTTCAGATACTGGTGGGAAGATGCTGGTTGTGGTTGTAATGTATGGACCTTCAGACACTGGTGTGAAGATGCTGGTTGTGGTTGTAATGTATACACCTTCAGATACTGGTGTGAAGATGCTGGTTGTGGTCATAATGTATGGACCTTCAGATACTGGTGGGAAGTTGCTGGTTGTGGTCGTAATGTATGGACCTTCAGATACTGGTGTGAAGATGCTGGTTGTGGTTGTAATGTATGGACCTTCAGATACTGGTGTGAAGATGCTGGTTGTGGTTGTAATGTATGGACCTTCAGATACTGGTGTGGAGATGCTGGTTGTGGTCGTAATGTATGGACCTTCAGATACTGATGTGAAGATGCTGGTTGTGGTTGTAATGTATGGACCTTCAGACACTGGTGTGAAGATGCTGGTTGTGGTCGTAATGTATGGACCTTCAGACACTGGTGTGAAGATGCTGGTTGTGGTCGTAATGTATGGACCTTCAGATACTGGTGTGAAGATGCTGGTTGTGGTTGTAATGTATGGACCTTCAGACACTGGTGTGAAGATGCTGGTTGTGGTCGTAATGTATGGACCTTCAGATACTGGTGGGAAGATGCTGGTTGTGGTTGTAATGTATGGACCTTCAGACACTGGTGTGAAGATGCTGGTTGTGGTTGTAATGTATGGACCTTCAGATACTGGTGTGAAGATGCTGGTTGTGGTCATAATGTATGGACCTTCAGATACTGGTGGGAAGATGCTGGTTGTGGTTGTAATGTATGGACCTTCAGACACTGGTGTGAAGATGCTGGTTGTGGTTGTAATGTATACACCTTCAGATACTGGTGTGAAGATGCTGGTTGTGGTCATAATGTATGGACCTTCAGATACTGGTGTGAAGATGCTGGTTGTGGTTGTAATGTATGGACCTTCAGACACTGGTGGGAAGATGCTGGTTGTGGTCATAATGTATGGACCTTCAGACACTGGTGGGAAGCTGCTGGTTGTGGTTGTAATGTATGGACCTTCAGATACTGGTGTGAAGATGCTGGTTGTGGTCATAATGTATGGACCTTCAGATACTGGTGTGGAGATGCTGGTTGTGGTCGTAATGTATGGACCTTCAGATACTGGTGTGGAGATGCTGGTTGTGGTCGTAATGTATGGACCTTCAGACACTGGTGGGAAGATGCTGGTTGTGGTTGTAATGTGTGGACCTTCAGACACTGGTGTGAAGATGCTGGTTGTGGTTGTAATGTATGGACCTTCAGATACTGGTGGGGAGATGCTGGTTGTGGTCGTAATGTATGGACCTTCAGACACTGGTGTGAAGATGCTGGTTATGGTTGTAATGTATGGACCTTCAGATACTGGTGTGGAGATGCTGGTTGTGGTTGTAATGTATGGACCTTCAGATACTGGTGGGAAGATGCTGGTTGTGGTTGTAATGTATGGACCTTCAGATACTAGTGTGAAGTTGCTGGTTGTGGTCATAATGTATGGACCTTCAGACACTGGTGTGGAGATGCTGGTTGTGGTCGTAATGTATGGACCTTCAGATACTGGTGGGAAGATGCTGGTTGTGGTTGTAATGTATGGACCTTCAGACACTGGTGTGAAGATGCTGGTTGTGGTTGTAATGTATGGACCTTCAGATACTGGTGTGAAGATGCTGGTTGTGGTCATAATGTATGGACCTTCAGATACTTGTGTGAAGATGCTGGTTGTGGTTGTAATGTATGGACCTTCAGATACTGGTGGGAAGATGCTGGTTGTGGTCGTAATGTATGGACCTTCAGACACTGGTGTGAAGATGCTGGTTGTGGTTGTAATGTATGGACCTTCAGATACTGGTGTGAAGATGCTGGTTGTGGTCATAATGTATGGACCTTCAGATACTGGTGGGAAGATGCTGGTTGTGGTTGTAATGTATGGACCTTCAGACACTGGTGTGAAGATGCTGGTTGTGGTTGTAATGTATGGACCTTCAGACACTGGTGGGAAGATGCTGGTTGTGGTCGTAATGTATGGACCTTCAGATACTGGTGGGAAGATGCTGGTTGTGGTCGTAATGTATGGACCTTCAGACACTGATGTGAAGATGCTGGTTGTGGTTGTAATGTATGGACCTTCAGATACTGGTGTGAAGATGCTGGTTGTGGTTGTAATGTATGGACCTTCAGATACTGGTGTGAAGATGCTGGTTGTGGTCATAATGTATGGACCTTCAGATACTGGTGTGGAGATGCTGGTTGTGGTCGTAATGTATGGACCTTCAGATACTGGTGTGGAGATGCTGGTTGTGGTCGTAATGTATGGACCTTCAGACACTGGTGGGAAGATGCTGGTTGTGGTTGTAATGTGTGGACCTTCAGACACTGGTGTGAAGATGCTGGTTGTGGTTGTAATGTATGGACCTTCAGATACTGGTGGGGAGATGCTGGTTGTGGTCGTAATGTATGGACCTTCAGACACTGGTGTGAAGATGCTGGTTATGGTTGTAATGTATGGACCTTCAGATACTGGTGTGGAGATGCTGGTTGTGGTTGTAATGTATGGACCTTCAGATACTGGTGGGAAGATGCTGGTTGTGGTTGTAATGTATGGACCTTCAGATACTAGTGTGAAGTTGCTGGTTGTGGTCATAATGTATGGACCTTCAGACACTGGTGTGGAGATGCTGGTTGTGGTCGTAATGTATGGACCTTCAGATACTGGTGGGAAGATGCTGGTTGTGGTTGTAATGTATGGACCTTCAGACACTGGTGTGAAGATGCTGGTTGTGGTTGTAATGTATGGACCTTCAGATACTGGTGTGAAGATGCTGGTTGTGGTCATAATGTATGGACCTTCAGATACTGGTGTGAAGATGCTGGTTGTGGTTGTAATGTATGGACCTTCAGATACTGGTGGGAAGATGCTGGTTGTGGTCGTAATGTATGGACCTTCAGACACTGGTGTGAAGATGCTGGTTGTGGTTGTAATGTATGGACCTTCAGATACTGGTGTGAAGATGCTGGTTGTGGTCATAATGTATGGACCTTCAGATACTGGTGGGAAGATGCTGGTTGTGGTTGTAATGTATGGACCTTCAGACACTGGTGTGAAGATGCTGGTTGTGGTTGTAATGTATGGACCTTCAGACACTGGTGGGAAGATGCTGGTTGTGGTCGTAATGTATGGACCTTCAGATACTGGTGGGAAGATGCTGGTTGTGGTCGTAATGTATGGACCTTCAGACACTGATGTGAAGATGCTGGTTGTGGTTGTAATGTATGGACCTTCAGATACTGGTGTGAAGATGCTGGTTGTGGTTGTAATGTATGGACCTTCAGATACTGGTGGAAAGATGCTGGTTGTGGTTGTAATGTATGGACCTTCAGATACTGGTGTGAAGATGCTGGTTGTGGTTGTAATGTATGGACCTTCAGATACTGGTGGGAAGATGCTGGTTGTGGTTGTAATGTATGGACCTTCAGACACTGGTGTGAAGATGCTGGTTGTGGTCGTAATGTATGGACCTTCAGACACTGGTGTGAAGATGCTGGTTGTGGTCGTAATGTATGGACCTTCAGATACTGGTGTGAAGATGCTGGTTGTGGTTGTAATGTATGGACCTTCAGACACTGGTGTGAAGATGCTGGTTGTGGTCGTAATGTATGGACCTTCAGATACTGGTGGGAAGATGCTGGTTGTGGTTGTAATGTATGGACCTTCAGACACTGGTGTGAAGATGCTGGTTGTGGTTGTAATGTATGGACCTTCAGATACTGGTGTGAAGATGCTGGTTGTGGTCATAATGTATGGACCTTCAGATACTGGTGGGAAGATGCTGGTTGTGGTTGTAATGTATGGACCTTCAGACACTGGTGTGAAGATGCTGGTTGTGGTTGTAATGTATACACCTTCAGATACTGGTGTGAAGATGCTGGTTGTGGTCATAATGTATGGACCTTCAGATACTGGTGGGAAGTTGCTGGTTGTGGTCGTAATGTATGGACCTTCAGATACTGGTGTGAAGATGCTGGTTGTGGTTGTAATGTATGGACCTTCAGATACTGGTGTGAAGATGCTGGTTGTGGTTGTAATGTATGGACCTTCAGATACTGGTGTGGAGATGCTGGTTGTGGTCGTAATGTATGGACCTTCAGATACTGATGTGAAGATGCTGGTTGTGGTTGTAATGTATGGACCTTCAGACACTGGTGTGAAGATGCTGGTTGTGGTCGTAATGTATGGACCTTCAGACACTGGTGTGAAGATGCTGGTTGTGGTCGTAATGTATGGACCTTCAGATACTGGTGTGAAGATGCTGGTTGTGGTTGTAATGTATGGACCTTCAGACACTGGTGTGAAGATGCTGGTTGTGGTCGTAATGTATGGACCTTCAGATACTGGTGGGAAGATGCTGGTTGTGGTTGTAATGTATGGACCTTCAGACACTGGTGTGAAGATGCTGGTTGTGGTTGTAATGTATGGACCTTCAGATACTGGTGTGAAGATGCTGGTTGTGGTCATAATGTATGGACCTTCAGATACTGGTGGGAAGATGCTGGTTGTGGTTGTAATGTATGGACCTTCAGACACTGGTGTGAAGATGCTGGTTGTGGTTGTAATGTATACACCTTCAGATACTGGTGTGAAGATGCTGGTTGTGGTCATAATGTATGGACCTTCAGATACTGGTGTGAAGATGCTGGTTGTGGTTGTAATGTATGGACCTTCAGACACTGGTGGGAAGATGCTGGTTGTGGTCATAATGTATGGACCTTCAGACACTGGTGGGAAGCTGCTGGTTGTGGTTGTAATGTATGGACCTTCAGATACTGGTGTGAAGATGCTGGTTGTGGTCATAATGTATGGACCTTCAGATACTGGTGTGGAGATGCTGGTTGTGGTCGTAATGTATGGACCTTCAGATACTGGTGTGGAGATGCTGGTTGTGGTCGTAATGTATGGACCTTCAGACACTGGTGGGAAGATGCTGGTTGTGGTTGTAATGTGTGGACCTTCAGACACTGGTGTGAAGATGCTGGTTGTGGTTGTAATGTATGGACCTTCAGATACTGGTGGGGAGATGCTGGTTGTGGTCGTAATGTATGGACCTTCAGACACTGGTGTGAAGATGCTGGTTATGGTTGTAATGTATGGACCTTCAGATACTGGTGTGGAGATGCTGGTTGTGGTTGTAATGTATGGACCTTCAGATACTGGTGGGAAGATGCTGGTTGTGGTTGTAATGTATGGACCTTCAGATACTAGTGTGAAGTTGCTGGTTGTGGTCATAATGTATGGACCTTCAGACACTGGTGTGGAGATGCTGGTTGTGGTCGTAATGTATGGACCTTCAGATACTGGTGGGAAGATGCTGGTTGTGGTTGTAATGTATGGACCTTCAGACACTGGTGTGAAGATGCTGGTTGTGGTTGTAATGTATGGACCTTCAGATACTGGTGTGAAGATGCTGGTTGTGGTCATAATGTATGGACCTTCAGATACTGGTGTGAAGATGCTGGTTGTGGTTGTAATGTATGGACCTTCAGATACTGGTGGGAAGATGCTGGTTGTGGTCGTAATGTATGGACCTTCAGACACTGGTGTGAAGATGCTGGTTGTGGTTGTAATGTATGGACCTTCAGATACTGGTGTGAAGATGCTGGTTGTGGTCATAATGTATGGACCTTCAGATACTGGTGGGAAGATGCTGGTTGTGGTTGTAATGTATGGACCTTCAGACACTGGTGTGAAGATGCTGGTTGTGGTTGTAATGTATGGACCTTCAGACACTGGTGGGAAGATGCTGGTTGTGGTCGTAATGTATGGACCTTCAGATACTGGTGGGAAGATGCTGGTTGTGGTCGTAATGTATGGACCTTCAGACACTGATGTGAAGATGCTGGTTGTGGTTGTAATGTATGGACCTTCAGATACTGGTGTGAAGATGCTGGTTGTGGTTGTAATGTATGGACCTTCAGATACTGGTGGAAAGATGCTGGTTGTGGTTGTAATGTATGGACCTTCAGATACTGGTGTGAAGATGCTGGTTGTGGTTGTAATGTATGGACCTTCAGATACTGGTGGGAAGATGCTGGTTGTGGTCGTAATGTATGGACCTTCAGACACTGATGTGAAGATGCTGGTTGTGGTTGTAATGTATGGACCTTCAGATACTGGTGTGAAGATGCTGGTTGTGGTTGTAATGTATGGACCTTCAGACACTGATGTGAAGATGCTGGTTGTGGTTGTAATGTATGGACCTTCAGATACTGGTGTGAAGATGCTGGTTGTGGTTGTAATGTATGGACCTTCAGATACTGGTGGGAAGATGCTGGTTGTGGTTGTAATGTATGGACCTTCAGACACTGGTGTGAAGATGCTGGTTGTGGTTGTAATGTATGGACCTTCAGATACTGGTGTGAAGATGCTGGTTGTGGTCATAATGTATGGACCTTCAGATACTGGTGTGAAGATGCTGGTTGTGGTCGTAATGTATGGACCTTCAGACACTGGTGGGAAGATGCTGGTTGTGGTCGTAATGTATGGACCTTCAGATACTGGTGTGGAGATGCTGGTTGTGGTTGTAATGTATGGACCTTCAGATACTGGTGGGAAGATGCTGGTTGTGGTTGTAATGTATGGACCTTCAGATACTGGTGTGAAGATGCTGGTTGTGGTCATAATGTATGGACCTTCAGATACTGGTGTGGAGATGCTGGTTGTGGTTGTAATGTATGGACCTTCAGATACTGGTGTGGAGATGCTGGTTGTGGTCGTAATGTATGGACCTTCAGATACTGGTGTGAAGATGCTGGTTGTGGTTGTAATGTATGGACCTTCAGATACTGGTGTGAAGATGCTGGTTGTGGTTGTAATGTATGGACCTTCAGATACTGGTGTGGAGATGCTGGTTGTGGTCGTAATGTATGGACCTTCAGACACTGGTGTGAAGATGCTGGTTGTGGTTGTAATGTATGGACCTTCAGATACTGGTGGGAAGCTGCTGATTGTGGTTGTAATGTATGGACCTTCAGATACTGGTGTGAAGATGCTGGTTGTGGTCATAATGTATGGACCTTCAGATACTGGTGTGGAGATGCTGGTTGTGGTTGTAATGTATGGACCTTCAGACACTGGTGTGAAGATGCTGGTTGTGGTTGTAATGTATGGACCTTCAGACACTGGTGTGAAGATGCTGGTTGTGGTTGTAATGTATGGACCTTCAGACACTGGTGTGAAGATGCTGGTTGTGGTTGTAATGTATGGACCTTCAGATACTGGTGTGGAGATGCTGGTTGTGGTTGTAATGTATGGACCTTCAGATACTGGTGTGGAGATGCTGGTTGTGGTCGTAATGTATGGACCTTCAGATACTGGTGTGGAGATGCTGGTTGTGGTCGTAATGTATGGACCTTCAGACACTGGTGTGGAGATGCTGGTTGTGGTCGTAATGTATGGACCTTCAGACACTGGTGGGAAGCTGCTGATTGTGGTTGTAATGTATGGACCTTCAGACACTGGTGGGAAGCTGCTGGTTGTGGTCGTAATGTATGGACCTTCAGATACTGGTGTGGAGATGCTGGTTGTGGTCGTAATGTATGGACCTTCAGACACTGGTGGGAAGATGCTGGTTGTGGTTGTAATGTGTGGACCTTCAGACACTGGTGTGAAGATGCTGGTTGTGGTTGTAATGTATGGACATTCAGATACTGGTGGGGAGATGCTGGTTGTGGTCGTAATGTATGGACCTTCAGACACTGGTGTGAAGATGCTGGTTGTGGTTGTAATGTATGGACCTTCAGATACTGGTGTGGAGATGCTGGTTGTGGTTGTAATGTATGGACCTTCAGATACTGGTGGGAAGATGCTGGTTGTGGTTGTAATGTATGGACCTTCAGATACTAGTGTGAAGTTGCTGGTTGTGGTCATAATGTATGGACCTTCAGACACTGGTGGGAAGATGCTGGTTGTGGTCGTAATGTATGGACCTTCAGACACTGGTGTGAAGATGCTGGTTGTGGTTGTAATGTATGGACCTTCAGATACTGGTGTGAAGATGCTGGTTGTGGTCGTAATGTATGGACCTTCAGATACTGGTGTGGAGATGCTGGTTGTGGTTGTAATGTATGGACCTTCAGACACTGGTGGGAAGATGCTGGTTGTGGTTGTAATGTATGGACCTTCAGATACTGGTGTGGAGATGCTGGTTGTGGTTGTAATGTATGGACCTTCAGATACTGGTGGGAAGATGCTGGTTGTGGTTGTAATGTATGGACCTTCAGATACTGGTGTGAAGATGCTGGTTGTGGTCATAATGTATGGACCTTCAGATACTGGTGTGGAGATGCTGGTTGTGGTTGTAATGTATGGACCTTCAGATACTGGTGTGGAGATGCTGGTTGTGGTCGTAATGTATGGACCTTCAGATACTGGTGTGAAGATGCTGGTTGTGGTTGTAATGTATGGACCTTCAGATACTGGTGTGAAGATGCTGGTTGTGGTTGTAATGTATGGACCTTCAGATACTGGTGTGGAGATGCTGGTTGTGGTTGTAATGTATGGACCTTCAGACACTGGTGGGAAGATGCTGGTTGTGGTTGTAATGTATGGACCTTCAGATACTGGTGTGGAGATGCTGGTTGTGGTTGTAATGTATGGACCTTCAGATACTGGTGGGAAGATGCTGGTTGTGGTTGTAATGTATGGACCTTCAGATACTGGTGTGAAGATGCTGGTTATGGTCATAATGTATGGACCTTCAGATACTGGTGTGGAGATGGTGGTTGTGGTTGTAATGTATGGACCTTCAGATACTGGTGTGGAGATGCTGGTTGTGGTCGTAATGTATGGACCTTCAGATACTGGTGTGAAGATGCTGGTTGTGGTTGTAATGTATGGACCTTCAGATACTGGTGTGAAGATGCTGGTTGTGGTTGTAATGTATGGACCTTCAGATACTGGTGTGGAGATGCTGGTTGTGGTCGTAATGTATGGACCTTCAGATACTGGTGTGAAGATGCTGGTTGTGGTTGTAATGTATGGACCTTCAGACACTGGTGTGAAGATGCTGGTTGTGGCCGTAATGTATGGACCTTCAGACACTGGTGTGAAGATGCTGGTTGTGGTCGTAATGTATGGACCTTCAGATACTGGTGTGAAGATGCTGGTTGTGGTCGTAATGTATGGACCTTCAGACACTGGTGTGAAGATGCTGGTTGTGGTCGTAATGTATGGACCTTCAGATACTGGTGGGAAGATGATGGTTGTGGTTGTAATGTATGGACCTTCAGACACTGGTGTGAAGATGCTGGTTGTGGTTGTAATGTATGGACCTTCAGATACTGGTGTGAAGATGCTGGTTGTGGTCATAATGTATGGACCTTCAGATACTGGTGGGAAGATGCTGGTTGTGGTTGTAATGTATGGACCTTCAGACACTGGTGTGAAGATGCTGGTTGTGGTTGTAATGTATACACCTTCAGATACTGGTGTGAAGATGCTGGTTGTGGTCATAATGTATGGACCTTCAGATACTGGTGTGAAGATGCTGGTTGTGGTTGTAATGTATGGACCTTCAGACACTGGTGGGAAGATGCTGGTTGTGGTCGTAATGTATGGACCTTCAGACACTGATGTGAAGATGCTGGTTGTGGTCGTAATGTATGGACCTTCAGACACTGGTGGGAAGATGCTGGTTGTGGTCGTAATGTATGGACCTTCAGATACTGGTGTGGAGATGCTGGTTGTGGTTGTAATGTATGGACCTTCAGATACTGGTGGGAAGATGCTGGTTGTGGTTGTAATGTATGGACCTTCAGATACTGGTGTGAAGATGCTGGTTGTGGTCATAATGTATGGACCTTCAGATACTGGTGTGGAGATGCTGGTTGTGGTTGTAATGTATGGACCTTCAGATACTGGTGTGGAGATGCTGGTTGTGGTCGTAATGTATGGACCTTCAGATACTGGTGTGAAGATGCTGGTTGTGGTTGTAATGTATGGACCTTCAGATACTGGTGTGAAGATGCTGGTTGTGGTTGTAATGTATGGACCTTCAGATACTGGTGTGGAGATGCTGGTTGTGGTAGTAATGTATGGACCTTCAGATACTGGTGTGGAGATGCTGGTTGTGGTCGTAATGTATGGACCTTCAGACACTGGTGTGAAGATGCTGGTTGTGGTTGTAATGTATGGACCTTCAGATACTGATGTGAAGATGCTGGTTGTGGTCGTAATGTATGGACCTTCAGATACTGGTGGGAAGCTGCTGATTGTGGTTGTAATGTATGGACCTTCAGACACTGGTGTGAAGATGCTGGTTGTGGTTGTAATGTATGGACCTTCAGATACTGGTGTGGAGATGCTGGTTGTGGTTGTAATGTATGGACCTTCAGATACTGGTGTGGAGATGCTGTTTGTGGTCGTAATGTATGGACCTTCAGATACTGGTGTGGAGATGCTGGTTGTGGTCGTAATGTATGGACCTTCAGACACTGGTGTGGAGATGCTGGTTGTGGTCGTAATGTATGGACCTTCAGACACTGGTGGGAAGCTGCTGATTGTGGTTGTAATGTATGGACCTTCAGATACTGGTGTGAAGATGCTGGTTGTGGTCATAATGTATGGACCTTCAGATACTGGTGTGGAGATGCTGGTTGTGGTCGTAATGTATGGACCTTCAGATACTGGTGTGGAGATGCTGGTTGTGGTCGTAATGTATGGACCTTCAGACACTGGTGGGAAGATGCTGGTTGTGGTTGTAATGTGTGGACCTTCAGACACTGGTGTGAAGATGCTGGTTGTGGTTGTAATGTATGGACCTTCAGATACTGGTGGGGAGATGCTGGTTGTGGTCGTAATGTATGGACCTTCAGACACTGGTGTGAATATGCTGGTTGTGGTTGTAATGTATGGACCTTCAGATACTGGTGTGGAGATGCTGGTTGTGGTTGTAATGTATGGACCTTCAGATACTGGTGGGAAGATGCTGGTTGTGGTTGTAATGTATGGACCTTCAGATACTAGTGTGAAGTTGCTGGTTGTGGTCATAATGTATGGACCTTCAGATACTGGTGGGAAGATGCTGGTTGTGGTTGTAATGTATGGACCTTCAGACACTGGTGTGAAGATGCTGGTTGTGGTTGTAATGTATGGACCTTCAGATACTGGTGTGAAGATGCTGGTTGTGGTCATAATGTATGGACCTTCAGATACTGGTGTGAAGTTGCTGGTTGTGGTCGTAATGTATGGACCTTCAGATACTGGTGTGAAGATGCTGGTTGTGGTCGTAATGTATGGACCTTCAGATACTGGTGTGGAGATGCTGGTTGTGGTTGTAATGTATGGACCTTCAGACACTGGTGGGAAGATGCTGGTTGTGGTTGTAATGTATGGACCTTCAGATACTGGTGTGGAGATGCTGGTTGTGGTTGTAATGTATGGACCTTCAGATACTGGTGTGAAGATGCTGGTTGTGGTCATAATGTATGGACCTTCAGATACTGGTGTGAAGTTGCTGGTTGTGGTCGTAATGTATGGACCTTCAGATACTGGTGTGAAGATGCTGGTTGTGGTCGTAATGTATGGACCTTCAGATACTGGTGTGGAGATGCTGGTTGTGGTTGTAATGTATGGACCTTCAGACACTGGTGGGAAGATGCTGGTTGTGGTTGTAATGTATGGACCTTCAGATACTGGTGTGGAGTTGCTGGTTGTGGTTGTAATGTATGGACCTTCAGATACTGGTGGGAAGATGCTGGTTGTGGTTGTAATGTATGGACCTTCAGATACTGGTGTGAAGATGCTGGTTGTGGTTGTAATGTATGGACCTTCAGATACTGGTGTGGAGATGCTGGTTGTGGTCGTAATGTATGGACCTTCAGATACTGGTGTGAAGATGCTGGTTGTGGTTGTAATGTATGGACCTTCAGATACTGGTGTGAAGATGCTGGTTGTGGTCATAATGTATGGACCTTCAGATACTGGTGTGGAGATGCTGGTTGTGGTTGTAATGTATGGACCTTCAGATACTGGTGTGGAGATGCTGGTTGTGGTCGTAATGTATGGACCTTCAGATACTGGTGTGAAGATGCTGGTTGTGGTCATAATGTATGGACCTTCAGATACTGGTGTGGAGATGCTGGTTGTGGTTGTAATGTATGGACCTTCAGATACTGGTGTGAAGATGCTGGTTGTGGTCATAATGTATGGACCTTCAGATACTGGTGTGGAGATGCTGGTTGTGGTTGTAATGTATGGACCTTCAGATACTGGTGTGGAGATGCTGGTTGTGGTCGTAATGTATGGACCTTCAGACACTGGTGGGAAGATGCTGGTTGTGGTTGTAATGTGTGGACCTTCAGACACTGGTGTGAAGATGCTGGTTGTGGTTGTAATGTATGGACCTTCAGATACTGGTGGGGAGATGCTGGTTGTGGTCGTAATGTATGGACCTTCAGACACTGGTGTGAAGATGCTGGTTGTGGTTGTAATGTATGGACCTTCAGATACTGGTGTGAAGATGCTGGTTGTGGTTGTAATGTATGGACCTTCAGATACTGGTGTGAAGATGCTGGTTGTGGTCATAATGTATGGACCTTCAGATACTGGTGTGGAGATGCTGGTTGTGGTTGTAATGTATGGACCTTCAGATACTGGTGTGGAGATGCTGGTTGTGGTCGTAATGTATGGACCTTCAGACACTGGTGGGAAGATGCTGGTTGTGGTTGTAATGTGTGGACCTTCAGACACTGGTGTGAAGATGCTGGTTGTGGTTGTAATGTATGGACCTTCAGATACTGGTGGGGAGATGCTGGTTGTGGTCGTAATGTATGGACCTTCAGACACTGGTGTGAAGATGCTGGTTGTGGTTGTAATGTATGGACCTTCAGATACTGGTGTGGAGATGCTGGTTGTGGTTGTAATGTATGGACCTTCAGATACTGGTGGGAAGATGCTGGTTGTGGTTGTAATGTATGGACCTTCAGATACTAGTGTGAAGTTGCTGGTTGTGGTCATAATGTATGGACCTTCAGACACTGGTGTGGAGATGCTGGTTGTGGTCGTAATGTATGGACCTTCAGATACTGGTGGGAAGATGCTGGTTGTGGTTGTAATGTATGGACCTTCAGACACTGGTGTGAAGATGCTGGTTGTGGTTGTAATGTATGGACCTTCAGATACTGGTGTGAAGATGCTGGTTGTGGTCATAATGTATGGACCTTCAGATACTGGTGTGAAGTTGCTGGTTGTGGTCGTAATGTATGGACCTTCAGATACTGGTGTGAAGATGCTGGTTGTGGTCGTAATGTATGGACCTTCAGATACTGGTGTGGAGATGCTGGTTGTGGTTGTAATGTATGGACCTTCAGACACTGGTGGGAAGATGCTGGTTGTGGTCATAATGTATGGACCTTCAGATACTGGTGTGGAGATGCTGGTTGTGGTTGTAATGTATGGACCTTCAGATACTGGTGTGGAGATGCTGGTTGTGGTCGTAATGTATGGACCTTCAGATACTGGTTTGAAGATGCTGGTTGTGGTTGTAATGTATGGACCTTCAGATACTGGTGTGAAGATGCTGGTTGTGGTCGTAATGTATGGACCTTCAGATACTGGTGTGGAGATGCTGGTTGTGGTCGTAATGTATGGACCTTCAGATACTGGTGTGAAGATGCTGGTTGTGGTTGTAATGTATGGACCTTCAGATACGGGTGGGAAGATGCTGGTTGTGGTTGTAATGTATGGACCTTCAGACACTGGTGTGAAGATGCTGGTTGTGGTTGTAATGTATGGACCTTCAGATACTGGTGTGAAGATGCTGGTTGTGGTCATAATGTATGGACCTTCAGATACTGGTGGGAAGATGCTGGTTGTGGTTGTAATGTATGGACCTTCAGACACTGGTGTGAAGATGCTGGTTGTGGTTGTAATGTATACACCTTCAGATACTGGTGTGAAGATGCTGGTTGTGGTCATAATGTATGGACCTTCAGATACTGGTGTGAAGATGCTGGTTGTGGTTGTAATGTATGGACCTTCAGACACTGGTGGGAAGATGCTGGTTGTGGTCGTAATGTATGGACCTTCAGACACTGATGTGAAGATGCTGGTTGTGGTCGTAATGTATGGACCTTCAGACACTGGTGGGAAGATGCTGGTTGTGGTCGTAATGTATGGACCTTCAGATACTGGTGTGGAGATGCTGGTTGTGGTTGTAATGTATGGACCTTCAGATACTGGTGGGAAGATGCTGGTTGTGGTTGTAATGTATGGACCTTCAGATACTGGTGTGAAGATGCTGGTTGTGGTCATAATGTATGGACCTTCAGATACTGGTGTGGAGATGCTGGTTGTGGTTGTAATGTATGGACCTTCAGATACTGGTGTGGAGATGCTGGTTGTGGTCGTAATGTATGGACCTTCAGATACTGGTGTGAAGATGCTGGTTGTGGTTGTAATGTATGGACCTTCAGATACTGGTGTGAAGATGCTGGTTGTGGTTGAAATGTATGGACCTTCAGATACTGGTGTGGAGATGCTGGTTGTGGTCGTAATGTATGGACCTTCAGACACTGGTGTGAAGATGCTGGTTGTGGTTGTAATGTATGGACCTTCAGATACTGATGTGAAGATGCTGGTTGTGGTCGTAATGTATGGACCTTCAGATACTGGTGGGAAGCTGCTGATTGTGGTTGTAATGTATGGACCTTCAGACACTGGTGTGAAGATGCTGGTTGTGGTTGTAATGTATGGACCTTCAGATACTGGTGTGGAGATGCTGGTTGTGGTCGTAATGTATGGACCTTCAGATACTGGTGTGGAGATGCTGGTTGTGGTCGTAATGTATGGACCTTCAGACACTGGTGGGAAGATGCTGGTTGTGGTTGTAATGTGTGGACCTTCAGACACTGGTGTGAAGATGCTGGTTGTGGTTGTAATGTATGGACCTTCAGATACTGGTGGGGAGATGCTGGTTGTGGTCGTAATGTATGGACCTTCAGACACTGGTGTGAATATGCTGGTTGTGGTTGTAATGTATGGACCTTCAGATACTGGTGTGGAGATGCTGGTTGTGGTTGTAATGTATGGACCTTCAGATACTGGTGGGAAGATGCTGGTTGTGGTTGTAATGTATGGACCTTCAGATACTAGTGTGAAGTTGCTGGTTGTGGTCATAATGTATGGACCTTCAGATACTGGTGGGAAGATGCTGGTTGTGGTTGTAATGTATGGACCTTCAGACACTGGTGTGAAGATGCTGGTTGTGGTTGTAATGTATGGACCTTCAGACACTGGTGTGAAGATGCTGGTTGTGGTCATAATGTATGGACCTTCAGATACTGGTGTGAAGTTGCTGGTTGTGGTCGTAATGTATGGACCTTCAGATACTGGTGTGAAGATGCTGGTTGTGGTCGTAATGTATGGACCTTCAGATACTGGTGTGGAGATGCTGGTTGTGGTTGTAATGTATGGACCTTCAGACACTGGTGGGAAGATGCTGGTTGTGGTTGTAATGTATGGACCTTCAGATACTGGTGTGGAGATGCTGGTTGTGGTTGTAATGTATGGACCTTCAGATACTGGTGTGAAGATGCTGGTTGTGGTCATAATGTATGGACCTTCAGATACTGGTGTGAAGTTGCTGGTTGTGGTCGTAATGTATGGACCTTCAGATACTGGTGTGAAGATGCTGGTTGTGGTCGTAATGTATGGACCTTCAGATACTGGTGTGGAGATGCTGGTTGTGGTCGTAATGTATGGACCTTCAGATACTGGTGTGGAGATGCTGGTTTTGGTCGTAATGTATGGACCTTCAGATACTGGTGTGAAGATGCTGGTTGTGGTTGTAATGTATGGACCTTCAGACACTGGTGTGAAGATGCTGGTTGTGGTCGTAATGTATGGACCTTCAGACACTGGTGTGAAGATGCTGGTTGTGGTCGTAATGTATGGACCTTCAGATACTGGTGTGGAGATGCTGGTTGTGGTCGTAATGTATGGACCTTCAGACACTGGTGGGAAGATGCTGGTTGTGGTTGTAATGTGTGGACCTTCAGACACTGGTGTGAAGATGCTGGTTGTGGTCGTAATGTATGGACCTTCAGATACTGGTGGGAAGATGCTGGTTGTGGTTGTAATGTATGGACCTTCAGACACTGGTGTGAAGATGCTGGTTGTGGTTGTAATGTATGGACCTTCAGATACTGGTGTGAAGATGCTGGTTGTGGTCATAATGTATGGACCTTCAGATACTGGTGTGAAGTTGCTGGTTGTGGTCGTAATGTATGGACCTTCAGATACTGGTGTGAAGATGCTGGTTGTGGTCGTAATGTATGGACCTTCAGATACTGGTGTGGAGATGCTGGTTGTGGTTGTAATGTATGGACCTTCAGACACTGGTGGGAAGATGCTGGTTGTGGTCATAATGTATGGACCTTCAGATACTGGTGTGGAGATGCTGGTTGTGGTTGTAATGTATGGACCTTCAGATACTGGTGTGGAGATGCTGGTTGTGGTCGTAATGTATGGACCTTCAGATACTGGTGTGAAGATGCTGGTTGTGGTTGTAATGTATGGACCTTCAGATACTGGTGTGAAGATGCTGGTTGTGGTCGTAATGTATGGACCTTCAGATACTGGTGTGGAGATGCTGGTTGTGGTCGTAATGTATGGACCTTCAGATACTGGTGTGAAGATGCTGGTTGTGGTTGTAATGTATGGACCTTCAGATACTGGTGGGAAGATGCTGGTTGTGGTTGTAATGTATGGACCTTCAGACACTGGTGTGAAGATGCTGGTTGTGGTTGTAATGTATGGACCTTCAGATACTGGTGTGAAGATGCTGGTTGTGGTCATAATGTATGGACCTTCAGATACTGGTGGGAAGATGCTGGTTGTGGTTGTAATGTATGGACCTTCAGACACTGGTGTGAAGATGCTGGTTGTGGTTGTAATGTATACACCTTCAGATACTGGTGTGAAGATGCTGGTTGTGGTCATAATGTATGGACCTTCAGATACTGGTGTGAAGATGCTGGTTGTGGTTGTAATGTATGGACCTTCAGACACTGGTGGGAAGATGCTGGTTGTGGTCGTAATGTATGGACCTTCAGACACTGATGTGAAGATGCTGGTTGTGGTCGTAATGTATGGACCTTCAGACACTGGTGGGAAGATGCTGGTTGTGGTCGTAATGTATGGACCTTCAGATACTGGTGTGGAGATGCTGGTTGTGGTTGTAATGTATGGACCTTCAGATACTGGTGGGAAGATGCTGGTTGTGGTTGTAATGTATGGACCTTCAGATACTGGTGTGAAGATGCTGGTTGTGGTCATAATGTATGGACCTTCAGATACTGGTGTGGAGATGCTGGTTGTGGTTGTAATGTATGGACCTTCAGATACTGGTGTGGAGATGCTGGTTGTGGTCGAAATGTATGGACCTTCAGATACTGGTGTGAAGATGCTGGTTGTGGTTGTAATGTATGGACCTTCAGATACTGGTGTGAAGATGCTGGTTGTGGTTGAAATGTATGGACCTTCAGATACTGGTGTGGAGATGCTGGTTGTGGTCGTAATGTATGGACCTTCAGACACTGGTGGGAAGATGCTGGTTGTGGTCGTAATGTATGGACCTTCAGATACTGGTGTGGAGATGCTGGTTGTGGTTGTAATGTATGGACCTTCAGATACTGGTGGGAAGATGCTGGTTGTGGTTGTAATGTATGGACCTTCAGATACTGGTGTGGAGATGCTGGTTGTGGTTGTAATGTATGGACCTTCAGATACTGGTGTGGAGATGCTGGTTGTGGTCGTAATGTATGGACCTTCAGATACTGGTGTGAAGATGCTGGTTGTGGTTGTAATGTATGGACCTTCAGATACTGGTGTGAAGATGCTGGTTGTGGTTGAAATGTATGGACCTTCAGATACTGGTGTGGAGATGCTGGTTGTGGTCGTAATGTATGGACCTTCAGACACTGGTGTGAAGATGCTGGTTGTGGTTGTAATGTATGGACCTTCAGATACTGATGTGAAGATGCTGGTTGTGGTCATAATGTATGGACCTTCAGATACTGGTGGGAAGCTGCTGATTGTGGTTGTAATGTATGGACCTTCAGACACTGGTGTGAAGATGCTGGTTGTGGTTGTAATGTATGGACCTTCAGATACTGGTGTGGAGATGCTGGTTGTGGTCGTAATGTATGGACCTTCAGATACTGGTGTGGAGATGCTGGTTGTGGTCGTAATGTATGGACCTTCAGACACTGGTGGGAAGATGCTGGTTGTGGTTGTAATGTGTGGACCTTCAGACACTGGTGTGAAGATGCTGGTTGTGGTTGTAATGTATGGACCTTCAGATACTGGTGGGGAGATGCTGGTTGTGGTCGTAATGTATGGACCTTCAGACACTGGTGTGAATATGCTGGTTGTGGTTGTAATGTATGGACCTTCAGATACTGGTGTGGAGATGCTGGTTGTGGTTGTAATGTATGGACCTTCAGATACTGGTGGGAAGATGCTGGTTGTGGTTGTAATGTATGGACCTTCAGATACTAGTGTGAAGTTGCTGGTTGTGGTCATAATGTATGGACCTTCAGATACTGGTGGGAAGATGCTGGTTGTGGTTGTAATGTATGGACCTTCAGACACTGGTGTGAAGATGCTGGTTGTGGTTGTAATGTATGGACCTTCAGACACTGGTGTGAAGATGCTGGTTGTGGTCATAATGTATGGACCTTCAGATACTGGTGTGAAGTTGCTGGTTGTGGTCGTAATGTATGGACCTTCAGATACTGGTGTGAAGATGCTGGTTGTGGTCGTAATGTATGGACCTTCAGATACTGGTGTGGAGATGCTGGTTGTGGTTGTAATGTATGGACCTTCAGACACTGGTGGGAAGATGCTGGTTGTGGTTGTAATGTATGGACCTTCAGATACTGGTGT
Organism: Eucyclogobius newberryi; assembly: GCF_026437365.1. Classification (NCBI taxonomy): domain Eukaryota; kingdom Metazoa; phylum Chordata; class Actinopteri; order Gobiiformes; family Gobiidae; genus Eucyclogobius; species Eucyclogobius newberryi. The sequence goes on from NW_027316056.1 coordinate 17,391,214, forward strand.
GGAGATGCTGGTTGTGGTTGTAATGTATGGACCTTCAGATACTGGTGTGAAGATGCTGGTTGTGGTCATAATGTATGGACCTTCAGATACTGGTGTGAAGTTGCTGGTTGTGGTCGTAATGTATGGACCTTCAGATACTGGTGTGAAGATGCTGGTTGTGGTCGTAATGTATGGACCTTCAGATACTGGTGTGGAGATGCTGGTTGTGGTTGTAATGTATGGACCTTCAGACACTGGTGGGAAGATGCTGGTTGTGGTTGTAATGTATGGACCTTCAGATACTGGTGTGGAGTTGCTGGTTGTGGTTGTAATGTATGGACCTTCAGATACTGGTGGGAAGATGCTGGTTGTGGTTGTAATGTATGGACCTTCAGATACTGGTGTGAAGATGCTGGTTGTGGTTGTAATGTATGGACCTTCAGATACTGGTGTGGAGATGCTGGTTGTGGTCGTAATGTATGGACCTTCAGATACTGGTGTGAAGATGCTGGTTGTGGTTGTAATGTATGGACCTTCAGATACTGGTGTGAAGATGCTGGTTGTGGTTGTAATGTATGGACCTTCAGATACTGGTGTGGAGATGCTGGTTTTGGTCGTACTGTATGGACCTTCAGATACTGGTGTGAAGATGCTGGTTGTGGTTGTAATGTATGGACCTTCAGACACTGGTGTGAAGATGCTGGTTGTGGTCGTAATGTATGGACCTTCAGACACTGGTGTGAAGATGCTGGTTGTGGTCGTAATGTATGGACCTTCAGATACTGGTGTGGAGATGCTGGTTGTGGTCGTAATGTATGGACCTTCAGATACTGGTGTGAAGATGCTGGTTGTGGTTGTAATGTATGGACCTTCAGATACTGGTGTGGAGATGCTGGTTGATGTCGTAATGTATGGACCTTCAGATACTGGTGTGAAGATGCTGGTTGTGGTTGTAATGTATGGACCTTCAGATACTGGTGTGGAGATGCTGGTTGATGTCGTAATGTATGGACCTTCAGATACTGGTGTGAAGATGCTGGTTGTGGTTGTAATGTATGGACCTTCAGATACTGGTGTGAAGATGCTGGTTGTGGTCGTAATGTATGGACCTTCAGATACTGGTGTGGAGATGCTGGTTGTGGTCGTAATGTATGGACCTTCAGATACTGGTGTGAAGATGCTGGTTGTGGTTGTAATGTATGGACCTTCAGATACTGGTGGGAAGATGCTGGTTGTGGTTGTAATGTATGGACCTTCAGACACTGGTGTGAAGATGCTGGTTGTGGTTGTAATGTATGGACCTTCAGATACTGGTGTGAAGATGCTGGTTGTGGTCATAATGTATGGACCTTCAGATACTGGTGGGAAGATGCTGGTTGTGGTTGTAATGTATGGACCTTCAGACACTGGTGTGAAGATGCTGGTTGTGGTTGTAATGTATACACCTTCAGATACTGGTGTGAAGATGCTGGTTGTGGTCATAATGTATGGACCTTCAGATACTGGTGTGAAGATGCTGGTTGTGGTTGTAATGTATGGACCTTCAGACACTGGTGGGAAGATGCTGGTTGTGGTCGTAATGTATGGACCTTCAGACACTGATGTGAAGATGCTGGTTGTGGTCGTAATGTATGGACCTTCAGACACTGGTGGGAAGATGCTGGTTGTGGTCGTAATGTATGGACCTTCAGATACTGGTGTGGAGATGCTGGTTGTGGTTGTAATGTATGGACCTTCAGATACTGGTGGGAAGATGCTGGTTGTGGTTGTAATGTATGGACCTTCAGATACTGGTGTGAAGATGCTGGTTGTGGTCATAATGTATGGACCTTCAGATACTGGTGTGGAGATGCTGGTTGTGGTTGTAATGTATGGACCTTCAGATACTGGTGTGGAGATGCTGGTTGTGGTCGTAATGTATGGACCTTCAGATACTGGTGTGAAGATGCTGGTTGTGGTTGTAATGTATGGACCTTCAGATACTGGTGTGAAGATGCTGGTTGTGGTTGAAATGTATGGACCTTCAGATACTGGTGTGGAGATGCTGGTTGTGGTCGTAATGTATGGACCTTCAGACACTGGTGTGAAGATGCTGGTTGTGGTTGTAATGTATGGACCTTCAGATACTGATGTGAAGATGCTGGTTGTGGTCGTAATGTATGGACCTTCAGATACTGGTGGGAAGCTGCTGATTGTGGTTGTAATGTATGGACCTTCAGACACTGGTGTGAAGATGCTGGTTGTGGTTGTAATGTATGGACCTTCAGATACTGGTGTGGAGATGCTGGTTGTGGTTGTAATGTATGGACCTTCAGACACTGGTGTGGAGATGCTGGTTGTGGTCGTAATGTATGGACCTTCAGATACTGGTGTGGAGATGCTGGTTGTGGTCGTAATGTATGGACCTTCAGATACTGGTGTGGAGATGCTGGTTGTGGTCGTAATGTATGGACCTTCAGACACTGGTGGGAAGCTGCTGATTGTGGTTGTAATGTATGGACCTTCAGATACTGGTGTGAAGATGCTGGTTGTGGTCATAATGTATGGACCTTCAGATACTGGTGTGGAGATGGTGGTTGTGGTCGTAATGTATGGACCTTCAGATACTGGTGTGGAGATGCTGGTTGTGGTCGTAATGTATGGACCTTCAGACACTGGTGGGAAGATGCTGGTTGTGGTTGTAATGTGTGGACCTTCAGACACTGGTGTGAAGATGCTGGTTGTGGTTGTAATGTATGGACCTTCAGATACTGGTGGGGAGATGCTGGTTGTGGTCGTAATGTATGGACCTTCAGACACTGGTGTGAAGATGCTGGTTGTGGTTGTAATGTATGGACCTTCAGATACTGGTGTGGAGATGCTGGTTGTGGTTGTAATGTATGGACCTTCAGATACTGGTGGGAAGATGCTGGTTGTGGTTGTAATGTATGGACCTTCAGATACTAGTGTGAAGTTGCTGGTTGTGGTCATAATGTATGGACCTTCAGACACTGGTGTGGAGATGCTGGTTGTGGTCGTAATGTATGGACCTTCAGATACTGGTGGGAAGATGCTGGTTGTGGTCGTAATGTATGGACCTTCAGACACTGGTGTGAAGATGCTGGTTGTGGTTGTAATGTATGGACCTTCAGATACTGGTGTGAAGATGCTGGTTGTGGTCATAATGTATGGACCTTCAGATACTGGTGTGAAGTTGCTGGTTGTGGTCGTAATGTATGGACCTTCAGATACTGGTGTGAAGATGCTGGTTGTGGTCGTAATGTATGGACCTTCAGATACTGGTGTGGAGATGCTGGTTGTGGTCGTAATGTATGGACCTTCAGACACTGGTGGGAAGATGCTGGTTGTGGTTGTAATGTATGGACCTTCAGATACTGGTGTGGAGATGCTGGTTGTGGTTGTAATGTATGGACCTTCAGATACTGGTGGGAAGATGCTGGTTGTGGTTGTAATGTATGGACCTTCAGATACTGGTGTGAAGATGCTGGTTGTGGTCATAATGTATGGACCTTCAGATACTGGTGTGGAGATGCTGGTTGTGGTTGTAATGTATGGACCTTCAGATACTGGTGTGGAGATGCTGGTTGTGGTCGTAATGTATGGACCTTCAGATACTGGTGTGAAGATGCTGGTTGTGGTCGTAATGTATGGACCTTCAGATACTGGTGTGGAGATGCTGGTTGTGGTTGTAATGTATGGACCTTCAGATACTGGTGTGGAGATGCTGGTTGTGGTCGTAATGTATGGACCTTCAGATACTGGTGTGAAGATGCTGGTTGTGGTTGTAATGTATGGACCTTCAGACACTGGTGTGAAGATGCTGGTTGTGGTCGTAATGTATGGACCTTCAGACACTGGTGTGAAGATGCTGGTTGTGGTCGTAATGTATGGACCTTCAGATACTGGTGTGGAGATGCTGGTTGTGGTCGTAATGTATGGACCTTCAGACACTGGTGGGAAGATGCTGGTTGTGGTTGTAATGTGTGGACCTTCAGACACTGGTGTGAAGATGCTGGTTGTGGTTGTAATGTATGGACCTTCAGATACTGGTGGGGAGATGCTGGTTGTGGTCGTAATGTATGGACCTTCAGACACTGGTGTGAAGATGCTGGTTGTGGTTGTAATGTATGGACCTTCAGATACTGGTGTGGAGATGCTGGTTGTGGTTGTAATGTATGGACCTTCAGATACTGGTGGGAAGATGCTGGTTGTGGTTGTAATGTATGGACCTTCAGATACTAGTGTGAAGTTGCTGGTTGTGGTCATAATGTATGGACCTTCAGACACTGGTGTGGAGATGCTGGTTGTGGTCGTAATGTATGGACCTTCAGATACTGGTGGGAAGATGCTGGTTGTGGTTGTAATGTATGGACCTTCAGACACTGGTGTGAAGATGCTGGTTGTGGTTGTAATGTATGGACCTTCAGATACTGGTGTGAAGATGCTGGTTGTGGTCATAATGTATGGACCTTCAGATACTGGTGTGAAGTTGCTGGTTGTGGTCGTAATGTATGGACCTTCAGATACTGGTGTGAAGATGCTGGTTGTGGTCGTAATGTATGGACCTTCAGATACTCGTGTGGAGATGCTGGTTGTGGTTGTAATGTATGGACCTTCAGACACTGGTGGGAAGATGCTGGTTGTGGTTGTAATGTATGGACCTTCAGATACTGGTGTGGAGATGCTGGTTGTGGTTGTAATGTATGGACCTTCAGATACTGGTGGGAAGATGCTGGTTGTGGTTGTAATGTATGGACCTTCAGATACTGGTGTGAAGATGCTGGTTGTGGTCATAATGTATGGACCTTCAGATACTGGTGTGGAGATGCTGGTTGTGGTTGTAATGTATGGACCTTCAGATACTGGTGTGGAGATGCTGGTTGTGGTCGTAATGTATGGACCTTCAGATACTGGTGTGAAGATGCTGGTTGTGGTTGTAATGTATGGACCTTCAGATACTGGTGTGAAGATGCTGGTTGTGGTTGTAATGTATGGACCTTCAGATACTGGTGTGGAGATGCTGGTTGTGGTCGTAATGTATGGACCTTCAGATACTGGTGTGGAGATGCTGGTTGTGGTCGTAATGTATGGACCTTCAGATACTGGTGTGAAGATGCTGGTTGTGGTTGTAATGTATGGACCTTCAGACACTGGTGTGAAGATGCTGGTTGTGGTCGTAATGTATGGACCTTCAGACACTGGTGTGAAGATGCTGGTTGTGGTCGTAATGTATGGACCTTCAGATACTGGTGTGAAGATGCTGGTTGTGGTCGTAATGTATGGACCTTCAGACACTGGTGTGAAGATGCTGGTTGTGGTCGCAATGTATGGACCTTCAGATACTGGTGGGAAGATGCTGGTTGTGGTTGTAATGTATGGACCTTCAGACACTGGTGTGAAGATGCTGGTTGTGGTTGTAATGTATGGACCTTCAGATACTGGTGTGAAGATGCTGGTTGTGGTCATAATGTATGGACCTTCAGATACTGGTGGGAAGATGCTGGTTGTGGTTGTAATGTATGGACCTTCAGACACTGGTGTGAAGATGCTGGTTGTGGTTGTAATGTATGGACCTTCAGATACTGGTGTGAAGATGCTGGTTGTGGTCATAATGTATGGACCTTCAGATACTGGTGTGAAGATGCTGGTTGTGGTTGTAATGTATGGACCTTCAGACACTGGTGGGAAGATGCTGGTTGTGGTCGTAATGTATGGACCTTCAGACACTGATGTGAAGATGCTGGTTGTGGTTGTAATGTATGGACCTTCAGATACTGGTGTGAAGATGCTGGTTGTGGTTGTAATGTATGGACCTTCAGATACTGGTGGGAAGATGCTGGTTGTGGTTGTAATGTATGGACCTTCAGATACTAGTGTGAAGTTGCTGGTTGTGGTCATAATGTATGGACCTTCAGACACTGGTATGGAGATGCTGGTTGTGGTTGTAATGTATGGACCTTCAGATACTGGTGTGAAGATGCTGGTTGTGGTTGTAATGTATGGACCTTCAGACACTGGTGTGAAGATGCTGGTTGTGGTCGTAATGTATGGACCTTCAGACACTGGTGTGAAGATGCTGGTTGTGGTCGTAATGTATGGACCTTCAGATACTGGTGTGAAGATGCTGGTTGTGGTTGTAATGTATGGACCTTCAGACACTGGTGTGAAGATGCTGGTTGTGGTCGCAATGTATGGACCTTCAGATACTGGTGGGAAGATGCTGGTTGTGGTTGTAATGTATGGACCTTCAGACACTGGTGTGAAGATGCTGGTTGTGGTTGTAATGTATGGACCTTCAGATACTGGTGTGAAGATGCTGGTTGTGGTCATAATGTATGGACCTTCAGATACTGGTGTGAAGATGCTGGTTGTGGTTGTAATGTATGGACCTTCAGACACTGGTGGGAAGATGCTGGTTGTGGTCGTAATGTATGGACCTTCAGACACTGATGTGAAGATGCTGGTTGTGGTTGTAATGTATGGACCTTCAGATACTGGTGTGAAGATGCTGGTTGTGGTTGTAATGTATGGACCTTCAGATACTGGTGGGAAGATGCTGGTTGTGGTTGTAATGTATGGACCTTCAGATACTAGTGTGAAGTTGCTGGTTGTGGTCATAATGTATGGACCTTCAGACACTGGTGTGGAGATGCTGGTTGTGGTCGTAATGTATGGACCTTCAGATACTGGTGGGAAGATGCTGGTTGTGGTTGTAATGTATGGACCTTCAGACACTGGTGTGAAGATGCTGGTTGTGGTTGTAATGTATGGACCTTCAGATACTGGTGTGAAGATGCTGGTTGTGGTCATAATGTATGGACCTTCAGATACTGGTGTGAAGATGCTGGTTGTGGTCGTAATGTATGGACCTTCAGACACTGGTGGGAAGATGCTGGTTGTGGTTGTAATGTATGGACCTTCAGACACTGGTGTGAAGATGCTGGTTGTGGTTGTAATGTATGGACCTTCAGACACTGGTGTGAAGATGCTGGTTGTGGTTGTAATGTATGGACCTTCAGACACTGATGTGAAGATGCTGGTTGTGGTCGTAATGTATGGACCTTCAGATACTGGTGGGAAGCTGCTGATTGTGGTTGTAATGTATGGACCTTCAGACACTGGTGTGAAGATGCTGGTTGTGGTTGTAATGTATGGACCTTCAGATACTGGTGTGGAGATGCTGGTTGTGGTTGTAATGTATGGACCTTCAGATACTGGTGTGGAGATGCTGGTTGTGGTCGTAATGTATGGACCTTCAGATACTGGTGTGGAGATGCTGGTTGTGGTCGTAATGTATGGACCTTCAGATACTGGTGTGGAGATGCTGGTTGTGGTCGTAATGTATGGACCTTCAGACACTGGTGGGAAGCTGCTGATTGTGGTTGTAATGTATGGACCTTCAGATACTGGTGTGGAGATGCTGGTTGTGGTCGTAATGTATGGACCTTCAGATACTGGTGTGGAGATGCTGGTTGTGGTTGTAATGTATGGACCTTCAGACACTGGTGGGAAGATGCTGGTTGTGGTTGTAATGTATGGACCTTCAGATACTGGTGTGGAGATGCTGGTTGTGGTTGTAATGTATGGACCTTCAGATACTGGTGGGAAGATGCTGGTTGTGGTTGTAATGTATGGACCTTCAGATACTGGTGTGAAGATGCTGGTTGTGGTCATAATGTATGGACCTTCAGATACTGGTGTGGAGATGCTGGTTGTGGTCGTAATGTATGGACCTTCAGATACTGGTGTGAAGATGCTGGTTGTGGTTGTAATGTATGGACCTTCAGATACTGGTGTGAAGATGCTGGTTGTGGTTGTAATGTATGGACCTTCAGATACTGGTGTGGAGATGCTGGTTGTGGTCGTAATGTATGGACCTTCAGACACTGGTGTGAAGATGCTGGTTGTGGTTGTAATGTATGGACCTTCAGATACTGGTGGGAAGCTGCTGATTGTGGTTGTAATGTATTGACCTTCAGATACTGGTGTGAAGATGCTGGTTGTAGTCATAATGTATGGACCTTCAGATACTGGTGTGGAGATGCTGGTTGTGGTTGTAATGTATGGACCTTCAGATACTGGTGTGGAGATGCTGGTTGTGGTCGTAATGTATGGACCTTCAGATACTGGTGTGAAGATGCTGGTTGTGATCGTAATGTATGGACCTTCAGACACTGGTGTGAAGATGCTGGTTGTGGTTGTAATGTATGGACCTTCAGATACTGGTGTAAAGATGCTGGTTGTGGTCGTAATGTATGGACCTTCAGACACTGGTGTGAAGATGCTGGTTGTGGTCGTAATGTATGGACCTTCAGACACTGGTGTGGAGATGCTGGTTGTGGTCGTAATGTATGGACCTTCAGACACTGGTGGGAAGATGCTGGTTGTGGTTGTAATGTATGGACCTTCAGACACTGGTGTGAAGATGCTGGTTGTGGTTGTAATGTATGGACCTTCAGATACTGGTGTGAAGATGCTGGTTGTGGTTGTAATGTATGGACCTTCAGACACTGATGTGAAGATGCTGGTTGTGGTCGTAATGTATGGACCTTCAGATACTGGTGGGAAGCTGCTGATTGTGGTTGTAATGTATGGACCTTCAGACACTGGTGTGAAGATGCTGGTTGTGGTTGTAATGTATGGACCTTCAGATACTGGTGTGGAGATGCTGGTTGTGGTTGTAATGTATGGACCTTCAGATACTGGTGTGGAGATGCTGGTTGTGGTCGTAATGTATGGACCTTCAGATACTGGTGTGGAGATGCTGGTTGTGGTCGTAATGTATGGACCTTCAGACACTGGTGTGGAGATGCTGGTTGTGGTCGTAATGTATGGACCTTCAGACACTGGTGTGGAGATGCTGGTTGTGGTCATAATGTATGGACCTTCAGATACTGGTGTGGAGATGCTGGTTGTGGTCGTAATGTATGGACCTTCAGATACTGGTGTGGAGATGCTGGTTGTGGTCGTAATGTATGGACCTTCAGACACTGGTGGGAAGATGCTGGTTGTGGTCGTAATGTATGGACCTTCAGATACTGGTGTGGAGATGCTGGTTGTGGTCGTAATGTATGGACCTTCAGACACTGGTGGGAAGATGCTGGTTGTGGTTGTAATGTGTGGACCTTCAGACACTGGTGTGAAGATGCTGGTTGTGGTTGTAATGTATGGACCTTCAGACACTGGTGGGAAGATGCTGGTTGTGGTTGTAATGTATGGACCTTCAGACACTGGTGTGAAGATGCTGGTTGTGGTTGTAATGTATGGACCTTCAGACACTGGTGGGAAGATGCTGGTTGTGGTCGGTCTGAGAAAATGCAGATGGTTTGCCAGCTCTCGCTCTGATTAAACCAGTCCACACTTCACCCTTTCACACCACGGCCTCATGATGTTTCGGGGCATCTGGCTCACATCTGTTGGACATGTCTTTTGTCTTTCGCGGTGGCTGCATTCCTGCCTTTGTGAAAGTGTGTGTGAGTTAAACCCCCGTCCCATTAAACTCAAATATGATGGCTTCCAGACATGCTGCGCGGTGCTGTGGTTTGGCCCCAGGTTCAGTCCCTCCACCAAGTCCCCTCTCCATGTTCCCCTCGCCTTTGTCTCTCTTCAAACCTAAACTCATGAACATATACGATCTATGCTGGACATGTTTTACCAGGGGTTTGGTCAGTACAAAGGCCAATGTCTTTATGTAAGCGTGTATATAAGAACAAAAATGCAGTTTATTTGCCTGAAATAAGAGGAATACTTTCTGATAATGGTGCATTTGTGGGGGATGCAGTTGTGGACTGGAGGCGCACGGCAAGTTTCTGTTACAAGCAAAGGGAGGCTTCAATTACCTGTAACGTCTAGAATGATATCTCTCAGCATTTTTATACAGATCATAAACAATCTGGTCAACGGTTCCATCGCCCCGAGTTCAGACGGGCGTGACTGACAGGTGGATTAGTCTGTATCGAAACATATATGGTTTCTTACAGGGAAAAAAATATCACATGGGACTGAAAAAACATTGCAGATTTATGCAGAATATAGACACCCTGAGAGGAGTTTGATTCTGTTCTAAATAATGAATAACCAAAGAGCCCAATTGTCTCAGATGCCACACGGGAATGTGTAAATCTGATTGAACGGTTCAGTTTGGTCACCACTCCCTCCGCCACGCCTCGACTCAGACTCAACGCTTAAGTATTGGAGAAGTGTGTATTCTGGATCCCAGGCAAGGACCTCAAGGCAAAAAGGTTGTGTAGATTGTGGTCAAATACACACAACTGAATCACTGCAACCCTCTGCCATCATCATTGTTTTTTCTTCTGGTAATTTCAACTTTTTTTGTGTGTTATAATTTCCTTTCCTAAAACAAACTGGCAGTACTTTGTTCTTACTCTTCCCTGACTCCGCAGCCCCTCTCCCTCTGCTGGCACATCCCCATCATTCCTGTCAGCCCACTGGGAACAACTGGGGTTTTCCGGATTATCCCAACTCAAGAACCTCACCTCAGACCAATATCCACAAGGATCCGTGTCGCTGGAAAATGAACACACAAAAACCCTGTTGGATGGATATGTACTGTTTTCTTTTTTCATAGTACCATACTGTAAAGGTTATGTTATTTTTTTGTATTTCTAAGGTTTAACTAACAAGAACATATTTAATTCAGACAATTAAATTATTTAAAAGAAAGAAAGTTCTGTAGGTAATTATTTTGAAAGGACAATGCACATGACTCACCACAGATTAGAGACCATGACCTTAAGAGTTCAGCTGAAAACAAACTAAAATGACTCATTATAGATCGTCATGTGACTTAACCGGAGCTGGAATGTAACAAATTACAAATACACATATTAATGAAAACGTTTTGGGGTAATCATACCGTTTTGAGTATATCTTTAAACATGTATTTGTAACTGAGTTTAATTCTAGCCATGTCATTGCTATATTTAAAATGTTAGAAGTCACTTAATACAACACACTTTGTCTTTATCAGTCTGTCGCATCGCTTTATCAGATTCTCTTCTTTACTCTACAAACACACCAAACAGCAGTGCATCGTCCGCTCTGATTGACCAGAGCTCAGAGAATAAGCCATAAAACTGAGACAAATAAGTCAAATACTAAAGGGGACGAATGCCAGACAGACTTTCCACAGTGTTTTTCAAGTATTTTTCATGCATACTTTTACACATTTGGCAGCATTACTTGTACTTGTAGCCATGTACTGTACTTTTACTTTGACTACAAATGTTCAGTTCTCATGCCAACACTGGAATTATGATCAGTGGTGGAATCTATTAAAATTTGAATCATCACGTTAAAATATATGATTCATATATGACCACTAAATAAACAAGGCCTTTCCAGATTTCCTTTAAGATTATAATATTGCATGGAGATGAGGGTAGGGATGGGCATTATTGACAAAAAAATATTTCCTGATATTTTCTTAAGTATCTAGATAACGATAGTCAGACGACATTATGTCAACCAGCCGAAATGTGCTAAAACATGACTTTATTAGCTGAGGTTTCATTATCAGACAAATGTGAAACATTTTGTAAAATTAATCACAAAAGTGCAGAAATATCATTTGATTGAAGATTACAACATACATTTTACTATCTTTATTGTTAAGCTGTTTACCGTATTTTCCGAAGTGGAAGTGTTAAGTGTTAAGTTAAGTAAATTTTTTTCATAGATTTGGCTTATACTTATATTTTTACTTATACTCCGGAGCAACTTATATGTGATATTATTTGTTATTTTCACACATACTCCAGTGCGACTTATATATGTTTTTTTTCTTCTCTATTATGCATTTTTTGGCTGGTGCGTCTTATAGTCCGGTGTGACAATAATTACAATAAACAATACACTCTAACCCTCAAAACAACACGGCATGATCTAAATTTGAATATATTGCTTTAGATGAGGGGCAGCTAAATTGAGTGTATACATTCTGTTGTAGAAAAGCAGGTTCCCCTATCTGTCTCCGTCTCTAACAATCAGGTTAAACATTTTCCCTTTCCGATATTTTCAATAAAGACACCATTAAATCAACAGGGCTATGTATTCCTTATAAAAATACACGTATTCTCCTTAGAACGTTTTATATGAATTTACCATTTAATCCATACGAGCTTGTGAGGCATCGACACATTTTAAACTCTGAAAACAACCGATACCGTGCACAACATGCCCGTCTCATTGCTTTGAATGTGAAATATAGTGGGTAACCTGACCTGTTTAAGATATTGTCCCACATGGGGAAATTTCATTGGTGCAACGCAGGAAGATACAGAGGTAGATACAGAAGAACAGATCACTTATAGGAAGTCTGAAAAACACTTTCAGTAGAAGATCTCCTATAAACAAAAACTCCCATAGACAAATAAATAAATAAATAAATAAATACCATTGCATGTGATCACGACAGTAATTGCACATGAATATGTGTCACGACGGCACATAGATTGCACATGAATGAGTTTACGTCTATTACTAACGGGAGGGGCCATTCACACTGTGTTCTGGTCCCTAGCTCTTTATTAGCTGTGACTAGTGGCCACGGGGGGTGGCTTACATCATCTGTTATGAAGGTTCAAAATATGCCTAAACACATGGTACGACTTATGGCTCTGCATATCATAATATTGAAAATTTGAACAACTGTAAAAGTTTAGCCAAGGGGTCCCTGTTGATGCACATGGACGTTTATGGCAATGTTGTTTCCAGGAATTGGACGCACTGTTTTATAGGACGAGAAACAGAGCCGGGAGTAACAGCGGCGGGCAAAGAGAAAAGATGGTAGAGGAACTCAAAGTAGCGAGCTTGTACTAGGCCTGGTGGTAAAATGTTAATATCATCACAGATCAATCCGGTTTGGAGGTAGTCGTTTTGGTGTTTGAAAAGTAACTAAATTGCCTGAAAATTAAAGGAACAGATCTGTTTTCTTCACATTCATAACGCATTTGAGCATCTTTATTGTTTACTGCGATGAGTATGCGTTTCACAACTTTTAGAGTTTTGCAGTGCACCAGAATTACTTCCTGGTTTACACACAGCAGTCTCATATATACAACCCATCAAAGCAGAGCTAAGTCACTTTGATATTATAAGGTAGAACCGACCACCGAGATTCCTTTTTTATAATCCTTTTTTAAATCAAAATAAGACAGCATAATCACATCCAAAACATTTAAAATTGCCACAATTTTTTTTTAAAATAAAATGGCCCAGGGTTTCTCAGGAGAGTTTTCTGCCCAAAGAGAGCAGGGGGAAATGACGGATAGTTCAAGTTCAAATACCCCAAAAATACATATTTAACCATCATAGGGACATTGGACAGGGTAAAAATTTTACTTTGTTCTCCGTTTAGGTTAATTAAAAACAATAAAATGTTTGAAATTTCCATTTAATTTTGATGTGTTTGTTGGGTTTGTAGATCTACCTAGACTAGCGCTTGCGTTACAAATTCACATAAATTCAACACAAATACACTTGCAGTACACATAAGTATGTGCCGCAAAGAGATTTTTTTTAGAGAGGACAGCTTTATAAGCGCTTTTCTATAAGAGTGTTATCTGTTTTTTTTTGTTTTTTTTACTTCTGTACCTACTTTGTGTTGCAACATTGAAATTTCCCCATTGTGGGACAAATAAAGGCTTATCTTATCTTATTTTAAGAGGTAAGGTCACATACTATAGTATGTGACAGCTTTGTTTACTCTACTGCACATGCATCCTAAATGTGTTGCTTTGAGTTTTGAATATAACAAATCCCTTGCTTCTTCCTCAACTGTGTTTTAAACTGTTAAACGCATTACAAATTATTCTTTTTACAGTGCATATTTTCTAAGTAAAAATGTGGCAGTTAGCCACCATGGCAACAATGTGTCAAAATATGTGTTCTGATGTTTCAAATTCAAAGGTAAAATCAACACTAAAACCAGAGAGGCTTTCTGCAGCCAACCATCCACAATGGCACATGTTATGTGCAGAAGAAGCCCATAGTTCAGATCAGAATTATATGTTGAATCTGTCATTGCAGAGATTTAGATCTACAATGACAGATATAGTAATTACTATATCTGACAGATATAGTAATTACTGGACCTGTTCAGTTTCCACATCATTTAGAATCAGAAACTTTAACCCAAGAGATGAAAATGGTGAGGTGGAAACCGTTTGGAGATTTGCCCATAGAATTATAATCTGAAATTATAACATAATTGATATATATAGATAATTGATAACATATTGCTGAAGTTTGATTATCGCACAAATGTGAAATTTCAGTAAAATAGATCACAAAAGTACAAAAATATAAACTTATATTCTCATATGAAAGTTCTTTGATGCATTGTTTTTACAATAAAAGATATACTTAATAACTAAAATTCTTCAAAACAACATTGACGATTTACAGTATCTAAATTTCAATATATTTCCCACCTCTATACTTGAATACTTGCCTAACTACAAGAGGACCACACCTGTGGCAGAACAACAAGCACACACACGCAGTGTTAGAGCAGACTAACCCCGGGCGCACGCACACACTCCCCTCTGAGGAGGAAGCTGCAGTGCCACAGGCTCTGAGTGTGCGTGCTGACCTGTTTACTTTTGAATATGGGGCGAATAGTGGATGCCTTTGAGGAGCGAGGAGAGTCAGGCCAGGCAGCCACACCAGCGCTAACAGTCTTAACCCGAGAGGGCAGGACGGGGCCGGCAGGATCGTTAGCTCCTAATGAACTCAGGTCGAATGAGGTAATTCTGGAGTTAGGCCTGTCACAATAACAAGTGAACATATGTTGTTACATAGAAAATCATGATAAACAACAATATTGAAACGACTTTATGCGGCACAAAAACTCTAAAGCAGTAATTTTTTTGAATAACAATATCATTAAAAAACCTGAACTGTACTTAATAAAGTGCAAAATTAGTTGTACATGTGAATTATTTGACCCTCTACAACTCAAATGTTAAGAAACAACAACAAAAATAAGTAACTGTTTCTTATTAGTGCATAGAAGTGCTTACATTTTGAGTCCCAAAAAATATTGTTCCATCTTTAATTCCTTGAACGATAAGTTGATATAGTAATTACCGTGACAGGTCTAACTGGAGTCACCACAACATTATTCTGAGGTTCAATACTTTTGACTCATGGGACTGAATACACTGTAAATACAGTAATTTTATGTTTTCATTAAGGCCACAAACATTTTGAAAACTGCCCTTGTCATTCCTGAGTGTAATCCAGTGTGACCATCCCTGTTTCTCTTGGACTAAATCCCGGCTAAGCATTTGAAAATCAATATCCACTATCTAAGAAAGGAAAGAATGCAGATAGCGTTTGTTTTCCGACAATAAAGCCACACAGGGATGTGACTCGGAGGCTGAGCAGCTGATAAATGTCTGTTTTACTTGACTTCAAGCCGTGAAAACATCACATTTAAACTCTGGAAACGTCAACACTGCACAACCTGATCGAAGTCCTTTACCCGAGCTCCTGACTGTGGAAATGAAAAATTACGCCAATTTGAAGAAGTGAGACAGCTCAGTCCACTCATCTGAGCTTTGCAACATCCCGCTCTCTTCCTCTTCTTCCACTGCTCTGACCTCAAATCAAGCCCTACATATGACGACAAAATACTAGAAATGTCTTGAGGTTTCTGCATCTTCAGTTTTAGTAATATCTGCATTTGCTAAAATATAATATCTTTACCAGCCGTTTAACCTTCTAATGTAAATTCCTCTGTCTCCAGATATATTTTTCCCCTCCGTCTGTATTGTTTTGACATTACATGTAAAGTACGTCCAGAAGAGCCTGCTATTTTGATTAAATATCCCATTATACCTTAATCCAATTATAACACGATCATAAACGAAATGTCTCATCAATCATCCATGTCTTGACAAATTCAAGTAGATAGATCCAACTTTTAAACACGGCCTTTTCACTTCTCACCAAAGTGTTCAAAGATGTATGTCTATTTTAAGTAACTTCTCATTTAATTTTGTGTCCTGCTCAGCTACTTTGACCATACAATGTGGTCCAAATAGTTTAGTCCAAGATTTTGGAATCAAATGAACTTGTCAGAGCCTTAATGTTACTGTTGAATGCAAAAATGTCAGTCAATGTCAGGTGATTTGGCAAATAAAGCGTTGTGCGTCCAACTCACGGCGTTGAAGTTCCACACACGCTTGAAGGAGAGCCTCTTCCTTAGGCTCATGCTGCCGCCAACTTCTCAAACTACATATCTTCATCCAGGGCTCACTCCCAGCAGCCTCACTAAACTTTCTTGCCTCCTACCTCCTTCTCCAACTTATCTGGTCCTGAAGGTAACGGCCGTGGTCCCGTACATGCCTTCAACCAGAGCTCAGCGACGACAATACTACGCCTCCTCCTACATGCTATACCTCTCCTTTCTTTTGTCTCTTGACAGGCTGACGGTGAAGTTGAGACGCACTCGCTCACACACGGCTCCGTTTCCATAGCCACACGCCCCCATGAGGCAGCCGCTACTGAGAAGAGGCGGGGCGATGCCGGAATGCCAACCAATCGCACTGCAGCAGACTGTTTTTTATCACTCCAACTTCTGCACCGAAGGCTGAGTCGAATCCAAGTTACCTCCATTCAGCGTACAAAAGAGTAATTATTGTCGGCAACAAAACTACTCGAAACAGAGAAGTTGACTTATTTGCGTTGGCCAGTTTCCTCAAAGTTAAATAAAGCAAACAGAGGTCTACTGTAGCTCTTGAATGTGTCCTTACGGTCTTAAGTCTAGCTCAGCCTAATTTCCTGTTTTGACAAAAAATATATGCTTTTGCTTTTGATGCCACTGTTCAAGACTGTGACTCAGTGATTAGGCGGTAGGAAAGAGCATTACAGGCGTGGTTTGCCTGGAAATGACCGTGTGTGTGTAAAGGGTAGCTTTATCTTCAACTGACTATGAGGACTAGAGCAAAGAGACAAAAAGCATGTATACTTTTTCAAATGTGATATGTTCCAAAATTTGGTATTAACCATCTTAAACTAATGCTTTTCCAAAAGAACAGGCAGCACCATAACTGTGAAACAAGCTGCTTTTCTACATTCTACACCTGCTTTTGAATCACTTCTATAAACGCACTGGTTCACTTTGGCTTTCGGCACAGTTTGAGATGCTGACATTTTATCTGTTTATTTTGCTGTTATACATGTATTTTATTTTTAATGCCACTCTTGTTTCATTTGGTAAACCTTTTCTGTTTTACAATGTGTTACAAATAAAGTTACAGTTGCAGCTTTTTAACCAATCCCGGTGTAGGAGTACGCGTAGTGCAGCCCTACTTCCAAACTTTTTATTAGAGCTGGGTTTTGATTCAAATTTCAAGAATCGATTCGATTCCGATTTTTACGTTTCAAAATCGATTTTTTCCGATTTCTCAGATCCCATCCGATTCGCTCCAATTTCGATCTGATTTCCGATTCGATCCGATTTTGATTGGATCCGGGGCTTAATGTTATTAAAAATGACAAATGTATTTGAACCGTTTCCTTCACTTCATGACTGTGTGGAGAAGCAACATATTAAAACTAGTATTATATCAATATTAAACAGCAAATCTTACAAGTATTGGTAGTTACTGATGGCTGGAAGACTGATGAAAAGGCTAAGGGTCAATCTACCTTCAAGAAAGATAATCCAGGAGTCCTGAATTATCTTTGTTGAAGGTAGATTGAAGTTCACTGAGGGAAATGTAGAAAATAATTTTAATTAAAAAAAAAAAAAAAAATTAAAAAAAGAAAGAAAAAAAAGATCTTTGGACGTACGAATCGATAATCGGTCATTAATATGCAAATCGATTCAAAATCGGAAAATCGATTATTTCAACCCAGCTCTACTTTTTATGTAATGCAAATAATGAATAATGGCCTATTAACCAATGTCAAATGATGTAGTTGGTTTAATGCATCTCACAATAATACATTTGAATACATTTGTAATATATTGGTAATAATGGCGGCTAATACGTTGTAACAGCAACATTGATTTTCTGTCTTGACTTGTTTTGTTTGCATTTAATCCATTCTTGCTTTGAGTTTAAGGAACACACAAGAGTTCCCAAGTGTTTGAACAGTTTTGTACCTGTGCAAATAGCAATAAATATATATCTATTCATTATACAAGCAAAAAATCTGGTCACAAAACCCCCAAAACCTCAGTAATTTTCTTGTTCAAGTTGCCCATCCTCATTCTGGTGCCATAGCAACCTCAGGGACAGCTCGAGTAATCCCAAAGCAGCCCGAGCGCCCCCCAGACGCAGGCCCAGCGCTGCCAACGCACTAATTACCAACGCTCCACACACAAGCACTTGGCACATATCTTTTCAGTCTCCTTGGTTCCGCTAGTTAATATGAAAAACACACAGGAGCAGAAGAAGTTCTTAAGTAAAAGTAAAGTGAAAGTGCAGAGACAAATGGGCAAAAACTACTTAAAAGTGTGTGTGTAAAAACTGAAAAGACACAAAATTGAACTCAAAGAATCTGAAATGGTTTCAACTACCTAACTAGATGTTAGGGCTGCAACGGTTAATCAGAATAATAGTGACTAACTAGTCAATAGTATTTTGGTAGTGATGAATTCTTATCTGGAGATTACAGACTCTAAAACCAAGACCACTTAGAACAAAGACAGAAGCAAAATGGCAAAAAAATGATAAAGTATTTCAAATTTTCATCAATAATACAGAAATATTAGGGAACATGTCAATATACATAATCATTTGACTAGTCTGCAAACCGGAAAAAACCTTTGCAGTATGGTTGACTACTTAAAAAAGGTTGTTGCAGTTCCAAAATTGATGTTTAAATGTTCTATTCGCAGGCAAAGTAAGGAACGTTTGTTTTTTAGGGCTTTTCAATGACTCTATTCTGGATATAGACCATGAAGAGGACACAAGGCAAGTCAATGTAAAAGTGGACAAGTATCTTATCCAGCATTGACTAGCAATAATTAAATCAATTCATTACCGCTTTAAAAATATATATATTATTATAGGTTACTTTAGCCAATTGCGATTTTCATATAATTTTCATATAAAAAAGGACAAATGTGAGGAAAGTCCAGAACATGTGTGACCTATAATCTGATCTAATTTAGTTCCTGAGGTCTGTCAACTGTCTTCGGGTGTACATTTTTGTTACTTGTGAAAATGTGAATGTTGTGGTCTTTTCTGGGGCAATACGACATGAAAGGGAAAAAGCTCCTTAGAAGAGATCCGATGTCAGTAACACTATATCATCACTTCTGTTAACATCTATGTGCAACAGGGACGACCTGCGTAACCTGAGGGCCGAGAAGAGTGTGTTATCTTTTAGGAACAACTGCATTCAGGGGCATGGCTTGTAGAGGTAAGAGATGACATCATGTACATGTAATGTGTATTTCTTCATGTGACGAGGAGAAAAGACCATATCAGAGGGACACGTAGATCTTTTACAAACGTGTGGCTTCATGATGAATTCTATACAAGAAAAATCTGGGCAAGTTTTCCATATTATAGTTGGTACGCAATTATGCAATAAAATTAGTCTTTTCAACATTCTTGCCAGTCTCTAAACGCCACAAAGGAGACTCAACACTGCCCTCTGCTGATCCAGCAGACATAAAGCACTTTGCAGGGGAACAGTTGTTAATGCAAATCCACACTACAGTAGTTTTTATTATTCTGTGTAGAGCCATTGCATTAGTCACATAATTAACTACACATAACTTGAGTATTTGAAAATTACTTATTCACTCACATTTGTACATTTTAGGTCAAGAACATAACATTAAAAGCAAAAGGTTTATCTACAATGACTAAATCAAAATAAGAAAAGATGAGTCTTCAAGCGCAACAGCTATCAGAAGAAGACACATTTATATTATTCAACATGTTCCTATTTGCTATTTATGTCAAACCCTTTGTCCTAATCCCATGACATGTGTTTGGTTACGCTGCTATAACCAATGAGTTAGAATTTAGCCACAGACGCAGGAAACTGGCATCCTCCTGAGGTGTCCAGAGCAGCAGCATTGATCCCGTCTCATCATCTGATTTTCACAATCTGCTCCTTGGGGGATATCACGAGGAGTGCGCACGCTGAAGAAATGCACAGTGGATGTGTGTGTGTGTGTGTGTGTGTGCCAGCTCTTATCTTTGGGACAGTTTTTTATTTAAGTCATTTGACGATTTCAATGCCTTTTTATGTGTCTCTGTCTCTGTCTCTTGCCTTTTGGGTCAGAGTACACTGTACTCTTCTCATCGCAGTGCTGAGGAAAATGATCTCCTTTTTGACTGTCAAAACAGCTTCAAAATGCACAAACATACAAATATATACAAGCCTAACAATCAAGACAAACTAAATGGTCTAAATCTTCACTGACAAAAGACAACTTGGTGTCAGTCCAAGTACCAGTCAAAGTATGTCAACAGGTTTCCCTTTTAACTATTAGAGACAAAAAGAAGATTCTGATTGGCTCATAGCAAGTCACATGATCTGTTATTCCAGCAATAGGCAACTATAGTTTAAGGCATTCAATTGTCATGACATTGACTATTCCCTCCCTGGAGGTTTTTTAGTTTTGTTTTGTTTAGTTATTTTACGTGAAACCAAGATATTTTTTTGCAAGACGACAGGAGCGCATTTACAGATTTACCAACTGCAGCAACAGTTGTCAGCCATAAAGGAGAATCTAATTGGACCGTTAAAATTGCTTTCCTTTGTAGAGTGAAAAGCATAGTTTAGTTTTGTTCACAGCAGCGCGTGAAGAGCCACAGACTGACTTTAAAACATTCACCCCAAAGATAAGAAACAGCAGTCATCAGCCACAATCAAGCATTAATACATTTGCGTTGCTTGCTTCGTGTCTATTAGACCTTGCTCTTTACGTATTCCATCAGTGACCTAGAGATCGACAGGGGCTTCATTTGCCACTCCTGCACTAAAACACACACAGACTCCCAAATACTCACTGGTTGAACGGCTGTCTCTGCATCCACACTCAAAGTTTGCTGCTCCATGAACAAACGAGACACAAGTAATCCTTAGCAGAGCATGTGACGGGTCTCCTCCGCGCGCATTGTCATATTGTCATCACCTTTTTGTGTGGAAGTCAGAGAAAATGCGAGACAAGGCAAGCGTGCAAAAAAACAAAACAAAAAAAACGACAACCTCGGTGTCTTCAGAATTGTCCAAACGCCTGAGAAGGTCGCTGTCGTCGGATTCCCCTCGCCTCTCTCATTCTCTCTCTCTCTCCCTCGTCCCCCTCCTCCTCCTTTTACACCCACCCCTTGTATAATTTCTATTCCACCCACACCACCGCGGTCAGAGAGAGAGACGCGAATGCAGAGGCAGCCGTGGGAGACCCCTGCCATTAAGACACGCACCCGTCCTGCCCACCCACACACCCACCCACCAACATGTATGTATGTTTGCGAGGGGGCGGCAAGGAGGGAGGGAGAGGTGTTTTAGACTTGCGCTGTCATCTGCTTAGTATGCCCCACGTATATTAGCAAACTGACGGCAAGAGGACAGAGGGAGAGGCAGAAAAGGGGTGCAACTGGGGTAAAACGAGAGCACTACGACACGACGACGCAAGTGGAAGAAACAAGTTCTTTCTGCTGAAAATGAAGATTGATAACTACTTTCAAAATGAGCAAAGGTGATATTCCTTAACATGCCTTGACATAAAGTGATCCTCCGAATGGCACTGCTTTTCCAAATACCTCGGGGCTGCTTCCCAGGGAACGGGAGAAGAACCTCAATCAACTGCACAAATAACATCATTATTCACGGAGTAAATGTCCTCGAGTATTAATAAGATGGAAGATATTGTGCCTTGACCTTCGCAAACAGACGTGCCTGAGGACAATGGCCTGTTTTCATCTGTGGAAAATTAGCAACGTTTCTAATAAAATTATGTGGAGTTAAAGCCATGTAATGAATAACAATGGAATACAATTGGAAGCTATAGGCTACGCTTTGCATCATCAAGAAGGTCATAGTTCAATTGAACACTAGTTAAAGCAGCAGGCTTTTAGTCATTCAGTTGATTTATGGGTCAATGCTTTAGATGACCAACATTTTTATTAGTTGACTAACAAATAGTCACTTTACTGGGATTATAACAATTTTATAGATGGCAGAAGAAACAAGAGGGAAGGTAGCTGGAGTTGTTGTTCATCTACTTTTTACACAGTTTACTAATACTCTTCTAGTTATTATCGCGTCTTGTAATTGCAGTTTGGATCAGAAGAATGGTCTTTATAGATATTACATAGTTCTGAGAGCTTGCGACATGCCCATTTTAGTAGACTAATCATCACACAAAGCATGTCTTTTAACAGCCAACAACTTCTTAGTCAGCCCTACACTACAATCAGCTGGAGGTTTAGATGAGTAAGTGAGGCTAAAATATCCATGAGAGTTAAGGTGTTTATCCAAATATCAACCAGTCAACAATTTATTACTGTATAACTTATTTCATATTTTGTAGATGTGAACTTAAGCTTTAAGTTTTACTATTCTTATTAGCTTTTTACTGGTGTATTTGAAATGTGAAATGAATAGCTAACTATTTATTCGGTGTTGAATACAATGTAGTAAATGAGGTTTTAATTGATGGTAAATGAGTTCACTGCACAGGAAAATAGAACATCAAGAGTATTGAACTTTTTCCTTAGTATCAAAAAGAAGAATGAGCCCTGTAGTCTCAAACAAACAGCATGGCACTATGTAGGTCAGGGGGGGGCAATTATTTTCCTCCGAGGGCCATATTCGAATCCAGGCAAGTAGCTGAGGGCCGGCCCGCCATCATTGGTGTGTAAATATCAAATAAAATATCACTTTTCTGTCAAATAGGCTATTGAATCTATTATTTCATGGCATCTTTATTAAGGATACAAGTGCAGACAGATGTTACAGACAGTTAAAAAATACAAAGTAAAATCTTTCTAGAGGCCAGATTAAAATATGCCGAGGGCCACATCTTGCCCCTGAGGCCACATCTTGCCCCTGGGGCCACAAATGCCTGAGGGCTAAAAAAAATGTTTTATTATTTTTTTTAATATTACTTGGCATGTTTGGCGGGCCGGATTATAAAGACAAACGGGCCGTATGTGGCCCGCAGGCCGTAGTTTGCCCAGGTCTGATGTTGGTGTTCTGTATGTCATCACTTTGCATGGATTTGCATTAAAAACAAAGCCGTTATCGGGACACTACTTTTTACCAATACCTTTCAGTGGTGATGATTTTGATTCACAAAGAAACAGCAGCAATCAGCTCAGTAATCAGTGTGTTGTGTCCATTCACTGCCTCTCGTGTTCGTACGTTTGACCTCTGCCTGATTACTGCGGGTTGTTTTAGCTGGAATTCTCACTCAAACTGAACCACTCAGACACTTAAGACTGATTCCAGCTTCTATGACCGAGTCCTCCGGAAGTGCAGTCTTGTCAGCATGTTTTTATCCAATCGTGCAGGTGAGCAGAGCGAAAAAGGGTAAAGCTGAATCTGTTATTTAGTCGCACTGCATGATTGGTATTGAAATATCAAGTGAAACGTACCTGTTGCAAATGTATCCGATTTTTACAAAGCGCCGCCAGATATAGACCCATTAAAAATAACCTATAATTATCAGAATTTAGACTTATTTTGATGCCGTTCTTGTTTTAGTTTCCCTTGTCATAAGGGGTGGCTAATACTGACAGAAATTAGTATCTCCATTTACTTTTTGGAGCATTCCGATAAATGTTTTTTGGCGACAGAAATGTGCAAAATCTTGAAATGTATTAGTTGAGGTTAAAGTATCAGACAATGTGAAAGGACTGTCAAAATACCCACAAAAGTGAAGAAATATTATTACCTGTAACTATTTTTTGAAAGGCTGCGACAGGAGTTTTTTAATTTGAATTTTTAATAAGCTCCTTTTGCAGCATTTTTGTATTTTTATTTTTTCTCACAATATATAACCAATTTTCAAATCCTGCATATCTTCAAAATAACATTCACAATATTCGTTGGTGATGGTTCATTCTGTCCACTATTTTTAAACTATCAAACCACAAATTATTTTTGACAGACAGAACAGTTTGCTGTGTATTATTCACAATATTTTAGATACATTATTCTATGCCCCTCTTCTTGCTTGCATGCTATTGTTTCAAAAGCGTGAGACGAGCAGAAGGTGCTGATAACCTTGCACACAAAATGATCGCAACTAAAGGCATGTTTTATTTGTGAGGAAATCAAGAATGTGATTTACTGTATCTGGTGTGTGTGCACTTGGAGCTTGTGTGTGATTTTTCCCGTATGTTTTTGTGCAGAGCTTTTCCTAACGAGGGGACTGTCAGTTTTGCTCATCGGCGCTCATTAGAAGTGCAGCTTACACTTACACACACAAACCCCTTTATCTCAGCACTGTCACCACATGAACTCTCTCTCTCTCTCTCACACACACACACACACACACACACACACACACACACAGACACAGACACAGACACAGACACAGACACACACACACACACACACACACACACAGACACAGACACAGACACAGACACAGACACAGACACAGACACAGACACAGACACAGACACAGACACAGACACAGACACAGACACAGACACAGACACACAGACACAGACACAGACACAGACACAGACACAGACACAGACACAGACACAGACACAGACACAGACACAGACACAGACACAGACACAGACACAGACACAGACACAGACACAGACACACACACACAGACACAGACACAGACACAGACACAGACACAGACACACACACACACACACACACACACAGGCAAACATCCCTCCTTCATGCCCCTCTGTCGATACAAAGCCCCCTCTGTTAGTGAACATAACTGCATGAGACGCAAAGAGGAAAAAGGCCTAACGACCGGAAGAAAAAGGTGGTGTGCAGAGTTGGAGCAAAGCTGTGGCTGCAGAGAGAGGCTAGATAATTGTTTCATGACAAATGAACAGTTGTGACGGGTGAGTTTGGGCATGCTTTTGAGTAAGACTGCAGGATTATTGGCAAACTTGAATGATTTAGTGAAAAACTGTGACAGGTCATTAGTTCCTAATACAATATATGGTGACAGTTTTTTTGGAATATAATAATTACTTTAAATAAATAAAAAGTTGTAGACTTAATTACCTGCTGACTACTGCATCACGGCAGTTAAAGTTATCCATGAATCAATTGTGTTCTGATATTAAAGGCCATCGTGGACATGAAATTCCGATGTATTTTGTTATTCAACATCAATTTAATAAACTTTTAAGATCCCTTTCTTATTGAGAGGTTCTTGGTAATACCCAGCCTGAGTGTTATTACTTTTATGTTCTCTTAAATACCAAAAGATATCCTTAAATGACTTAAATTACAATATTTTTTTCTCAAAATTGCAACAAAAAAAATTTTTTTACACACCCCACAACATGTAGCCCACAGTCCGAACCAAACCCAAACCCAAACTCAGAATTCTCTTCATTAATTTGCAGACAGCTTACTGTCTTACTCTCAAGGGTCCCCCTGTTTAAATAAATGAAATAATGTATGTGCCAGAACCAGGCGCACTACAGGCACAGAAGTGACCACAGTTGTTACCTTCCACATGCAGTTTTATTGCAGAATAAGAGCTTCAAGTGTCACATTCAGCAAAAGCATTTGTCTCTCTGCGGCTGATCCACCCATATCTCTCCCGCTACTTTCGCTCTGTCAGGAAGGGCATCTGCGTCACTCGCGCACCCTCATGCACCCTCACTGCACCCTCACTGCCCCCTCACTACACCCTCACTGCCCCCTCACTGCCCCCTCACTACACCCTCACTGCCCTCTCACTACACCCTCACTGCACCCTCACTGCCCCCTCACTGCACCCTCACTGCCCCCTCACTGCCCTCTCACTACACCCTCACTGCACCCTCACTGCACCCTCATTGCCCCCTCACTGCCCCCTCACTGCCCCCTCACCGCCCCCTCACCGCCCCCTCACTGCCCCCTCACTGCCCCCTCACTGCCCCCTCACTGCACCCCCTCACTGCCCCCTCACTGCCCCCTCACCGCCCCCTCACCGCCCCCTCACTGCCCCCTCACTGCCCCCTCACTGCCCCCTCACTGCCCTCTCACTGCACCCCCTCACTGCCCCCTCACTGCCCCCTCACTGCCCCCTCACTGCCCCCTCACTGCAACCTCACTGCCCCCCCACTGCCCCCTCACTGCACCCTCACTGCACCCTCACTGCCCCCTTACTGCCCCCTCACTGCACCCTCACTGCCACCTCACTGCACCCTCACTGCCCCCTCACTGCACCCTCACTGCCACCTCACTGCCCCCTCACTGCCCCCTCACTGCAACCTCACTGCACCCTCACTGCCCCCTCACTGCCCCCTCACTGCCCCCTCACTGCACCCTCACTGCCCCCTCACTGCCCCCTCACTGCCCCCTCACTGCACCCTCACTGTCCCCTCACTGCCCCCTCACTGCCCCCTCACTGCACCCTCACTGCCCCCTCACTGCAACCTCACTGCCCCCTCACTGCACCCTCACTGCACCCTCACTGCACCCTCACTGCCCCCTCACTGCCCCCTCACTGCCCCCTCACTGCAACCTCACTGCCCCCTCACTGCCCCCTCACTGTCCCCTCACTGCCCCCTCACTGCCACCTCACTGCCCCCTCACTGCACCCTCACTGCACCCTCACTGCCCCCTCACTGCACCCTCACTGCACCCTCACTGCCCCCTTACTGCCCCCTCACTGCACCCTCACTGCCACCTCACTGCCCCCTCACTGCACCCTCACTGCCCCCTCACTGCACCCTCACTGCCACCTCACTGCCCCCTCACTGCCCCCTCACTGCAACCTCACTGCACCCTCACTGCCCCCTCACTGCCCCCTCACTGCCCCCTCACTGCACCCTCACTGCCCCCTCACTGCCCCCTCACTGCACCCTCACTGTCCCCTCACTGCCCCCTCACTGCCCCCTCACTGCACCCTCACTGCACCCTCACTGCCCCCTCACTGCAACCTCACTGCCCCCTCACTGCACCCTCACTGCACCCTCACTGCACCCTCACTGCCCCCTCACTGCCCCCTCACTGCCCCCTCACTGCAACCTCACTGCCCCCTCACTGCCCCCTCACTGTCCCCTCACTGCCCCCTCACTGCCACCTCACTGCCCCCTCACTGCACCCTCACTGCACCCTCACTGCCCCCTCACTGCAACCTCACTGCCCCCTCACTGCACCCTCACTGCACCCTCACTGCCCCCTCACTGCCCCCTCCTTTGACCAGTTAGACCTCCACGTTCACGTATTAACATGGACATGTTCAAACCTGTGAAGTCCGAGTCTGAAGCACAATAAAAACCAAATAGCCTCCTTTCTAAATAGTATTAAGTGTAGTCAACTGAAACACAATTTAATCTTACGTTTTAAAAGTTAATTTGAGGGGAGTCATTACAATCACTTTTATTTGTATTTGTAATAAAGCTCCATGTGACTGCTGCTGCCCCGTCTGCCCCTCCCACTCTGTCCCCTGTGTTTGAGTCACACTGATTATCGTCTCATGTTTATGTAAATCTTGTTCACTTTGCATGGCTCTTTTTTGGCGTTTTGGGGATGTGGAGAGGGAGCGGCGTGACGTGGGTTTGCGTAGGCTGATTCCAGCTGCAGATTCCAGCTGCAGATTCCAATTGCGTGGAGGACAGTGTTTTATAAATAATTATAAAGTACAAACTTAATCAGCAAAATCTCTCCGCAAACCTTTATAGATGAGGCCTTTGTACTATGCGAGTGTGTTGCAATAGCCACAAAACTGTAGAGATGTCTTTATTCAGATAATTATCTCACTAAAAAAGAGCAACTGTTTTGAATCATCAAACGAAAGACACACAATATATGTTCTAGCTACATACCCGGATTATCCAAAGGGCCCAGGGGCCTTCCCTGCCGACCAGGGCCCTCTGATCCAGACTAAAATGACACCAAACCAAATTTTTGGCATTTGTGGTCTGAGCTCTTACGCAGCCTTTCAGGCAGTTGTGTCATAGAAACACTGTAAAGCTTTGCACTGCAGAAAAGCTCTCCCACAGTTCTGTCACACTTCAGCCCAAATGTCCTGCCAAGCTGCCTAACTTTCCGAACTTCTCAGAGCTTTGCATCGCGCCTCCACTTTATGCACTGATTAGAAAAGTGAACTCGACGCAAAACTCCATAAGAAACTAAACTAAAACTCAAATGTGCCCAAGGCAGCTGTGATATTTCAATAGGTCCTGCTGCCAAATCTGTACATAAATAAAAGTATGGGATAAAAAAGGGTCACAGATAATAAGGACATTTTATTTATGTATTTGATATAGTTGATTCAATCAAAAGGCCATGTTGACGGTCTAAGGGTGAAAGGAAAATAACTGATAATAAAATAATAATAATTGATAATAAATAATAATCAATTTGAACATGGTGGCCCAACTGCAAATTGTGCTCAGGGGCCCATCCTCAGTTAATCCGGGCATATCCCATTAACCTTCAGCATGAAATGCCAATTTTGTCTTAAGAAACATTATGAGTTGATCAAATAGATGCAAAAATAGATATGAATTTAAAGGCGTAATGGACGATTTTTCGGCGATTTGAGAACTCAGGCGCATGTGCACTCCCCCGTGCGGACTGATATAACACACACGTGCGTTTGTTTATTAGCGCGATGGATCGCATCACATCTCTCGTCTCCCGTAGAATTCCGTCTTCTTCTTCAGCTCGAACTGTCTTTCTCTGTCTTAATTTTGTCCCGTACACTGAGGGAACTATATTATGATAGATCAATGCGCTTAGACACGCAGAAAGTGCTGCTCTCATGGGGACGAGCCACACGCGGCAGCAGGTGAGCAGTAGGTGCGTTTTATGATTGATACGTGGCAGGACTAATCGGCAGTCCACGCCACGAGGAAATAAGACTCAGATTTGGGCCAAAAAAATCGTCCATTCAACCTTTAAGTCCAAAAATGATTAAAATCATTAGAGAAAACACAAAAGTTCTGTTCCCACTTACCAGACTCCAGAGTGTAATGTTTGATTATACCTTGTGTCTTTCCTAAAAATAAATGCATAGGATATACTGTACTTACAACAGTGGTACAAAAGTAAAAGTAGTGTACTTTTTAGGTATCTATACTTAAATTAAGTAATTTCTGCATAAAGGGTTTGAGTTCAAGCCCATTTGAAAATTATTTTGAACACGCCTCTGTACTTTTACTCAACACAATTGAGTACTTCATCCACCACTGAAGACAGGAAATAATTACAATCTGGGAATTGCCTCAAGAATTGTATTGTGTTCAACCATGAATCCTTTGTATTGTTCCTCTTAAGAGTAATACAGTCACCACAGAAGGCAAACAATTCATAAGTGTTGTTAAGATTGACCAAATACTGTAGATACATTGTTAAGCAAAACTCATGTCGCTCAAGTGACACAGATACAGAGTTTGTACCTGCGGCAAAACAACCGTTCATCTTAGTATGGACGATGAATTTTCTTTTAATTATGGACTAACTTGTGTCTGAAATAAAGTTAATACAAGATGCAGTCCACAGAGATATTCACAAAAGAAACCAAAGTGTAGCAAATGGCAAAACCTTTGACTCAAGGGTTTAACAGTTTTACAGCAAAAACAAGTTTTGTCTGTTTACTTCTAGCTGGTTCATGTCAACGCTGTATTTGTTTTCAAAGATGCATTATTGTTAGACCTGTGCACATTTTTTAGATTCAATACTTCTAATCATCAATGGGCGGAAGGAATTTTGAGTTCAATGGCAAAGATTAATGTATGCCTGGTTTATGTTCAGAAACCATTTTAAACGTTTTTGATATATAAAATAAAGAAGCTAAATTGTGAAAATGAATCCGTAGAAAAATAAGACCACAGGAAGATAAGCTAAATACCAATAGAAAGAGTTTTAATGCCTATAGTAAATCAGTGGAAATGTATTTACTTTCTTAGCCCCAGGTTGGGATTATTAGCCTTGAAATAATTATTTTTACGTTCCTGTCAACATGACAGGTACCAGTCATTTGGTACCTGTGATGGCTAATTCTGAATCAGTCAGTGTGTGTGTTTTATTGATGTGTTTATTTGGCTTCATGTCGCTGCCAACATTAAAGACATTAAAGTGGACACACCGGTCTTTCCTCGTCTCCACCTCAGTCACAGTGAAGCCAAGTGCTACAAACACTTCCTCATATTTCCTCGTCTTATTAGCTTTTGGGTGACTTTTGTTTGTCACGTTAGTAGGGATGTCACAATATTCATTTTAGTCACGATTATCATGAGGAGAAATATCACGATTTTACGATTATTCACAATTATCAGAAAAAAGTAAGGAAACATTTATATTGTATTTTTTTAAAAACAATTAACTTCCCCACTCTTTAATACAGCATATTCATCTAAAAATAAAATGGCTACAAATTGATTAAATAATATTAAAGTATGCTTATTGGCCCCTCATTGTAGCTCTTTTAAGCATTGTATAATTTATTAGTGAGATGAGCTCCATGGCAACGCTCGGGGGAGGGGCTTGAAACTTTCCTTTGGCTCACGCCAACAACAAACAGATTTGTGAAGAAGAAAAAAGCATTTACAGGTAAGATTACGCTCTGGAACTACCCGTCTCCTCTTCTCTCTTTCCCTCCCTCTCCTCCTCTGTGCGTTCCATGGCTCTACTTCGAGCCGCACTGAGCGCGTGCTTTTCGCTCCAGCGACGTCAGCGGTGGAGCCCCTTGCTTTGCCGATAAAAATGCATTTTAAAAAAACTACGGTACTCACGCTGACTGAACGGTCGTTCAGCGTGTTTATTCAGACTTGTGACCAAAATCTGCCCACTCTGGTGGAGCGTCCAAAGTGTCCGACGATCTGTGTAAAACCGCATGTGCAGGATTCACGCCGCAAAAACACACGTTGCAAAAACACACGTTCACATTAACTTTGAATGTAAACTGGACACTTTGACGCCGCGGAGTGAATGGGCAATTAGAAAATTCTAAATGGGGTCACACGCGCCGAAAAATTAGCGTCGGTCAGTTTGTCCGGAGACTTTATTTTTGAGTCGGTCAAAACAGATTTTTACGTCTGTCATTGACAGTGTCCAGCCCGTTATTTCGAGGCTTGATACCATTGTGCACATATAGCTAAAATCAAGAACCGGTTATATTACAAAAGCAATAATCTTCTGTACGTTGCCACGGTGATGTTAGCGGAGACCTTGACGTGTCACGTACGAAGCTCATGAGCAACTATTTTTAGAGGCTTGAATGTGACAATAACGCGAGCGCTGCAGTGAGTCTGTGCAGATGGTGAGGAGGGAGTCTCAGTCAACAGTATGAGTCATTACTGAGTCTTACCTCCAGGTCATCCAGGGAGCGAGCCAGGCTGAGGCGTTTGGAGCGGCCAAAGGAGCGCCGGGCGGACGAGCGCTGAGCCAGAGGAGGAAAACCCATGGTCAGCCCCCGAAACCGACTCCCCTGCAACAGAAAAGAGCAATGAAATATGCTAAATGAATGTGCTTTTGTTTCACTTTTTACTTCTGTTTACATATTTTCTGAATAACTGGTGTATGTAGGCCATGGGATGGGCAATTTTGACAACAATGAATCCATCGCCTTTTTTTGGTTTATTGGTTGAGGTTTAATTATCAGACAAATGTAAAAT
Organism: Eucyclogobius newberryi; assembly: GCF_026437365.1. NCBI lineage: Eukaryota > Metazoa > Chordata > Actinopteri > Gobiiformes > Gobiidae > Eucyclogobius > Eucyclogobius newberryi. The sequence continues at coordinate 17,422,962 of NW_027316056.1, forward strand.
ATCTTCAAAATAAATTGCAAAATCCTGAAATAAATCCCTATTTTAAAGTTGACAGCATAACTTCATTCATTTTTATTTTTAATTATATCTTTTTCGAGCATATTTCCCTATAAATGATATACACAATATTGGAATTTTGGATATCTTCAAAACAACTTTCACAATAATTTATAACAATGTCGATATATTGTCAATCTCTGCATTCGCCATTAAGTTCTGATGAAGCCACGATGTTACAACAATGTTACTTTGGTTTATCTTCATCTGTGACTGTTCAGGTGCAATTATGTACTGAATATGAGTTATGTATCTGAAAACACATTTAAAGGTTGAATGGACGGATTGGATGGATTTTTTTGGCCCAAATCTGAGTCTCATTTCCTCGTGGCGTGGACTGCCGATTAGTCCTGCCACGTATCAATCATAAAACGCACCTACTGCTCACTTGCAGCCGCGTGTCTAAGCGCATGGATCTATCATAACATAGTTCCCTCAGTGTATGGGACAAAATGAAGACGGAGAAAGACTGTTCGAGTTGGCTCAGGAGAAGACGGAATTCTACGGGAGACGAGAGATGCGATGCAATCCGTCGCGCTAATAAACAAACCGAGTGCACATGCGCACTTCCGTCTGAGTTCTCAATTCGCCGAAAAATTATCCATTACGCCTTTAAGTTTGTCTGTTCTGATCACAGAAATCCAATTTCTTAAGTAATCATTTGTCATCAGCAATATAACACAATTACAGTCGCTAGCAGCGATGATGGCTCTCGCCACCCGCGTGACCGCCTTCCCACCCGTCCATGTTTTCTACTGTGTTTTGCGACATAACAAACGACGCTCAATTTGTCGTTTTAATAATCAACACCGTTTAAGTTTGCAATTTAAATAGTTGTTTGTCCTGACAAATTGCAAGATCGTGCTGAACACAGACCTGAGCAGGGAGAAAGAGAGAGAGCCTCGGTGACCTGGCTTTTTGTTGATGTTTACGGGGTCAAAAATTCCCGAGTTGTGGCAGAAAGAATAAAGTCTAAAGAATAACGTCTAAAGAATAAAGTTGTTGTTGTTGTTGTTGTTGTTGTTATTGTTCTTCTTCTTCTTTGTTGTTTAATGGCGGTCAGTATCCAAGTGTTACATTACCGCCAGACTTTATTCTTTAGTTGCGAAATGTTGTTTTATGGCGGTTGGCATCCGAGCGTTGCATTACCGCCAGACTTTATTCCTCAGATTTTGTCGTAGTCTAAAGAATGAAGCCTAAAGAAAAAGCTGTAGGGCGGAAGCACCGAACATCAAAGAAGGAGAGGAAGATGAAGAGGGGTCAGCCCTGGAATAATGCCGGTCGGACTCTGGAAACTGAAGTGCTGTAACTGTGGGGAAGAACATAGCTCTGCCTACGGGGGATGCAAGTTTAGCAAACGAGCTGGGTTAGGGTTAGTGCAGAAAATTAAGGTCTCTCAAGGTATATCCTATGCGGATGCAGTCAAGAAAGTTTCAAGTAACGAGGTTAAAGTAAATACAGAGAGAGGAGCCAGCGCTGCTCCCAAGAAGTGTGAAGGTTCCAAGTGTGGAGGTTCCAAGTGTGGAGGTTCCAAGTGTGGAGGTTCCAGAATTAATGAGAATACCCTGGTTGTGGATAGAGAGGATGTTGTGCTCTTTATGGTGGATGTTGTAAACTGTGCTGCTCAGACTCAAAGCAGAACTGAAAGGATCAGGATCGTTGCTAAAGCTGCAGGGAGATTCCTTGGAACAAAAGAGCTTAAATGGGCAGAAATAGAAAAACGGCTAATAGCGCTAAATGGGAGTCGGAGTGATGGAGGTCTACTTTTGGGGAACCAGAGTGATCAGAGTGAAGAACTAGAGGTGGGGGCGGTCTCCTGGTCTCGCCCAGTCTAGTAGAGGCACGGCTGCCAAGCAACGACATCAGTGGAAATATCAAAGCCTAAAGAATGAAGCTTAAAGAATAAAGCTGTACAGCGGAAGCGCCGAAAAATCTAAACACAAAAACAAATTAAGGGTCGGAACCAGACTCAAACCCAAAATCTACAGCATGGCACGCTGTGGTTCAAACTGCTGGGCCAAATGATCTGGAAATGTCTTGCTGCAAGACAGACAATATACTCGCATGTGATCTGCCCGCCACGAACGGCCACCAAATTCGTCACTTTCGGGACCGAATTCGTCACTTCCGTGAGTTATGAGCGTATGATCTAGTGCTAATGCTAATGCTAATGCTAATGCTGAGACCGCGGCACGAGAGGAAATGTCCCATGAAAATAAAAGAGGACGTGAAGGCATTAATTGCGCCCTGCTGGCCAATTGTTAAAAAGTCTTGAGGAGAATATAACCCATGAGTTCAAAACAAATCAGACAATGTTGAGTTTTTCACACAATGGGTAGGGGGTGCTAGAGTGTAAATTTGTTACATGGGTATTCATTATTTTCAATCAGACCATAAAAACGCATTAGTGAGTGAAATATGAGCTCCGTAGATCAATTCCAATAGTTGTCCAATAGACTAGTCCTTGAAAAAACAGGAAATTAAGCCTTTTTTGAGGGCCGTGTTACGCAGAGACCGTAAGTAAAATCAACATTGTTTTAAATCGTTATTAAATTTCAATGTCTTTAGATGCAAAAAGTGTTGTTTTGAGCTCAATCGGACAAAAAACCTAGAACAAGTCTGATGTTGAAAAAAAAAAAAAGTCAAACGTGGCATCGCCACTTTGATTCAACATGGCTGACTTCCTGTTTATCATAGAGCGATGCTGCCAGGTGTGTTTTACTCATCAAAGGTAGCTCTATCACAGTTTCATGTGCCTAGGCCAAAGATTAAAGCGGTTCATGTTTTTTCTTTAATAAGAAACCAGGCGAAAACAATGACTCCTAGCATTCCATGGAATGAATTCCATTCAATGGCTCGAGCCAATAAGTCAAGGTAAAAACAGCCTACTTTGTCTTTATAAACAAACAAAAGCATTACAAGTTTAACTGAAGCGTTCCACTCATCACTGTCAAAACATACATACTGTAGCTGTGTTGTGTTTTAACTAAACACAAAACAAGACCAAAGAGCAAACTAAAATTTTAGTAGTATGTAATCTATCAAAACTAAAAAAAATCACAGCACAGTCAAATTTAAAAGAGTTCCATTTTGTCCACAGTCCGTCAAAGAGGTCAGTTTTTAAGTCCAAATGTGATTTTTTTTCCCCCCTTTTCTTTATTTTACATTTTTCAATGTCAGTTGTAATTGTGGTCCGGTCCTCGATTGTTGGAGCAGTCTGTGACATCCATGTTTTTATAATGGCCTTTTTCACTGCAGCCAGAAGTATACTCTAAATGTATCCACCGACTGTTATCATGGCAGATGTTCTGAGACCCAAGTAAATAGTTCTGAATTTGTGTGGAATGGACAGTCCCAAAACACATGGTAAATTACTGGACAGGCTGCCACAGTTTCTACAGCAGTTAGTCTTTCCTTGTGGATAATGGGCACTTTGACATCGTGTTATGAAATAACAAGACAAAATTTTCAGACTAAATTCCCTCCAGACATGTGACTTTGTGGTCCTCCACTGGGATGTACATATATTTTCCCACTCAAAATCTGACAAAACAACATTACCGTACCTTCTCTTTTCCATTTGTTTTAATTAATTTAGTAGATCTGTCAAGACTATGAATGTATTAATATAATTTATTAGACATGATTCCCCTTGAAAGTTCTGATGTATAAGCTTTAATAAATATCTCATTCAGATGGTTATAATGGTGCTTTGTTTAATTTCTTGGTTATAATAACTCCTTATCTGTAAATACCTATACAAGTTTCTCCTGTTTCTCCAAGCCAAATCATTATTTTCAACATATCAAAGCTTTTCATTTGACTATCTTTTACAACCTGGTGGAAAAGCTTCATACCTTTTGCTATCCAGACCTTGAATCTCAGATCTGTGCTGTTAGCTTCAACTCTTTGATCATAAGCCAACCAGTTTAAGATTTGGACATCTTTGTTTAGCTTGTATATTTTGATTAGCTCTTCCCAGGTCGTAAGCACAGATTTTACCCAGAGATTCTCCACTTCTTCCTGATAACTCAACCATCATCTGCCAGTAAAGCCTGAACAGCAGGCATGTCCAAACTAGGGCCCGGGGGCCAAATGCGGCCCTCAAACCAATTTTTGTTGGTAGTAGTACTTTTTACTGTGAAATTGGGAAAGTTCAAGCATATTGATGTTATACCAACCTATTAATATTCTAGGTCTAATTAAAGGTGTGGAGGCTCATCGCAATTACGTCAAATGCAACATTTTGAATGATTCACTTTGTCATTCAACAAATTCGACATCGTCAAGTTGTTTGTGGCCCTCTGCCCCGTTTAAGTTTCAAAATGCGGCCCTTGGTGAAAAAAGTTGGGACACCCCTGCTGTACAGGAACCTACGGCACAACATTACACTCAACATTTTCCCTTTGAGCTGACAAAAAGTGATCTTTCAGTTTTGAATGACATTTAAACTTTTTGCCTTGCCGTACAAATCTTGAGATTTTTTTACTCTACTCACTGAAAACTCTGTTGGGGATGCAACGTTTAAGCTTTTTTAAAAGAGAAAAGTTTAGCATAAAAGTATCTGTGTTTTAATCATTGATGTCTCTTAACTGCAGTTGGTTTGGTTTGACTCTACAGGTGCAAATCAATGAATCAATATACTATTTATATCTGTAATTAAAGTCAAACACATACATTATAGATTTAGAGCCACACTATACGTATAATATATCACACATGTAATTGATAATTATTTTAGACAGGATAAGATGGAAAGAGTTCACAGTTTGATGTTGAATTTAGTTACAATTAAAACGTTTTCTCTACAATGTGTACAACTGTGTGAGTAATAATATGAAGCAAAATATATCTCTGTATAATAGTAACTAAAGCCAAAGAACAGCTTAAACACATATTACGTTTACACCCATTTTATGTTAATTTTCCTGGCCTGGCTCCTCGCCTGAAGCCCGACTTACACGCACGCCTCTTCAAGACTCTTCACCACTTCAATGATAAATTCCACATGTTACACACAGGCATGTACAGTCCTGTGATTTGTCCTGCAGCGATGAGTTGGACTTTAAAATCTCCAAAATAGACTGCGACAATGGAAGTGACTGAAGTACACACAAAGATATGACTTAAGATTCTTCAGACGTTTTCAATTTCATAATGATAATGACGTTATGCGAGTTTTACTGGGTATAAACCTGTGTTAACTTGACATAATTGTCAGCGACTGTGGAGATTAAAGCATGGCAGCTGTTACATGACACCATAAACCTGGGCTTGAAATGAACACTCATTAGTCACCGCCTCATCAGGATTTATTGCCCGATGCCATCTGACTGTGATGTAACTACAGAGAAGGATGCTGTAAACAAGGACATGCTGCGCCTTGTTATAGCAAAGTAATAAGCATTAGTTAGTCATGATTAAAGTTCATATGAGAACTTTCCATTTCACTATATCGGAGTGACTGTGATTATGTTAAGGATTTATTAACCATTGTGCCTATTTTTCCCCAGTGTGACAATTTTGGTGAAGTTTATAATGTCAATTCCTGGTTGGACATGAGTAACAGATGTGACATAACTGTTACCTAGAAACCATATTGTAATCAATGGCCAAAATCCATATAAATTACATGATAGACATGATTTGACAAATACTTGATAACACCTTTATTTTGTAAAATTTAAGTTTAAACTGTCAGAAAAATGTGTCCGTTGCATGTAAATTGTCCCAGCATTTTGGGTGAAATGTCGCCTATTGACGACATAGACAGAGGTAATGTAATTTTCAACTTTAAACTTCAAAACTATGGTATATATATACCACAAGGACAACAACCACCAAACAAAGTAATAATTTGGAAAACATGAGGACCTGTCATGTGCACTTCACAACCTTCGAATCAAAATCACAGTTTAGCTCTTCTCAAATACCATTTGCTACCATTTGACCAACATTGTACACATAGCAAAAGTCTATGTAAAAAGATTGAGTTTGCGATTGAGTTATTACAAAAGCTGCTGTCATACAATCACGACACGATCACGACACAATCAAATTAAGTTCTGCGATCGATCCAAGGAGGAAAGAGTGCCCCTGAATAGATACTTGTTCTTCACACTACACAAAATATCACGCACTGTCTGCTCTGCCTCAGAAATACTTCTCTGACAAACTGGTTTCAGAGTCAACTCAAGAGTGACATTTTTTTGTCTTGATGGTGCGGATATTTGTTTTAGCTTCCAATTAATTGTTTTCCCATTCAAAAGATATATTAGGTTTTAAATTGTTAATTTCTATGCAACAATCTGAATTTCTCATCCTTCTGAAACCCATGGATATTACAGAAGTTTATATATCGATGTAGATTGACCCCTACATGTGACACAACATTCTTAAATGCCTATAGTTCACAGATTCATCCTCTTCACAGTCATCTACGGTACTCCTTGTTGTTTGTTCATGTTTTGGCCTAGTTTACTGGGTAATGTCTGTTATTACTGGGCCTAACTACAGGAAACAAAAACAATACCTTTCGAAACGTGGAAGCATTATTCAATCACAAAGGCATCATTCTTGTTTGTTGGAAATATATAAAGACGGCATGTTTGTGGTTCTAATCCCTGACAAATAATGATAACGTTAAACAAATGTGGATTTTGTGTTTGGTTATTTCTTTTAAAAACAGTGAATAATACATATTTGGGGACACACTTTTTGCCTCTACAAACTTAAAGCTTTTGTTTGTTAAAATGTGTGCCGAACTATGAATAAAGTAGCATAACCATCAGACATCAATCAAACAATGCTATTCTTTATCCGTCTCACCAATGGCATGCACTGGCTTCTCTAAAACAGGAAGCATGAGTGGAGTCCAGCTGACTTGTGGGTAATTATGAAAGCAGCCGGGCTCTGACACGTGTTGAATGTGATGTGCGGCTGATTAGAGGCAGGTCTGGTTTCTTCAGGAGATGACCAGTGGTGTTGCCTGGATACTGACTCTGCATGTGCTGCTGATGTGTCTGAGCCTGACACTCGCTATGTGCCGCCGCGTCCCAGAAAAAAACAAGTGATAATTAAACCAGAATCCTACGTGAACGGTCTGTGACTTTTTAATGTGTCAAGATGAGATGGTAAGTACAGCAAACAGATATGAAAATGTTGAGTATGAGATCGAAAAGTGGAATTTATTATTTGAATGTACAAATTAAGTGAATGAATTAAAAAATAAAATAAATAAGAAGACATTTGGTGATGTTAAGTAACTTCTGTATACTGGAGTAGTCTGACCATCTTAATACTATGCAAGGTGGTTGAGGTGCCCAGCCCAAGGGCAAAACAACAGTTTGCACTAGAGCACAAACCAGGTCCAACACTACTTAACTTCTGAGAACAGACAAGATCAGAGTTCATATCGATCTCCAGCTGAAGACAATTGTTGAAAGAAGTACTTGGACCACAGACGGGAATAGACTGGTCAAGAATACTCTACATACTGTCACCATAGAGCTGAATAATCTGAGCTGAACAGTAAAGTGTCTGACGTTGCAATTCACAAGGAATAAAACTATAACAGTTAGGAAGATAAGGGGTACTTTTATTTAAGAATTCGAAATACATTTGAATTAAGTCCAAAAATGACAATGGCAAATCATTTGGGTAGTGAAACAGTGCCACCAAATGGTGACAATGTATTTGTCAACAGAAGTGCTGCACTGACCACAGCAAAAGAAAAATGTTGGTAGGTGCCAAAAACAAAGAGTGCATCACTTTTGTACATTCTCTCATTTAATTGAGCCGAGAAATGGTCCATGTAAGACACATGACCCAATACTCAGGGACGTCCACAACAAAATTCTGTTTTTGTGTCAATGGCTTATTCCCTTTTATGAGAATGAGCATCTACATGGTCAGGTCAAGAGGGAAAATTACAGTTTTTATTATCATTTTTATTTCATTACTGGGAGCTTGATACAAGTGACGTTATGAATAGCAATCACATAATTCAATATTAGGGTGGGCGATGTTGAGTATCTCAATGACCATATTCAGATGATACCATGACAATCTAGTTCCAGGTTCCAATATTGCACAAAAAGTGATTGGACTGTAAAAATAATGATGAAATGTGCAAACAGCTTTACACACTTATTAGATAGCTTACACAGCAAATTTGATTTGTTTTTATAGTTAATCAGCTCTTTTTGCATCTTCTTTTTGCAACTTCTTTATTATACATTTTTCAATACATTTCCCACCTCTACTCAATATAATCAATATACTGTTCAGAAGTAATCCATCATCCTTGCAAAGTTTCAAACCAAGACTCCGTGACTGTCCCCGACAGAGAAGAGGGAAACAGGTGGTTTTCAGGTGGCAGATGCTGGCCTTGTGCATAATGCATGATCTGATACTGGAGCGGTGGGATAAAGTTATTCTAAGTCTGAGCAAAGCTAAATCCACAATAATTTTATATCAGCAGGTTTTTTGAGGTGAATTGGGTAAACGGTCAGTGTTGAGTGATCAGCACAACCATAGATTTATAGCTTCAATAAACTGTTGTCTCAGACACAGAGGGGCCAGAGTAACTTTCCACAGCAGTGCTGTGTGATGGGGGATGCTATCTACAGCCCAGTCTTCTCATCTCAGAGTCACTTTTAACACAACTCCACCTAAAACCCTGAGTCCACAAACTTACACACCATCTTTCACTATCACAGAAAAGTGGCCTGGTCCTAATACAAGACATTACAAAGACAGAAGCAAGTAAAAGCAAGTACAACGCGAAATAAAATAGTTTAAAATAATGTAGTTCAGTACTTGTGCAGTACTTCAGCACAAACTCACCTTTTTCTCCCTCTCCTTGGTGTTCCCTCGTTTCTTATCTCTGTCTCCTCTCTCACCCACAGGTCTGTCCTTGTCACCAAACAGTTTCTTAGCCCACTCATCTTTCTGCAGAGCCAGCCGTTGGCTGTGGGACGGTGGAGGCGGAGGCTGAGGTGGCAGGTGGTCCCCAGGGGCCAGTGGGGCTCTGTAGCGGTCAGCTGGGATCTTACTCATGGGTGGGGGCAGGGTGCTGCAGTTTGCTGAAGACCATCCGTCCGTAGACTCAGCGTAGGACTCCTGGTCGCTGCTCAGACCAAGGTGGTGCTGCTGCCGCCAGTCTCTCAGCACATGGACTGGTAGCCATCGCTGAGGCTCCGCCCCTCCGCCCGCAGCTCCTCCCGCAGCTCCTCCCCGTATCCCTGGAGAGAAGTGGTGTGGGTGGACCCCTCTCCGGGACATTTCATGATGGGGCAGAGGCAACGGCTGAGGGAGGTCAGCCAGGTGTGACTCATGGCGATAGTGACCGTTTCTCAGAGCCACGGGAGGAGGAGGATGAGGAGGGTGTGCCGCTGCACCCAGGGTGGGGCTCCAGGCCTGCTGTGAGGACGGAGGGCTGTCCCAGTGACGTGGTCCCGGGACGTAGTTGTTGGCAGGAGGTCCCCCAAGGTCGACTACGAGCACCCTGTTGCTCTTCTCCTCAGGTAGAAAGTTGCCGATGCCGCTGTCACTGTTGCTGCTTGTGCTGTGGTTTTGTTGGGCGTCGTTGTCAGGATCATGAAAGGCTCGGGCTCTCACACCTTCAATATTGTCCCCCATGTCTCGATACAGGACAGAAACAAACTGCAAAAGAGGCTGAGAGCTGGGAGGAAACTCAAGGCAGCCTCCCGTGTCAGGGTCTGGGGTGCACTCGAAGCCAAACCTGCAGGCAACGCTCAGGTGAACCTGCAGGGAAGGAGTAGGGAAGTGAAAAATAAGTGAGTCAGACATAATACAATGTAAAATTGCTAATGATCCAGCGTGTAACTACATTTCATACCTGGTGCTGGCAGAGCTCTGGATCCACAATAAAAACATGACAAGATGTCCTCAAACCACTCTCGTCGTTAAAGTATCGGTCATCTTGGTCGTCTGAGGCCTGCATTGTGACCAGCCCAAAGAATCTGCGGTCATCCGGACAACACGCACTGAAGGCAAGTTTTTCTGTGGGATAGGTCGCCAAAACCTGCCCCCTGTCACTGCACAGGCGAACACTGTCATGCATGACCTGGAGAAGCAGAAGACAGATACATTATTGTAGAAAATAACTGACTATAGGGTAATGTATAATAATAATGTCATTTTGCAGTAAACTGGCTGTTTAGAAGTTGGATTATCATTGAGTATATTAAGTGTGTTTCATGATTGAAAAACAAAATTGCAACACATCATTTCACACTACACTTAATATATTGTACCTACTTCTTTTTGTGTAACAACCCATAATAGCAAGCAACCCAAACCCTCTAGCTCCGAACCTAATTACAAATGAATTAAATGTTAAAACACGGTGAACCTTGTGTAGTGCAAAATAAAATTGTGACAAAAAGTGATAGTGAATAGTGAGTCATGACATACCTTCATCATTACCAAAGAGTGAATCTTTTGCTCAGCTCGCAGGCGCCTCATGCTGCCTCGAATGGCCTGTAAACTGTCATTCTCGAGACTTGCCCCTGTGGATGCCAACTCAATGGATCCGAGATATCCAACAATCATCCCTACATTTAGGATGCCCTCGTTTGACTCAAGGCCCAAGTCCCTTCCGTCTTCCACGTCCCCCTCTTGCTGAAGGAGCTGAAGGTGTCTGAAGTCTAAAAAGGCATCGTCACTGACAACCTGGGCCATCTCCTCCTCAGACAGCAAGTTTGGGTTGCTATGGGAGCGCGTGCGATACGGGGGATACTCTGGATCAGAAAGTGGACGTGGTTTGGGTGCGGGTGGGACCCTCTCTTTGTCCGAGCTGCTTGATGACTGGCTGGAGTTTTCAAAGATCATGTTAAAAATCCCACCAGATTGTAGTTCAGCCACGACCCTCTCGGCTCTGTTTATGCCCAGGGACTTCACATCGGTTTTGGGCTTGTACCAACCGGCTCTGGCCCCGGACCTGCCGCTGCTGTTGTTATTGTTGTTCATGCTGTTATCATAGAAATAGTCCAATTCGTCGTCACTGGAGCAGGAGTCCACAAAAGCGGCGTCCATATTACTGCTGCTGTGGTGTCGGCTGCCGGCATTGCGTTGATGATGGTGTCTTTTTGGTCGTTCTGCCTCAGCAATGACCAACTTCAGGACACCGGAGCAGCGGCCGATGAGCTTGACCACGTCTTCGTGGGAGGCTTTGGAAACATTGATGTCATTCACAGAGAGGATGTAGTCTCCAGACCGTAGTCCGACATAGTCTGAAGGGCTGCCCTTTAGAATACAGCTCAGGACACAGGGACTTTGACCTGACAGAGTAAATCCATAGCCAGTTCTTCCCCTGGCCACCTCTACGGCCCGGATACGCCCCTGCTGACACGGGGCGGGCAGGTTGAACCCACGTCTCTTAGATGATGTGTCCATTTGCCTAAACATTGTGCCACCTGTCTTAATATACTTCTGTCCTCACATCATACCCAGGTCCTTGACGATTGCGAGCTGAAGGAAATAGTGCAGCTGGGATGAAAAGCTCAGCTGTGATTCTTGCGTTGATGAGAGAGCAGTATCATCATGGTGCTATCATTTCAAGCCAACTGCGCGCCTGTCAACACAGTGAAAATGATTAGAGCAGTTGTGTCACAAACCTCTTCATAAGGAACTTCAAGGGTGAGTATTCCTATCCAGAGTATTTATTCTTAATAAAAGGCAAGGCAAGTTCACATACAAAGAAATTCAAAGTGCAAGAAAGAACAAGATAATATGTATTTAAATGACATTACAGATGAATAAAATTATAAATAATCATAATTTACTTTAAAAGAGAAGAATGCAGATAAAATAAGTTCAGTCATAGGCACAACTAACTGTATAAAAATATAATGGAAAGGAAAGAAGTAAATCATGTTGAATATGAATGAATATAAGCCAACCACTATAACTATATTACACATATACATGCATGTGATTAATATTAGCAATATTAATCTTACTTTACTACTCATCTCAATTTAACTAGACAACAAATGTGATCTGAAACCAAACAAAAGGACACTGAAGGCTTCAATGATCTGTTCACAGTATATGTTTGTCTCCCCAGCAGTGAGTAGTTTTATAAATACAGTAAAGGTGAGACAGGTATGAGACAAAAGTGCACGAGAGGAGCACGAGGAAGGTGAGTGGGCGGGAGTTAAAAAGGTGCGCGCACCTGAGCTCCGTCACTATGGTAACACTACAGGCCAAATCTGACAGCTGTGTGCCAGGATAATAGCTCTTTGTTTGCAAACGTTGTAGTTCGTTCGGTGCATTGTTGTAAACGAGATACATGCAGCGCAGCGACAGGAAAGAGGTTAGCTAGGTTAGCAAATTAGCTCAAAGCAGCAAACTATAAATGCGCGCTCAGTGTTAAACATCGGCGAGCAAACATCACTGATTGTTCCCATGCTTCAAACAAACACACGCTTCTTAACTCGTCTGTAACTCCACTTTCACCCAAAAAAATATTTAAAAAACTTTTGGGTGAAACTTACTCCACTACGCGCTACCAACCATGCTAATCCTTTAGTCCCGCCCCCAGCATCCCGAAATCTGGAATGTCGGTCAGTTGCTACGGTAACAGAACTGTACACAGCCTTTCGGAAGCCGCCATTGGTCAACTGAGCTGTCCATCAACCCGTGGACAGTTATGTGGATAAATTGACAAAAGTTAGCTTGAGGCGCCACAGATGTGAAAAAAGTATCGCCTGTCACAGATTCAACAGGTGGAAAACTTACACATTATCACACTTTTAGTAGTAGTAGTTAAAAAACAGTTGTTGACCACGCGTCGGCAGCAACGTGACAGTGCGTGGAAAAGAAAGACAGCCAGGGGACGGGGACAGATGGCAGGAATAAGAGTTGTAAAAAAAAAAAAGAAAAAGCAGACTGTAACTCAGAGGAAGTTCGTTCTCATGTTTTGTCTACGCTGTTTTGGGTGAAACGGAGAGTCAGCGAGCGACAAAACTTACCGTCCTGCGTCCGGCGGTGATGTCGGTCGCGCCGTGTCCATAGTTGCGTAGCCAAGGATCTGTGTAAGGTAAACTCTGAGAGGCGATGGGTAAACAAAAGAAAAAGGCTGCTGCCGCACCATCTGGCGAAGTAGCCTTAAGAGGAAGACCGGAGGAGAGGGAGGGAGGAGAGGAAGACCACTCTGTGCAGGGCTAAATCAATTAGGAAGTTTATTACACTGCTTACATCAGCCAAACGTTTGATCAAGAGTGCACTTTTGGACTGAAATGAAGACAAAAATGAGTAGACACTGGCTGCAAAGGACATGCAGGAAACTCGTGGCTCTATGTTGTGCAGACAAGAACATATATAAGCTTGACTTAGTTTACTTTTGGTTTCTTGTGACATAGTGGTCATGATTTTAGCTCCTGGGCCATATGGTTGTAACTTTGTAATCCTGTTAATACATGTAATCACCTATGGGAGGGGTTTGGGTGAGCTGAAGACAATTTCTACTCTTATTTAAAGAAGAGAAAAGTTTAAATATATAAATCAAGACAGAAACATCTTTAAATAATGTATTAATTTCTACAAGACCATAAGCAGTGTTTAATCTTTGCAAAAATGTACATTAACATGAAATGCACAATCTCTTGTTCTATTTTTACAGGCGGTCGAAACAATAACGTGAGACTCTAGACTTTTCAATCTGCAGAGATGAAATTACTGTATGTTCCACATGTGTCGTGCATACCAAGTCTTAACTTTCAGAAAACAAGAACATAATTCCTATTGATCCAGAGGTGATACATTATGGATCAAGCAAAGGGGTGGAACAGCGTCTGTTGTGGGAGTGACAGGGGCAAAGCCTTTTAAGACATCCTGAAATTAAATGAAAAATGTTCACTGACCCTTCCAGCACCACCTCAGGTTTATTGTAATCGTATTATGCTCCGCAGGGGTCTTCAGTCTGCCTTTGTCTAAAAACAAGAGCTGTTCTCAACAATGACAGTTATACACAATCCATTAGGTTGTATTAATCTGCTTACAGTGCCTTGTTCAAGCTGTGCATTTTCAGGATTAGACATGTTTTTACTGTACAAACTGAGATGTTAAAAGTCACACATTGCATATTGAATTTTGAAACACCAACATGGAAAAACTTTTAAGTTTAACGTTTAAGTGCTAAATATCAATACTCTCAGCACATAGACAATTATTGATGGAATATTTACGAATATTAAATCCAGACAAAATATTTAAAGCTCAACAATAGAAGTCACATGGCACTCTATGCTACACTTTCCTCGGTCTGATTTGTCAAAGCTGCAGTTGGTCGAGAAGTCTCCTTTTGGATTGAGTTGCATCAGTCATAGCAACTGCATCCAAGGAAATCTACTCATATGGATACAGTGTGAGAATAGCAGTAATGCTAAACATGCGTCAAGTTTCAATGTACAAGACATACATTTTCAGTCTTTACTAAGGCAAGTGTATGTACAGTGACAGCACAGATCGTCTGGGCTAAAGTCAAGTCATTGTTAAAACGCACTACTTTTTGCTTTCTATGATCTTCTGAACAAGTAATGGCATTGCATTGTTGTAAATTCAGGAGCTTTCTTCATATATCATCATGCATCATGGCGTTACAAATATTTTTATGCGACACGCCATAGCAATTTCTGTAAATAAGTCACATACATCCTGAGAAGTACAGAAATAATCTTTTATAATATAGGGAATCCAGTTTATGAGTTGTGTTAATTCACTCTGCAAGAGTTGAACTGCTAAAATACGTATGTATACATATAGAGAATAGATACTTTAAAACTTTCTCTATGTACATACTTTTGTAATTTATATCTGTGGTGACGCCTGCCTCCCACTTCATTAAATATACTTTTAACATAAATTAGCGGACTATACAAAATATAAAAATGGTTTGAAATACAACTGAAAGCAGGCATTTTTGACACCCCTGTCAAAACTTTTTGGGGGATTTCTGTGAAACTTTGTCAAAGTGCAGCATTGACACACAATAAAGGTGCTGAGGCTTGTATTGTGGAATGGTCTGGAGCCATTGATGTCATCACCTTAAATTTGAGGCATTTTCAGATTATTATTTTTTTTTACATTTCGCTTCAATTTACTAGACAGGTGAAATTGGTGACATAAACACAGCTACAGTAGATTACATTTACGTACACATTCTGATCCTGCTCCTTCATCATCTATATTTTCAAGCACAAGTAAGAAGTGCAAAGGAGTTGGTTTTTTTTTTGCCATTCTTCGCACTTCTGTTCTTAGAGGGATGTGTCTTGATGGATGGACTGCAGACAGCCCAGTAATTGGTGGTAGGGGCTGCCCGGGGAGGCCACGGTCTCAAACACAGACTGGAAAGCCCTGCGATCCAGTTCTTCATCAATCTGGTGCCGATAGAAATCCATTGCTACAAGACAGAACAGGTTTACATCCACGACCTCACTGGAGCCCATTCTGCTGATCACATGAGGCAGACTGGTGAAAGAGAGAGAGTCAAGGAAAGCATCTCAAAACAATTTCAAAACTATAAGTAGTGTGTTTCTTTGACGTGTAAGGATACAGAGCAGAGATCCACTGCGAGGTGGAGGCAGACACAAAGAAACAAGACAGGCTCCACATGGCCATAGCCACCGGCGTCCTCTGAGTGAAGTTGGACAAAGACAGAAGCACCCAGTCCCTCACCATCGAGGACTGTCCCGTAGCATGTAGTGTCTGGAAAACCTGTAGTGACAGCAGGGAAAATCAACAGTATTACGTGCATTTACATACTTCTGCTCTAAATCTGTACTTAAAATGTCTACTACATTAATTTGGACTATTATCAGACCATATTTTCAACCAAGTCAGCTTTAATTATTATTTTTTTGTCTATTGGTTTAATGGACAGGACAGTGTAGCGTGAAATAAGGGTGAGAGCAGGGAGGATTTAGGACATTTATGTGCTGCTGCTTATGTGGACAGCTCAAACACTACTTAAATCATCAACTCACCTAATCTACAAAATGGCATGAAGTGAATTACCCAGTGGAGGAAACTTCAAAATAATCCTTTACTGACCTTGTAGACCACAGTGGCCATGAATTGTGGGTAGGGCTGCTGATTGGACAGGAACTCGCCGATGACCTTGTTCATGACATCTTGCGGTGGAAAGAAGTCATCCAGAAACTGGGGCAAAATCCTAGACACCACTCGCGCCTCACTGGGTAAACCCTTCCGGATTCTGCAAACAGGAAACACAACCAGTGGATGCTTTGTGATAATTAGGGAACAAGCCTTGTTGCTAAAATATTCATGAAAACTTGATTTACAACCAATTGTGTTGATTGTTGTACGATGTTTGTACCTGTCAAAGAGGACCGAGACTCTCTCCATAGCCACAATGATAGACTCGCTGTCCGGGGCCTGCGGGTCAGTGTGGGCGGGGCGAGCGGCAGGACTGGCCTTCTCCTTCCCTGAGGAGAAACCAACATGACCCGCCGTGACGCCCACCGCCTTCACTACGGCAGAGCTAGAGTCAACCTGACCTCTATCCCCTGTCACCTCTGAACCCGACGCAAGCACCGCTGAGAGGACGACCAGTGGGACACACGTTAGACTTTGAACAAAAAGCTGCTCAAATTATAGGAACTTTGGTCAAAACACAATGTAGCAACTGGTTTTTCTGAAAGATTTTCTATAAAATGTTTTGTAGGAGTGCAAAGGCATTGCTTCCAATTACTAAGGATTGGGGGGAAATAACAAAATCTTCAAATTAGTTATTTTTTTAAATAAACCCACCTTTACCTTGAGGTTACAGGTCAAAACAAAAGGGCAACATGCTTTAGACACGATAGTTAGTAAGGGTCATTGCAGGGGTTAGAGGTTAGGTCTCAAATACTACGTCCAATACTGTCTGGTACAGGTAACATGCAGGATGCAAACACGCAGTGCAAATAATGTGTAACAAAAAATATGAACTACGTAAATCAAGCACTTGTACATCAAGTGTAAAATATATTCAAATAAAAATAGCCTTTTCTGAAAAGAGGACATGATAACTTCTTAAAAGTGTATTGCATTTTATACAGTAAAACGTTGCATATGTAGGAAATGGTGAACTTTGCTTAAGTAGCCACCAAAAGATGACATGTTCTCGTGACTAATTATGACGCTATTTGGTGAGATAGCACCTGTGGTAAATAGTTATCATAGTTTTACATCGGTCAAGTTGCAGTTTGTGTTCGACAAATAAAAATTGAAAATTACAGGAAGCAGTCCTGAGTTCTGCAACATCCATCTATGTCATCAAAAAGCACCATTCCATCAACAATGCAGAGAAAATTTGCACGGAACTTACACCTTTTTATGACACTTTAAACATTTAACTATTTAACATGTTGTCCGGTGTAATTATTTGTAAAATACTCAAAATTGTCTCATGTAAATTGATTTTGCCTCTTGTTTACAATCTGACTGCTAGGCAACAGTTGTGGCATTACCTTTACCTATGTCATATTTGTTGCTCATGTCGAACTAGGAATTAACATTATCAACGTCACCAAAATTGCCAAATCGGAGAAAAACAGACAAAATGTTTGGTAAAATCTCATTTGTTTCCTTTCTTTTACTGCAAAGCGTAGTCTGAAGTGTCATACGGACTTCAAGACTTGTTTTTGTTACTTGTTAAAGCCCTCTAAGTGTTAAGACATTCAGGCTTTCACAGGTCACTTGAGGGGACAACAACTGTTTCTGGGTTGGGTTTTCTAGCATAGAATGCACACGTCAGTGGTTAAGATTGCATGCATACTTCTGTAAGTAATCATAAAAGAATGTTTTAAACCAATAAATATGGTGTTAAGTAGTAAGCCATCTTTTGTCTGATGTGTGGTTAGTTTGTAAAGTTAGTGCCTTCCTTACCCGTGTACATGCAGGTGAGCATCAGGCCGAGCGCCGCCATGGCTCTGTGGGGTGACGTCATGTTCACTCTGTCCACACTGAGTTTGACCAGAGAGTCAGCATCCACTCGGGACAACTGCTCGGACAGCAGGAGGCGCTCAAGTCCACGCAGCACGCAATGGTAGATGACAGAAGGAGTACAGTCCTCACTGGCCGAGACCATAACACCGCAGAGCTGAAACGTGGATGGAATAAGCACATTATAATGTTGAATAGAAACAGTGGGCCGGTAAAATGAACATTGTAGTCAAGATTTTTCATTTGGTTTAGTATTTGGTTAAGCGACATCATAGATGTACAGACTATAATACAAAGATATAGACACCATAGACTAGTAATAGTAAATTCACATCATAATTTGCGACATTTAACTTACTTACATTATACACTAATAAATTACAAGGAAAACGCCCTCCTGACCCCCATCTATGACAGCATTACTATTTAGAAACTGAAAGCAACTACCAACAACATTCTTAATGATTTACCTGTATTATCCCTGCCATGAACTCTGCACCTACATCCAGAGGGTAGTTCTCCATCATGTAGAAGGCTACTGCACACATGACCAACACATGCTGCTGGTTGTGCAAGTGTACACAGCTGTAGGACAGAAATATACACCTTTAATCAGACTCAACTAAGGCAGGGTAGTTCTTATTATTATATAAAGAAGTGAGGTAAATATAATTATTCACACATTAAACTTACTGTGCAATAGCCCTGAGATTAGACAGCAGGTACTCGGAGACAGTGGGGATGAGCTGTTTGGCGGTGTCATCGAGCAGGTCACACTCCAGCACATACAAAACCCCATGAAGAGCCCCCATTCGACTGGGCAGATGAGTGCTACGAAGTGTCGCCTCCAACAAGCGGCACACTGGCTCTGCTATGACTTTATCCTGGAATTGTAGAGAGTACTTTAATCCATCTGTATAAAGTACTAGTTTAAGTTGGCTCACGGTGCTTACCATGCCCAACACTGCAGCAGCCTTGCAGATAGCAGGAACCAGGTATTGGTTGAGGATCTCGTCTTCTGGTGGGTGGAGCTTCTGTAGTTCCATTAGAGTTGAGGACATCATGTCAAACTGATTTCTCTCCGTGAAGAGATCAGACACTGCCAGCAGCTGCAATGAACACAAAATGCACACAAAATATCAAATAATAGGAATGGACTCGATTAAAACAAAATGGAGAAAACAACCAAATGATGGTGTGTAGTGGAGCACTCACCGATCGAACCACTTCACTGATAAGTATTGTAGGGATCCTCCTGTTGTTGGGTGAGCCTGGTATGAGCCACTGGCTATAAAGCTCAAGGAGAAACTGGGAACATGAATGGATGTCCACTCCAGCTCTATGCTTCCTAAAATTGCAATACAAAGTACATATTACTCATGGTGTGCCACTTATTTCAGCGTTTACCAGTAGTGGCTGTGACTTTTATGGATGGGCAAGCAAACTTGAGATGGATAACATTTGCAAAAGTAAAAAAAAAAAAAAAAAATACACTCAAAGGTCAGTCTCTAACCAAGCTCAGCCTTGTAAAGCGCAAACGCCCATCTTACTGAGCTAAACTACCTTACCTGTTTAAACTGCTAGGTGGATTCAAGACTCAAAGACTTGTCTTCAAAAGCTAGTTTTTAGGTCACTTGGTGCTTCCGTTGCTCTGCACATGCCACTAAAAGACTGACTTCGGCCAAGCTTCAGCAGCAAAAGTGAGGGGTAAACGGGCTCATTTGGATATATTTCGAAACAATTTAAATATAGTTGTGAGTGTGACACATGGTAACTTTTAATTTTACTGGTCAATCACTGCTTGCCTTGACTGCCCTGATTGCGTTCCCCTTTTTGTTTTACCTTGAGTTGATGGGAGACAGCGGGGGGGACGTGGGAGCTGGAGTGTCAGGCTCATCTTCTTCATCTTCTCCCCACTCCTCCTCTCTGAGTGGAGTGATGTTGTTGCCAAGCCAAACTGAATGGATTGATACCTGAAAAGGTAGGAGTTTAAAAAAAAAAAAATCCAACACAATGTGCATACAAATACATTTTACTTCTTACCTGTCCTAATTTGTAGTCCATGTTACCCAGCTCTCTCTCTGTGTTGATCTGCAGCAACAGTTTTTCATGGCTGATAAGTGTCCCCGCTACAAAACCAAGAAAGAGAAATGTATAATTACACTTATTTAAAAAGGGGGACAAACTTTGTGCATGTGCAGTTTGTTACCGGCTGAGGCTGCAGAGAGCGAGGGCACAGGGTCCCATGCGTGGTAGGGGTGGTGCGTGTGAACATTGTCTCTCTTTGACACTAGAGCTTGAATCTCCCTCTCCACTTCACCTCTGATCACGGCAAGCTTTCTCCCAAATCTTTGTTCAAAAAAGAAATTTAAAAGACTCAAGAGTGAGTTGTTGTAATGTAATGATTATTATTGAGTACTCACCGTGTCTCTAAGGCCTTGAGGCTCTTGTTCCGCGGCTGCTGTTCCAGACAGCTGACTGCAGGATTTCCAGCTGTGGGCAGGGTCATAGCACTCAGCACCAGGCTGGTGATGGCCTGAACAGCCAACACATTCAACTGGGTACGCTCCAAGTCCTCCTAAACAGGAAATGTATAAATATAAAGTAAATGAGAGAAGTTACCATTTCATCTATACACAATTATTGTCTATATTATTCTTATTATTCTATTTATATCAATGAAATTGCAGCCCAAAATCTCTTATGTCGGTTTGGTATTGGCTTTTACAGAAGAGTTGCCATGGCAAAGCTGTTCTTAAATGGGACATCTTTCTTAGAAAACACTTCACACCTCTTGTTGAGTCTCCTCCTCCTGGTCCATAGTGATGGGTTGTGTGACCAGCACCCCCAGCAAAGTGGCCCATGTCTCTTCAAACTGTGTCCTACTGCTCCAACCTAAAAATTGCATATTTATGAAATACACAATATTGCACTAAGACAGTTGTATAGACAGATAGATGGACTTTATTTGGTGTTTATACCCAGTGTGTTGATGCGGTACAGAAACTCTCTGAAGACATCCTTCTCCTGCAGGAAGTCCACTGGAATCTCTGGCATGCTTGTGCCAAACTCTCCTCCTGGCTGAGGGGACCAGCCCAGTTTCCAAACCTAAAACATAAAGGACATCACGATGCAGATGATGATTTTAATACATGATTATTCTGCATCTTCTCTTCTCTTACTGACCAGTGGAGGAACTCTAGTGTAGCTGTTAACCAGAGGCAGTCGAGACAGACTGATCACAATGTTGCGCAAAGTCGGAGTAAGAAAGATTGGCATTGCACTGTTTCTATGGTGACCCAAAGTAAGGACGCTTCGGAGACCCTCGACCAGCTCTCCCATTATCTCACATGATTGCCATTCACGCATGTCTGCAAACAAGAGCAGTGCATTATTCATTATTATTCATTGCAGGTCCTGGGCTAAATGCAAACCGGTGAATAAACACCACATTTCCTTAATTGACACTTACGGTTTGCATGAGGAGAATCTACTTCATCTCCTTCATCCTCCGCCTTGGGTTTTTTCTCAGAATATAGAAGCTGGTCGCCTGGTTTCACAGCCACTAAACACCAAAGCAACTCTTAAAAACACTAGCAATATAAAATGTGTTAAAGAGGACAACCACTATTTTACCTGCCACAATAATAAGGTGCAGACAGTGAATAAGAGAGCAGGTGTGTGTGTTGTACTCTAAAGTAGAAAGCTTGTTCCAAACACAGGGCTGTTGTAAAGCGAGACACAAACAGGCCAGAGCCCACTGGAGGTCCACACTGAGAGGCAGCTGGTTATGCAGCAGATGCCAAACGATCACCTGGAGAACAGGAGTACCAGTAGTAAAGTCACATTTAACAACAGGTGAACCCATTTTACACATCTGTAGAAAACGTAATGACTACCTCTGTAGCAGTGCATGTGAAAGCAGTGATGAGATGCTCCTTATCAGCAGAAATGTGCAGCGAGGAGGGCAGCTGACTGACATTCAACAAGTATTGAGAAAGAGCTCTACATAGCGACAAAACCTTTGGGAAAAAGCCAGGCTCATCTGGGGAAACAAATCCACGTCCTAAGATAATGCTTTAGATAGAAAAGACATTTAATTTACCAAACCATTAACATGTTCCTTACCATAGACAGTGGCAAGCGTTTCCCAGTAGGGTTGTGGCTGAGAGGGAGGCAGAAAAGACTGGTGTGGAGCAGGAAGTGACTTCGTGACCTCGACAAGCTGATCAATGGTGACTTGCAAAGCAGTCTCTAACAGAAGTGACCCTTGACCTCGCGTTAACCGGTGAATTCCCAAACTTATACTTGGGCACAACAAACTCAGATTAAACTCCTACAAGAAAGATATCAAGCATTGTTACTTAACCCTTTATTAAGCATTTTAAACAATGTTAATCTGTTACCTTGCAGCTCATTACGCTGAGGAGATCAGGTGCAGGTAGTTTGGTGAGAAGTTCTGTTGTTTCCAACAATGATACATCTCCACAGAGACAGCACTGTGACTTCACCAGAGCCACATACCATTCCTAATAAAGCAAAGAGCTTTTATATATTTGCATAAAATTTCAAAAAGCCTTATAAAAAGAGCCTTAACAGCATGCATGCAATTGACCTTTAAGCCTACCTTGTCTGCTGTGACTAATTCTGGTGAAGGGGGAGGATCCCCATCTAAGGGATGTGATGTCACAGGAGGGACTGGGCTGTTGCCATCGGTAACAGTGGCTCGAAATCTGTCCAGCAGAGAGTAGAACCTCTGATGCCTGGAATGGAAAGTGGGGACTTGGTCAAATCTTCTGCCACGCAAAGATACTACGACAAGCAAACGGAAACCACAGTATCCGAGTGATGGCAAACATCAGTGTGTTTACCTCTGAGCAAGCCCCTTGCTTTGAAGATACTCCTGAATCCTGGTGAGTTCTTCCACAGGGAGCTGAGCTATACTGTTCTGCAGCGTCAAAAAGATGATGAATTAAATACAAGTTTAAAACTCAAGCATTGCACTAGTGTCAGTTGCGTACTTGTAGTGTTTCTGCGAGCAGCATCTCGACCCGGCGACAGGCAAGAGTGTCCACCATGCGAGCGAGCACACGAAAGGGAGTACAGAGCAGCTTGTCCACATACAGCATCAGCAGCGAGCCGGACTGACTCAAGTGAATCCCTTCCAAACACTGCAGAGTTTTCTTCAACATGGTGGGCTAAAACAAATTACCCAGAGTAAGAATTAAAATGATAATTGTCTAAAATAGATTTTAAAAACTAAATTCCCTATTGGAATTCTTACAGCGGAGAGATTGTCGCAGCGTGACTGGATAGCCTGGATGAAGAGGCCACTGGCCGCAGAGTTACGATGAACAGCACTGATAAAATCTTGCACTGGAGGCTCATGGGACAGGCTGATCAGGTCTCGCACATGATTAACAATCAGCCAGGTGAGATGCTCCGAATCATGGAGGTTTTGACACTGAAAGAAGAAGAATGAAACAAAAAAATATAAGCATGCTAAAAGAACTACATAGCAAAATCAAAATCAAAATATTCTCACCACATAGTCACAGAACAAGATGAGGGCTCCCCTTCGGACTATTTCTCTGTTGACCATAGCTAAGCGTGATTCAGGCTTGTCCTCTTCACCCTCCCTTGAGCCACGAGGACTTCGCAGCTTTGTGCAGGACAGACTCTGTCTCCTATGAGAAGGAAAACAAATTATGATGAATTAAATATCCAAGTTGTAGGTCAATATTGATGTGAGCATTATACTAAACGCCACTGTCATTCATCATTGGGTTTTTTCTCACTTGGGGGTCTGGTGCACCTCTGACCACCATGTACAGTTTGTGTAGTCGATGATGAGCAGAACCTGGCACCACAGCAGCACGAGGGAGGGGTGGGTCGTGATAAGGCTCTGGACCCTGCTGTTCAGTCCCTCAAGCTGGTAGAACTCACAGCCATCAGACTGTGAACCTCCACTTTCACCCTTCAAGAGGCGGCTGGCTGCGGCTGTGATCCTCCGAAACATCCCTTGAATTATAATGTAAAGATCAATCATCACACATGAAAGACTAAAAGTGTAAAAAAGTAAAAGTGTCAGTATCAATGTAGACATACCGCTTTTAAATATGTGTATAAGGCACATTAGAAGTGTGCCGAGCTGCTGGCAGTAAAAGGTGTGCTGCTGCTCAGTAATGTCCACTTTGATCTGACGAGTGGAAACGTCATCGAGTAACACTCCAACCAACTGCAACAGGAACCTGTACAAACAATTCAATGGTGATGTCAACATTTTGAAATCATAATCATTAGATAATTTCTTTTTAAAGCTTTTATTCACCTGGCAAATGTTTCTTCTGGGAGTGTTTTTTGTGTGTCATCATCAGGTTCCTGGACGGCGGGCGTTTCAGATGGTGGCTCATTTGGGGAGAAGCTTTGCTGATGCAGTCGAGTGATGGTTTGGCATGAGAGGAGATCAGGGGAGAAAGAGAGCTCATGGACCCGGGACAGTACGATGTCTTCTGTGGACTGAGACACTAGCACCCTGAGGACGGCCAGGATGCCAGACACCCACAACTGGACAGTGGTTACCGATGTCTGCAGAAACACAAGGCGTAATATTATAAGGGTCATTTCATATCATGATGTTTAATTTGGCAGATGTATTGATTGTCTAAATAGTGTTTTTTTATACTGAGGAGGATTAAAAAAGTTGATTCATAAACAATTTTGTAGAAGTGTTTTGATTGCAAGTAGATTTGCAAATATTGTGTTAACCATTTCTACCCTAAAGAGACATATATAGACATTTTGTCATTTGTAGTAAACAAAAAATTACAACCTCTGCAATTTGGTACTACTGGTAATCAAATTGTGATTCAGATTTAATTGTAATATATTGTGCAGCCCTATTGCAGGTAGTGTTTTAACAAAGAACGGTTGTTATAAAAAGGCATTTGTTTCTTTCTAAAACTAATTATATATTGTGAACGAAATTGTCCCAGTATTGAATAACTGAGTTTGAGTTTATGAGCAGCTTGTCCAGGGACAACAGGAGGAAATTAGCACTTATGCTACAACCTGGTGCAATGAATCTCTCCAGATAAAGTTAGTCATTCTAATTAGACAAAGACGGTGCCTAGTAAACATTAAGTAAACTAAAGATTACCGATATGTGCCATGTATTGTGGCCCATGAGTAATTGTATAATAAGTGTTTTAAATTTACTTTCCGAAAACAATTCTTACCATAGTAACCGGAGTAGTAAACATACTCTTCAGCAGCATGTCCACAGGCCTCAGAGAGGAGGGAGCAACGGACTCAAAAAGAGTATTCAGAACACCAAGTGCCTCGGGAGAGTCCAAATGCATCTGTTCAATCAGAAAAGAACCGTCTTGGTAACGCAAATACACTAGGTCAAGTACGAACATTCATTATTAATGACACCACCTGCTGCTTTGCAATCATCGGAAGAATGACATCTGCTATCTGCCGCGACAGTCTTTTCCACTTGTCCTCGTTTTCCTTGTGACATTGTTGCAGCACAAGGATAAACATCTCCAACACCTACAATGTAAATAAGGACTCATAAGAAGACTAAATAATGTAAAGCAAAAAAATACTACAATGCATTGCAGATATTAAACCTGATGGTATTGAATGAGCCTCAGCAACATCGACACAACCACTTCTTTCTGAATATCAAGTTCTTTTCCTGCATCCGCTTTGTTGGAGCCCCTCAAAACAAAAAGATCATGGACGATAGGTTGCAATGCAGGGATAGCTGTAAAGAAAAAGTAAAGTAAGTACATTTTACAAAATTTTGTTTGTCTTTATTTTGTGAAATAGACTTTACCGTGGGTCACAGCTTTTCTGCCACTGGCCATAATCCCATCACACAACTGGATTATTTTAGGGATGCTGATTATCTGCTTGGAGTGATACCGCTCATACGACAGCAGTACAAGAAAGAAGAATATATTTGGAATGATGGCCTCTGAATCTCTACAAGGACAAAAACAAGAGTGGATGAGTGGAAATTGGTGCCAATGTTGTATTCTAAGAGAGAACAATTTACCTAAACTGTCCAACTTCAATGTACTCAAACTGCTTGAGAACAAACCCAATAAACACCTGGAACAAACGAAAGAGAAATCAATGGAAATGAACAAAGGTCTAACAATAAGTTTTTTGTCTTACTTGATCTGAATCCAGGAGGCAGTAGTTGACCCGGAGTTGCACCAGTTGGGCGAGCAGGTCCAGCACCTGTCTCTGCAGTGAGACAGAAGTGCTTGTGGTGTACTGCTTCAAAGCTTTTATCACCAGTGGCTCAAACAGTCTAATGTGATTGTGAATTGCACTCTGGAAGAAAAGGATAATAGTGTGTTAGTTAGATAGATATAGATGAAAAGTGTATTTTTTATTTCATTTTGTGACCAAACTGGTTAAGTCACCTTGTCTCCTCTGTGGCGCGTTGCATTAGCGATGTTGGACCTCAGCTGATTTGATGCTTTTTGCATGACATCAAACCATCTGGCAAAACAAGGTATTTAAATTTCAGTCCGTGTCAACTTATGTATTCAATCCATTGGAAGTGTGTAGATACCTACCCGGATGTGTCCTGATCGGTCTCAGCCTGCACCATGTTGCGCAGGCTTGCATCAGCCAGTGCCTGGGTGAAGTGTGTATATGGGGCCATGAAGCAGTAATGGTAGAGACCAGGTCGAAGGCTAGAGGAACCCAAGCGAAGGGCTTTCCCTTGAGACCGACTTGGTCCACTATGGACTCCCTCATACTGAGAGGCCAGGTTGGTGCCAAAAAGAGTTTTCAGCAACTAAAAAGAACATGCACCTTTTACAAACTCATGAAAAAGCATTACAATGAAAGCTGTATGGAACCATCGCACAGGGAAACCAATGTCTTTACAGTCCCTGTCGGCAGGAGCCAACCTCACTCTGTGTGGAGTCAAGACAGCTACAGCACACTGCTCAGTGCTGAAACCACAAGGGACTACCACACGAATTTAGAACAAATTCACAGTACAGGTATTCATACAGAATGTGTTTTCAGTATTATTGTTGCGCTGTAAATAATGCACTGTGCCCCCCATCCCCTCTTTTTTTTTAAGGAAAGATGGAATTTAACTTACAAAACTTTACTTTCCAACCTCTTAAATAAAAGGAAATTAAATGAAAGAAAGAAACTACTAACCTGCTGTACGCAAACAGTCGACATGGTGGGCTCTCTGGAGAAACAGGATTTCAGGTAGCCCAAAATTTCCTCTACACACTGTATAAAACCACAGAAAGCACATTAACCACAGGCAAAGCTGAGTAACATTTAGATTCTGCCATTTTAATTGATTACCTTGCCGATATCATGCAGAGTAGCCAGTTCTAACAGCTGTGACAAAACATCCAACGTAGAGCGTAGGAAACAGCCAAACTTCTCCTGGTTACTGTGCAGATCCAGGGTCACCTAAACACAGTCCCATACAAGACATTAGTACTAAGCAGGTAGTTTCGTGGCGACAACATTTTATATTTTAAAATGACTATCTAACCTTGTAGTTTGTGTATGTGGCTTTCAGGACATCATACAGCTTGAGGTAGGTTGGCAGGTGGTAGAAGTTACCAAGAGTTGTGGATTTACTAATTGCTGTTGATCCAGTGTTGTCTGCAGGTCGCCCTACTCATTTTTAACAACACACATTTTTACTCCACATTCAAGTTTATTTGGTCCAATATTGTGTGGGTTGCAGTTTACCTGTGCTGGCTTCAGTACTTTTCTTTGGGCTCATGGGCACTGCACTGGAATCAGACACATCTTTCTCTTTACCCTTCCTGCGAATGGGACTTAATGATGGGGTGTTGGTTAAGGATGGGAGGGTGGCCTGGTAAGACATGTTTGCATTAAATAATAAAATTATTTTATGTAATGAAATTAGAAAGACTTCAGAACATCATGAACTACCTTTACTGCGGGCCCAGGTGGTGTGTCGTCCAACACGTGTGCGCAGATGTTGAGCAGTTTCAGTAAATGAGAGAAAAGTTGCTCCACCATCACCACAAGGGGGCGCTCTGAAAGTGCAGCCCAGGGTTCTTCTATCTTATTGGAGCCAGTACTGGTGCTGGAATTACCTCCTTCATCTTCACCAGACCAGGGGTTACGCATGCATTTAGGAGACACAGCTAAACATGGAAGAGAGTTATTTATTCATAAGTCATTGTCGAAATATATATTTTATCAAAGTGCTTCCGTTACCCACCAGCAAGCAAATTGCCAGCAAGCAAAAGTGCATCTTGGTGTGCAGAAAGATCCAAAGGAAACCAGGCAGAGGAGAGCAATGAGAGAACCATGTTGGCCACTCCCATGACCAAAGTTTTCTTCTCAGTGTCTGCTGCAGATGATGACGTAGGCATATTGCTGGAGTGTGACAAACTGCAATAACATTTCATTTTAATTACGACAACAAGAAAATATTTATATTGAGGGAGATTTAGGGCTAACCTATGGGCCCGGCCCCTGGTGCGGTTCAGACTGGCCCGAGAAGAAAGACTGGATCCAGCGCTGACATAGCCACAGTGCCAGCCTGTGCTCCAGTTACATACGGGATAATTTGAAGCCATGAGACATAAAGCCTCACAACAGCCAAACTACAAAGGAAACCAGAATGTGTTTGTACATTGTGGGAAAAATGTCAAATGAAAATGTGTCAAAACATTGTGGGAACTGAACAAAATCCTACCGTAAGGGCTCTAGAGGTAGAAGTGGTAAAAGCATGCGACACTGCGGTGATGACTCTTGACAAGTTGTTCTCCAGTGTGACGTCAGGAACTGCATTAGACAGATTGAAGCCCCTGTATGTTCTAACAGAATAAAAGACCGTTTCATAAGACCTACTTTAGAGCATTTATCCCTTTATTCGTGTGTCGTAAACAGCAGCAACTGAATTATAAACAGGACTAAATATACACAGCTGTTTGTTTATGTGGTTACCTTGTGATTGTGCTGACTGTAAGTTGGGAAGGGGGCTGTGTTTCGTGCATTAGTAACTGTAGATACACTGAACTCTGGTCTCGTGCTACAGCAACAACAGGATCAGCCTGACCCTGGTCACAGTCATGAAATAAACGAGCGACGATCCTAAAAACAAACAAAGTGTCAATACAATGAACATTAAGGGTGTTTTCACACGTTACACAGCCCCTGGAGCTTTCCAGTGCACACTAGGTTTAGTTCACACGTACAGCTACTCGTTCACCCCAAAAGGCGCACCATGAGTCACAAGAGAGGAGTTGGCTGACACAAGAATTTCCATGACAACTGGCTTCAAACTATGCAGTGCCCAGTCCTACAAATATACGTGATCCAAGTGATCCATCACTTTTTTGATCCACGTCCTAGCACTTTTGCTCTCACTGCGGTTAAGATAAGCTCAGCCCGAGGTCAACCACCTTCACACCACTTTCGGCCTGCTTCCGAGTGCGAGAGGAGCGGGCGGCTCAAAGACCGCTTAAACATGTGGTCTCATTAAATGTGGGCCAGACTGCAGTTGTCCTGTTCACACTGTTCCAAACACACCGCTCCTGGAGCTCTTTGACGTCAAACTAACATGTGGCAGTGTGAAAACGACCTATGAAAAGAAGTAATAATTGAAAGTACCTGCAAATGATTGAAGCTGCCACATGGCGCACTCGTGGGTCATCATCTCCCAAAAGACAGATGACCACATCATGCAGGACCCTCTCCTGCAATGCCAATGTCTGCAATGAAGAGTAGTAAGGTTTTGTATGACAATAGTAACTCATGTATATCAACAGTAAGATGTAAAATTACCCCAGTGTAGTGATGATCTCCTTTATGCAAAGCTTCAGTTTTCCTCTCGAGGAAGTTAATTATTCTAATAAACAAAAAGAAATGTAAGCTTCATTGCACAGTTGTTACATAATCTATATTTCATCAGATTTACCTGAAATCTATATCAGCCATGGTCTCCAATAGCTCAGTTCGAACAAGCCAATAAGAAGAGTCCCTGAGAGCGAGCAGGTCGATCAGCAGCTGCAGTCCGAGCTCACTCAGGGTGCTCTTACACAGGGTCATTACACAGTGCTACAACAAACACACAGTTCACATACACAAGAGCAAACCACACAACATCAGCACATACAAATACTTACTCGCACTGCAGAACAAGCCATCTTACAGGTGACAGATGATTCATCCTTTAAAGTTTTTTGGATCAAAGGCACCAAGTCCACCAGGGACACAGGGTTACCTAAGGGAACGCAAAATGTAAGTCTTGTGGGGGGGGGGCCAATGTTCTAATATTAAAACTGGACACAAACCTGTTACACTTTGTACACTGGCCAGCCAGCTGTGTATGTTGTAGCGAGTTTTGGTGAGGGCTGCATGAATAATAGCTCCACACAGGATGGCAGTGGCCCCTCGGATCTGAGGGTCCCCATGCTCGATGAGGCATAGCACATCACTGACGTACTGTTGCTCTGTTAGGTCAGAAGTAAATTATAGTTATGAATTTGCTTTGTTTTATACGTCTCAAACCCCCAATGGCAGGTTAGGCACCTCTCTTTAGCCAGTATTTAAGGAAACAATGATTTTGTAATAAGATAAGATAAGATAAGATATTCCTTTATTGTCCCACATGGGGAAATTTCATTGGTGCAACGCAGGTAGATACAGAGGTAGATACAGAGGTAGATACAGAAGAACAGATCACTTATAGGAAGTCTGAAAAACACTTTCAGTAGAAGATCTCCTATAAATAAATAAAAACTCCCATAGACAAATAAATAAATAAATAAATACATAAATACCATTGCATGTGATCACGACAGTAATTGCACATGAATATGTGTCACGACAGCACATAGATTGCACATGAATTTCACAGTAATTGCACATGAATTCCAACAGCAATTGCACATATGACAGAATTGCACATGGTTAGGCCAGTATTGCGAGTGTTCAGTACTAACAGTTTTTGTTATAAAGTCTGACAGCAGCAGGAAGGAAAGACCTACGAAACCTCTCCTTCACACAGCGAGGGTGGATCAGTATGCTCACTGAAGCTGCTCTCCAGAGCGGAGAGAGTGTCCTGCAGGGGGTGACACTCATGGTCCAGCATAGATGTGAATCTAGCCAGGACCCTCCTGTCCCCCACCTCCTGCACCGAGTCCAGAGCACAGCCCAGGACGGAGCTGAACTTCTTGATGACTCTGTCCAGCCTCTTCCTCTCCCTCTCTGTGATGCTGCTGCTCCAGCAGGCCACACCGTACAGGAGGGCCGATGCCACCACAGAGTCGTAGAAGGTCCCCAGGAGTGGCCCTGTCACTCCAAAAGACCTGAGTCTCCTCAGGAGGTAGAGCCGACTCTGGCTCTTCCTGTACAGTGCGTCTGTGTTATGAGTCCAGTCCAGTTTGTGGTTCAGATGAACACCCAGGTATGAGTCCACTCTCCCAATGTCCCGTCCCTGGATGTTCACTGGTGAGGGGGCAGTGGGGTGGCGTCTGCGGAAATCCACCACCATCTCCTTGGTCTTCCCCGCGTTGATGAGGAGGTGGTTCCGCTGACACCAGTCCACAAAGTCCTGCGCCAGTCCTCTGTACTCCGCGTCATCGTCGTCCGTGATGAGTCCGATGATGGCAGAGTTATCAGAGATCTTCTGCAGGACACAGCTGCCCGTGTCATGTCTGAAATCTGCAGTGTAAAGGGTGAAGAGAAAGGGCGCGAGGACAGTGCCCTGGGGCGCCCCCACACTGCAGGTCCGAGTGTCAGACACACAGTTCCGGGCTCTCAAAAACTGGGGTCGGTCTGTGAGGTAGTCCAGGATCCACTCTGCCAGGTCATACTCCACACCAGCTGTCTCCAGCTTGTCCCTCAGGAGCAGCGGCTGGATGGTGTTGAAGGCGCTGGAGAGATCGAAGAACAGGATCCTCACAGAGCTGCCAGGCTTTTCCAGGTGAGAGAGAGAGCGGTGCAGCAGGGAGATGACGGCGTCCTCCACTCCGATGCCAGACCGATATGCAAACTGCAGCGGGTCCATGGCTGAGCTCACGGTGGAGCGGAGGTGGTCCAGGACCAGCCGCTCCAGTGTCTTCATCAGGTGGGACGTGAGAGCCACTGGCCTGAAGCTGTTGAGGTCTTTGGGGCGCGGTGTCTTAGGCACAGGTACCAGACAGGAGGTCTTCCAGACCTGTGGTACCACCCTCAGCTTCAGGCTCATGTTGAAGACATGCTCCATCACTCCACACAGTTCATCTGCGCAGGACTTAAGGAGCCTGGGGCTGATGCCATCAGGTCCTGCTGCCTTCCTCACTTTAATCCTCTTCAGCTCACTCCTCACCTGTGCTGCTGTGACAGTCAGTGGTTGGCAGGGGGACCGTGTGCTGGGGGGATGGGTGAGTCCAGGCGAAGTGGGGAGCTGATGGTCCGGGGCAGATAAGCGAAGAGGAACAGATGCAGGGCATTGTCCAGCTGTGGAAGAGGGAGCATGCAGCTGTGCAGGGGGAGGGGCGGGTGACCGATCAAACCTCAAGAAGTGAGCATTTAAATCATTCACCCACTGTAGATCCCCCTCTGTCTGGGCAGGGGGGATTTTGAAGCCCGAGATGGTTTTCAGGCTCCTCCACACTCCCTGAATGTTCTTTTGCTGCAGCTGCTCCTCCATCCTCCTCCTGTAGCCGGCCTCAGCCTGCCTGATCTTCCTCCTCAGCTCCTTCTGCACAGTCCTCAGCTCCTCCTTGTTCCCTGACCTGAAGGCTCTCTTCTTCTCCTTCAGCAGAGCCTTCAGTTCACGGTTAATCCATGGCTTGTTGTTTGGAAAACACCGCACCGTCCGGGAGGGAACAATGTTCTCAAAACAGAAGTTGATGTAGTCCGTGATGCACTCTGTGATGGTGTTGATGTCCTCCCCATGTGGGTCATAAAGCTCAGTCCAGACAGTGGTGCTGAAGCAGTCCATCAGAGCCTCCTCGCTCTCAGCAGACCACATCCTCACCTCACGGGACACCACAGGCTGCCTGCGCACGATGGGTTCATACACAGGCCTCAGATGTACAAGGTTGTGGTCCGAGCTGCCCAGGGGAGGGAGGGGGGAAGAAGAATAAGCCTCCTTGGTGTTGGCAAAAAACAAGTCCAATGTTCTATTCTCTCTGGTGGGGCAGGTAACATACTGGGTGTATGTTGGTAGAACAGAAGAGGGAGAAGCGTGGTTAAAGTCACCAGAGACAAGGAAGAGAGCCTGTGGGTGCTGTGTTTGCAGCCTACAAGTGCAGGAGAGCAGTGCTTCACAAGCATTTTCAGCATTGGCAGACGGGGCCACATAGACTGCGATCAAAATCACATGTGAGAACTCCCGGGGCAGATAATATGGCCTCATGCCAATAGCCAATAGTTCAATATCCTTGTTACACAGCTGCTCCCTCACTGTGCAGTGTTCGGGTTTGGACCAGCTCGTGTTCACATACACCGCCAGACCTCCACCTCTTTTCTTCCCGGATTCTCTCGTTCTGTCCGCCCGCAGCAGATGAAAATTGTCCAAACCTACAATAGAGTCTGGCATTTCTGCTGTTAACCAGGTCTCTGTGAAAATCAAGATGCTGCTGTCCCTATACATCCTCTGGGACCGCATGAGGCTCGCTATTCCGGTCATTTTATTTTGAAGGGACCTCACGTTACCTATGACTACGGCGGGAACCGACTTCCTGTTTGCCCCTCTCTTCTCTCGGAGTTTACGTCCAGCCCGTCTGCCTCGTTGCGTTTTCCTTAGGATGTCCGCCGGGATAACGTGACGATCTCCGGGTAAGACGACTGTTCTCCGCAGTTTCATGAGTTCCTCCTTTGTGTAAACGCGGTACGGCGCCGGCCGGGGGGCGGGGCCGGAGCCGGGGGCGGGGCCGGAGCCGGGGGACTCAGAGCCAAGGCACATCGCAACGACACGACGAAAACACTCAATCCAGCCGAATAAAGTCAAAACAAGTTAATTTAAAGCGATTCCAGTGCGTGTCCCGATCGTTCGTGAAGTTCCTCTTTCATATAAACGTGTATATAAACGTGTACCGACGACACACCGTACTTTAGCGCGGCCGGAGGGCGCGGGGGGGGGGGGGGGGGGGGGGCTGGTGGGCTCGCTCGGAGCTAGCTCACGTCACAACAACACAACGAACGCAACGAAAAATCCAGCCGAAAAAAGTCAAAAACAGTTGAATTAAAAAAAATATTCCAGCGCGTGTCCCTATCGTACAGTAAAATAGAAAAAATATACTAACTATATTTACAAAATATAGGAGATAAAGCACAATAAGTGTGAGAAAGAAGAGAGAGCGTTGACACCGAGCTGCCAGCTGTACCAGCGCCTTATGACATAATGGCATAATTGGCATAATGGGTTTGGCATAACTTACTCAACATGGCAGTTCATTATCATTATCATTATTTAGATATGGGTTTGGAATAACTTAATTAACATGGCAGCCGATACCAAGTCTCAAGTTTTCCAGTAAAACATTTCTTTTGTTTCATATTCAACAATGTTTGTTGAGTAGGCTGTAATTTTTACACCATTGTAACTGTTAATACTGTGCTTTTACCTTCTACTGAGATGCCGTCCAGCGGTTCCAAGTAGAGGGAGTTGAAGAAGGCGGCAGGATGCAGAGCAGCAGCCGCCCCCACACAGCTGATGGCAAGGGCCTTCACACTCACTCGCACCTCTTTGTCAGGTATAAGGCCTGTGAAGATGATACAGTGACTATAACACTTTTTATCAAGTGAAATGAAGAAACTCGTACAGCAGTGGCGTGCGGTCAGGGCAATCAGTGATTGACTAACGTCTAAAATTACCGCGCATCACAACTACATTTAATGTGTTCCGAAATATATCCAATTAAAGCCGTTTTCCCCTCACTTCTGCTGCTGACGCTTGTCCGACACGACACTATTTTACACAACACTATTTTATGAAGTAACAACAGCGACCAAGGAATAACAGGACATAGTATGAAGAGTGAGTGAATTTGTGGCTGTTTTGGACCAATTCCACTTCAAGGAAATGCAGGACATTTCCTTCAGGAAAGATGTGGTTTGATTTGTATCTGAGTGATGGGCGAGTTTACGGCTGTTTTTAAGGTTATGTTTGTGGCAAATTAGGCATGATTATGTGTGCATGTTATTGTGAGTATCTCGTCATAAATGTTGTTTTGTGCAGTTACTTGTAGTACTAAAGCCGTTATATGTCATATATGTTAAATCAATAATTGGGGTTAATTGATGAGATAGGTCGGCTAATTTTGTGAGTGAAAACACAACTTGACTTTCTGCACACGCCACACGCCATTGTACAGACATAAATCCATCAGCTGTTTGTATTATTAAAACCTTTTAGCAAATTAATGAATGCCAACATTACCTTTCTTTTGACCATTTAACAAGAAGGAAGCCGCAAGAAGTCTCACACAGTGAACT
This sequence comes from Eucyclogobius newberryi, assembly GCF_026437365.1. NCBI lineage: Eukaryota > Metazoa > Chordata > Actinopteri > Gobiiformes > Gobiidae > Eucyclogobius > Eucyclogobius newberryi. Next base: position 17,458,467 of record NW_027316056.1, read on the forward strand.
AAAGGTTCCTTCTCTTGGTCTGTATAATGTCCGATTGGACCCTTTATCCGTGATGGCTAGGAATATTAGATTAAAGAAGACATCACATTATTTTGAAATCTTGATTTTATTTTGAAAATGTTCATGAATACAAGTAGTCTTTACCTTGTTGTCAGGCTCGGGTTCAGTTGGTTCTTCTTTTGGTAAGAAACGGTCCACGCTACTGTCCGAACCCTGGCGGTTGTGACCACGACCTTCAAATAGGTGAGGCTTACTCAGAGCTGCACACAGAGCACATTACCCACCGTTTAGATCACCCAGGCATGTCAATATTTTACTATTCACCTGTTACCGTTGTCTACCAGAAACGTACCCAGTGCTGAGCCCAGAAATGGCTCCTGTTGCTGCTCTTCCTGGGTGGAGGCTCCTTCTTCCTCTTCGTCCTGTAGTGTTCCTATCTGCATCCCAGAGTACTGGCTCTCACTGCCATCCAACACCTTATGCACACACAAGCAAAATAAAGGGTTCTTATACCAGTCTTTCAGGACCATATCCAAACCTTGTGCATACTTATTGAAGTGATATTTTCCAACTTTGGAACCAAACATGGCACACACAACAACAGGACAACAGATTTTTTTTTTAACTCAAGTGCGTCATGCTTGGGTTTGAACGACGAAAACAAGCCAACAGTTTTGGCTTGAAAAAACAGAACACCAAAAGAGTAAAACCAGAAGATGATCAAGCTTTTGATGACTGAAATTTGTCAACTTGCTCTGCCTGGTTTCAACTGGAACAAAAACCTGTCACAGCCTCCTGAAAGTTAAATGAACGTACTGTATCCATGCTTTTAGGTTTTCACAGAAAACTTGTCAAAGCATTTCCAAATAAGATATTAAAAACATGTTGCTTTAACATGGAGGCAATCTCTAGAACAGAGATCGTCCGATGGCCAATAAGATGTGCTATTTTTGGACCAATTTTCATTATTTCCTCCAAATGATTTGAAATGACAGCAAACTCAGTTAATGCAGTTCACTGCTCTACATAATAACAGAGTAAATAACAGAGTATAATAAAGAAAAATAATACACATCACACCATTTACAGAGCAGAGCAATCACAGTTTGTCGTTTTATTTTGTCGGCCCAAACAAAAATATTGGTCTATGCTAGAGCTTTATGGTTGATAGCCGATACACCTTAACGTGTAAGTATTGGCCAGATATATCGGTCTATCTCTACTCTAGACCAAAACGTGCAAAGTTCAAGGGATAGCCACTAGCAAGGTAAAATTAGGGAATCAATTTGAGGAACAAGCAATGGAAAAGAATGGAGGAAAACAGGCAAACAAGCCCCTCCCACTATAGAGAATGTCCAACTGCAGCTGACCTTGTCACTAGTGCTAGAGGAGGAGGAGGTGGCATAGAAGGAGGAAGAAGACGAGATAGAGAAAGAAGACGATGTGGAAGATGTGTTGTGGACAGAGGAGTCGTTGTCTGCAGCATCAGGACCCTCTGTGGAGGTCGGAGAAGGAGGGCATGGCTCAATCACCTGCAGCAATGGAAAGTGCGACTGCGGTCCAAGTGAGGACAGGGTAAGAAGAGTGGGCAAGACCATAGATGTAGGATTGTTAGAATGGACAGATTCACAATGAACTTCTTTGAAAACAATACAATTTCAATTAGAATTGTGCATATTACCATGAAAGCAGAATAACCCAATTATTTATCAATGAAGTGATCTAACTGCATGTTCAATGTCCATTCTACAAACTATTATCGTCAAATTTTATACAGTTCTGACCAAGGCGATTTGGGATCCTATTTTTGAATAATTGTAGGTATTTTTTTTTTCTTTGCATAACAATAAACATAACTGCATTTTCAAAAGAGTAGATGATTAGACCTACCAGTTCTGCTACATCTGAGGGAGTGACCGCAGAGTCTGGCCCTTCGGTGGTGGTCTGGGAAGAGTCGCTGGGTGGAAGTGATTGATCATTTGTTCCTAAAAGAGTTCCTCCATCCACTAAGGGCCCCTCTGGCGTGGTGTTCTCAGGGGTGGTGTAATCTGCAGTCTCTGGAGTGATGTTGGCCCCACCGCTGGAGCTTCTACTGAGCATTTCCTCCTCGTTGTCATTGGGAGATTCAGGGGTCCCGCCGCTGCCGCCCTGTTCTGAAGACGCACTGAGGTCCACGGAGTCTCCGGGCTGGAGAGTATGCTGTGAGGAGCGAGGCTGTTCTGTGATGATGTCCACTTGGCCTGTCGAGGATCCATCTGCACCTGAAGCTGGGACAGAAATTATTTTGATGTTAATAGAACTATTGAAAAAAAGGTACATAGATATGCAATAATATGGAGAGATAGGATGAGAATTGAGTTGTGGGTGTATCTTACTTGAAAAGTTGCCGTCATTCTTCTCAGCTTCATCCTCCAAGCCATCCTCTTCTCCAGAGAGCATTTTCCCTAAAAGAAAAGTATTCATGGTTAAACGCAAGAAAACGCCTGGGGTCAGGGCGCCGCTGGGGAGCCTCTGAGGCACTGCACGGGAGTCCACAATGTTTTACACAAGATACACTTGAGTTTGAAAGATTTAATTTTGGATTCTAATCTCAACCCAAAAACCACGTCACTACTCAAGTAGCGATAAATGTATTAGTCACCTTTCTGTTTTCTGAAGAGGAGAGGACTGTTTGAAGACCCTCCCCCAGCTGAAACACCAGGAAATAGGAAGCAGAAAAAGAAAGTACAAAAAGAAAAGAAGCAGATACAAAAGGATTAGGATTGAAAACTGTAAACAGGTTAGTCAGAAAAGGAACTGGAAGCTGAAAAGCATGAATTAAACAGTTGGAACTTGAAAATGTTACAGGTAAAAAGTAAAGCCAAGTAGTCAAAATGACTTAAAAATGAACGATTACCAATGAGATCGAGAATACTGCCAGATCGCGCTCGGCTGTCGATGTCCTGGCGAAACACAGAGGCGTGGGTGATGCTTCCCGCGGTGATGAGCATGTGCAAAAGCTCTGGAGGCGGAGTCCGCAAAGTCTGCTGCAGGAGCTCCAAAGCGGCTGTGACCACATTGTGATCCCAGTGTTGTGTGTAGTGTAGGGTAAGTTCATACACCTTTGGACATGAACAGAATCAGAGTCACTGCTTTTTATTCCCACTATCATGCTCTGATGCTCTGAGTGATTGACAGGACCAATTAATCAAGTACAGTCGATTATGAACTCTCAGAAGCATCAGGATACCTCTGAATGGCGACCATAAAAGCACGAACGGTAATTTGTTCTGTGTACAATGGCGTCCATCTAGATGTTATCATTCCTACTTCTGCCCCCATTATATTTATTTTCTTAAAGGGTTTTTTGACAAGTCGCCCTCAAATCAATAAATACTTTACGATCATGCAGTGGACAGTGCGCTAAGTCAAAGCCTGAAAAAGGTGAGCTTGCCCGGCGCCATTGTGCACAAAGCCTGTTGCATGAATCGAAAATTAAAATTGTGATCTGGAAAATCCTTTTTGAGGGCATATCGCGCCACTCTTCTTTCAGCCTAACTTTTTAGTACCAGCTCCAATCTCTATCTCTTGCTCCTACAGTGCTAAAATTGCTCTGCTGTACCTGTAACAGTTGTTCAGGTGTTGGCTGCACGTCTGCCTCTTTCTTTGTGACTCCAAAGCTTCCCTTGAGGCTTGATGTATTAACTTGCTGAAGGAGGAGAGGTATCAAGTAACGGAGAGTTAACAGGACACCCAGAATGAGGTGAGTTGGGTGCTCTTCGTCCACAGGAACCACGAGACCTAAGGGTGTATGTTCAGATGTCATTTCCACTGTACACACGACACAAATTTTTACAGTAAAACCCACCCAGCAGCACATTTAGGAGCCAGGTGTTGAAATAGGTTGTGCGTCTGGAGTGTTGGCAGACTGTGACAGCGGAGCTTGCTGCTGTCCGTCGAATTGTGGGTGAGTTAGACTTAAGGTTTGCAACAAATGACTTGAGCAACACCTGTCAAAAGCAAATATATATTTTATTGAAACGCTTTATCAACAGACGTTGCTTTAATTAGCGACAGCAACTGTGTTTATACTTCTCAACTAATTTACCTTTATTTCACTATCATTGGCAAAATTTCCCAAGGCCAGCATGATCTTGGGCATTGCTGCAGCCAGTGTCTCTTGAACGGTCTCCTCTTGTCGCTTTGTTATTCTGGTGAGGCACGGCAGCAGGTTGACAAGGTATGGTCTGAAAAGAGAGGGGTTATGAAAGTATTGGCCATTCATAATTATATATTCTCTCTGAAATGGGCATATAAAACAAAGCAGAATATCACATTTTGTTAAAACATTGTTGTCAGGAGACTGTAGTGTATACCTGCACTTCTGGGGTCTAATGAGGTGGGCCAGCTCAGCAAACCTCCACAATGCAGCTCTCAAGCTCCGAGAGGCACCATTCTGATGACCAACAGAAAATCAGCACTTAAAAATGCGTCATTGCATTTGGCCACGACAAACACAAATCAGTCTTGTACATGAAGTACCTTTTTGATTTCTTTATAAAGCTCCAGCTGCAACCTGGGCAGGTTTGAGTCCATCAGTGCCTAAATGAAGGATGAGTTCAGATAAATAAACCAAATATGAAATATATACATCCTATTCATTGATTTCAGCGTCCATATTCAATAACAATATTTTGTTTTTTATTGGTAATTGCCATGGTAAAAGGTGCTCGATTAACATTACTCTGAAACCCCATGGATTGCTCCTCGCTCAGACTGCATGCGGAGCAACTGCCGTTTTATTCTGCGAGACATACCTGCACTTCATCCATTCCACCTGCATATATAACTGCAGTATATCAGACTGGTCTTTTCACCACCACTCTGGCAGATAATTCTGTCACATTCTGCAGTGCTGGCTTACCTTGATGTGTGGATTTTTTATTCTTACCTGGTGCTCCTCTGTGTATCTTCTGCTCCTGATGTCCTGTTCCTGCTCCCCGTCTACACTGCCTGCAATATTTACTATTTTAAAATAACCTGCCTCAGTCTCTTGACTCGGATTTGGGGTTTAACCTGTGAACCATTACACATGGCAAGTCTACAGCCTCCTCCGCAATAATCCAAGGGTGGTCTGAGCTACTCTTATTTTTAATGATTTGAAATTCATCCGGCCTCTACATTACAATTCCTCCACACGCAATGTGAGCTAGGGATAGGAGATAAGACATTAATGCCTATGGGATTTTGTGAATTTTACAGGACTTTTATAGAAGAATCTCACACTCTCATTTGCGGAATTCTCTGACAGGATTTAGAAACTAAGAGGACAGATGTGTGTCCAATGGGATTACTGTATCCCATTTAACAATAATCTGTCCTAGCATTTATTTTGTTTAATTGGATTTTTACAGAACATGGTCAAATCGAAAGGACTTTTTGACTACGGTACATATGTATGTATAACACCAACAACTGTTTAAAGTCAATATAGCAAACATTCAATGATCTCACTTTGATAATTTTGTTTAGGCACTCATCAGCAACCATTCGCACATCTGATTCGCGGTCATCACTGCAGAGTAGAAACATCTCCATGGCAATCCCCAGCAATTTCTGAAACTCTGGAGATGTTCTGCTTTTCAAAACAAAAGGCAAAATATACACTTTTTATACAAAACATAATAGAGTTGACTCTTACAACTGAATTTTCATGGTTGATATAAAATAAGATTTGCCTAATTTAATTTAGGCTTCCTAACAATCAGGCCATTATAAATATTTATTATAAATTACATTATTGCATTGTTAATTTCATGAGAGATCAGCAATATATTGAAATTCAGATCATATTGAGTAGGTTCTTTTGAAGACCTGGAAAATTCCAATAATGTGAATATACTTTATTATTATTACTATTATGTTTGGATATGCAGGAAACTGGTATGTTATTTAAAAAAAATGCAACAAAAATATATTTCAAGTGATATTTCATTTTTACAGACGTTTCACATTAGAGTCTTGATGAGTCTTGGATGAGAGTAGAAACATCTTGTTTTTCTAGAAAAACAGTGTCCAGATGACAACAACTGAAGCTTTTATAACAATGGAACACTCCTGAACGAATGAGGGATTACACCGACGTTTCTGTTACATTTACATATTATTACTTACCGGTAGTATATATTATATACTAAGTATATAATAAACAAATAGACTAAGTCTATTTGATCTCATTATTAAACTTTTTTAATGCAGGTTGTATTTGCTATATCTTGCTTTTATTATTGTTAATTTTTGTATGTTGCACTGTATCACAAGTTCCTAGCCTGGGAATTTTGTTCATTGACAATGGCAATAAACCTTTTTTGATTCTGATTGTCTCAATATCGTCATCTGGACGCTAAATAAATTATCAATAAATATTGTTTTTGTTAATATTGCTCACTCCTATTCATGACCATTATTTATCGATACCTACCTTAGAGATTGAGCTACTATGTTTTCACATATTGTCAAACAGTGTGTTACTCTGTCCTTCTTGGTGGTGGCCTGGTCCTTTTTCCTTAAAAGGGAAAACAAAGATTGTCTTATTTTAAAAAAGAAAGCAAAGACAGAGCAAATGTTTTATATAAATGTATTTAAGAATAATAATGGAAAAAAATACAACACTTTGAAATACACTCATTGTTACTTGATTATGAATATAAGACTACATCACATGAAACCTATACTGACCCTTTTGACAGGGCATTATTTATTACTAAAAATACTGTACTGTGTACAATTAATGATTACAAATGTATATTCTATTTCTAAGGGATTTTCAATCAACATGTTAATATTCTCAGTGAACCATTTCCATTTGTGGCAACAATGTAGAGGGCTGCAAGTGTTTACATGCTACAACCACACGATGTTGTTACAGAATGTATCTGTCAGTGAGGAGGATTGCAGGTATTTTCAATGCACAGTAAGGTCTACGGGCCACTTTATACAGTAACAGTTACATTTTGTAATAGCGTAACTAGTTTTGATTCTGTGCATAATAGACACTGGCGCTCCTTTGAGGGACATAGAAGCTAGCTCAAGCTAACAGAGTTAACACTTACTGCCTCTGGACCAGCTCCTCTGCAGTCAGTGGTCCCTGCTGCTGTTGGAATGACTTCAGAGACTCAAAGGCCTTCATCAGTTTCTCCATGGTGGCCATTTTATCAATCTAATATACGGATGCTAGCTCAGCTGGCTAATATTTACAATGTGAGCTAGTTAGCACAGTTAGCATAGGGAGAGCAAACGGTGCGTAGTGCGCCGACAGTGACAACACTGCTCGGACAACTACCACCAGCCCTCCAACAACTCCCTCTGCAAATTATATACTGCTGCTTCACTATATCACTGAACGCGGTTTCTGATGATAAACGACATCTTTGGTGCGGCGTTGCGTTGCCCACAAGAAATCACACCAGGAAGTGCACCGTGACAGAGACGCAGGAAGAACAACACCAAAGCGTCAACGTAATGCAAACGGCTGGTGCCCTTGCGTAGATCACGGTGCATATAGCACTATGATGGGCTCCTTTTGTGTTCTTTCAAACACAGACAAGAAAATACAAGAGCGCAATAATACTTGATTATTTATTTAACACTTTGAAAGCAATATTATGATTAACTTATCATTGTAGTTGTCGAAAGCGTTCATTGCTACCATGGCAACGTAGTGCCGTAAAGTGCGATAGCTTTAGTATTGTGCTATCGGTTCTAAATTATGCTCTTTGTTTGATCTGTGGATGTATTGACACAAAAATAATCGTGTAGCCAGTAAATAGTTAAGTGAGAAAAGAAACAGCTGATTTTATTTATAACTTTAAACTTACTATCCGGGTTGGATTTTGAACGTTGATTTTCTACTTAAAATGCCTAAAAAACTTATCAGATATGGACGCAGATGGCTGGAGGTCAATGGAATAACTCTGCGTCTACCAAAGAACGCTAAAATTAGCCCATCATCGTACATATTTGCACCATGAATCTAATACATTTGATGATTCCATAAATTGCGCAGAAAGGCCGTGACTGTTCGTCCTTACGTTGACGCTTTGGGGTGGTGAGAACGTTTGGCACTGCAGATTCACCAATCAGCATTCAGGATTGATTTGATTGACAGCTCAGTCGACCAATAGCTGACTTACATTGTCCATCGTTGTTTTCAGTAAGTCACGGGATCACTGAATTCCTGATTGTTGTTACTTAGAAGGGAATTAATAAACGCTTATTAGAATACTTCAAATACTACATCTGAGAATACAATAACCGCAGTTATTAACTACAGTGCACAATTTGTAACACAATCCGTGTTTTATTTAATTATAGTTTTGCTCAAGAGATTCAAGTACGGTGTCCCAGGGGTAAGAAAGCATCTCTGGTGGTGCAGCATGGAGTCCACACCATACACTAATAAAGACAGAAATTATAGGCTACTTTACTATTCTGATACCATCTACCACACATAGCCTTTATAATCCAAAGGCTATAATAATTATAATAATAATAATAATAAATATAGCCGCAAGCGGCAATGATCGGCCCTCGCCACGCCGCCGCCACACCGCCGCCACGCCGCAAGAGGAGGGGGCGCTAACGCGCCCCAATTGTCCTTTTATCACGCCTACTGCTGAATCTGTGACGCTGTCACATCTTCTCCCCTTTGTTTTACCATCAAAAAGCAATTTTATTTTGAATTCTTGGCAAAATGTGCGGCTTTGCCGCACAGACACCATGACTCTTTGAATGAAAATGTGGATAACTTTTGATGGTCCTGAAGATGAGTCTCACCAAATTTCAGGTTAATAGGGCTGACGCCCTGGGAGGAGTTTGTGAAAGTCTAAAGTGTAAACATGTTCTGGCCCCATTGGAATAACATGGGAGGTTTCGGTCATCGTTACGGCAACGCCATAACAATTATGACATGGGTCTCATTGACTTTTTTGATGGGGATGCTAAAATTGAGTTGTGTGTCAAATTTCATATAATTTCGCAAAACTAAACATTTAACCTCCATATAAAATCTGTAGGGGGCGCTGTGGCGCCAAATGAATTTATTTCACTTCAAGTAGGTTTAGGGCAAAGAGTTTAACAACTGATTCTAATTTGACGCAATTCGGACTTTATCCGCGCAAACGGCAGAAATTTTAAATATGGGAGATTTCTGAAATTCTAGCTACAGTTTGCGGCTTCGCCGCACAGAGACCGTGAGAGGTATCAATGTAATTTGGATAACTTTTGATGTCCCACTCCTCAGTAGCATTTTCACCAAATTTCAGCTTTTTAGGGCCAACGCCCTGGGAGGAGTTCGTAAAAGTACGACGTTTGGAAAAACTCCGAAGTCATGTTTAGCCATTTTTGAAGCAATATGGCCGACATTTGGTTGGGCGGACGGCGTTGCCGTAATAATATTTTTTACTTCTCTTGTCACCATCTACCTCTGCGCCAAATTTCATGATTCTACGATCAGATTTTTTTTGGGTCATTTCCCATCTCTCAATGCATTTTTGGTACATTTGGGGGCGCTGACGCGCCAATTTTTTTTATTTTAGAAAAGGGAAATAGCCAGAATGTAGAGAGGCACGATTTTTAGAGGTGTGAACATTTTTGTGACTTTTCGTCAATGTTCACTGGGTGAAAAATAGGGGGGTTGGTCCCGAGAAGAAGAAGAAGAAGAAGAAGAAGAAGAAGAAGAAGAAGAAATATAGCCGCAAGCGGCAATGATCGGCCCTCGCTACGCCGCCGCCACGCCGCAAGAGGAGGGGGCGCTAACGCGCCCCAATTGTCCTTTTATTACGCCTACTGCTGAATCTGTGATGCTGTCACATCTTCTCCCCTTTGTTTTACCATCAAAAAGCAATTTTATTTTGAATTCTTGGCAAAATGTGCGGCTTTCACGCACAGACCGTGACTCTTAGAATAAAAATTAGGATAACTTTTGATGGTCCACACCTGAAGATGAGTCTCCCCAAATTTCACGTTAATAGGGCTGACGCCCTAGGAGGAGTTGGTGAAAGTATTTATAAGTGTAAGCATGTTCTGGTGATTTCCCCATTGGAATAACATGGGAGGTTTCGATCATCGCTACGGCAAAGCCATAACAATTATGACATGGGTCTCATTTACTTTTTTGATGGGGATGCTAAAATTAAGTTGTGTGTCAAATTTCAGATAATTTCGCAAAACTAAACATTTAACCTCCATATAAAATCTATAGGGGGCGCTGTCGCGCCAAATTAATTAATTTCACTTCAAGTAGGTTTAGGGCAAAGAGTTTAACAACTGATTCTAATTTGATGCAATTCGGACTTTATCTGCGCAAACGGCAGAAATTTTAAATATGGGAGATTTCTGAAATTTTAGTTACAGTTTGCGGCTTCGCCGCACAGAGACCGTGAGAGGTATCAATGTAATTTGGATAACTTTTGATGTCCCACTCCTCAGTAGCATTTTCACCAAATTTCAGCTTTTTAGGGCCAACGCCCTGGGAGGAGTTCGTAAAAGTACGACGTTTGGAAAAACTCCGAAGTCATGTTTAGCCATTTTTGAAGCAATATGGCCGACATTTGTGGTTCGGGGGACGGCGTTGCCGTAATAATATTTTTTACTTCTCTTGTCACCATCTACCTCTACGCCAAATTTCATGATTCTACGATCAGATTTTTTTTGGGTCATTTCCCATCTCTCAATGCATTTTTGGTACATTTGGTGGCGCTGACGCGCCAATTTTTTTTATTTTAGAAAAGGGAAATAGCCAGAATGTAGAGAGGCACGATTTTTAGAGGTGTGCAAATTTTTGTGACTTTTCGTCAATGTTCACTGGGTGAAAAATAGGGGGGTTGGTCCCGAGAAGAAGAAGAAGAATAATATTCCGATGCGAAAACAATGTTTCCCATTTTTCAAATATCATAAACTATACATTTTCGGAAAGCGCTCGCGCTTTCCTACCTCATGGTGTGGGTCCCTGGTCACTGACGGGTACTTTCGTTAATTTTGAGTGGGCTCCGCCCACTTTGTGTTTCTGGCCCTCTAAACAGTAATAATGTTCAATTTTTGCATTACATGCTTATATGCACGGAACATGCAAGAGATGGGGAACGTATTCGTGAGCTACTTAGCGCAAATGAGTGCTTTATATGGGGATGACGACCGCGAAGCGGTCGTCATCTCAATGTAAAGTGCTCGTTTAGTGCACACTTTTGCACGGGCTTCGCCCGTTTACAACGGTAATGTTCCATTTTCCTACTACTAATTAGTATGCACGGGGCGTGCATGAGTGAAGGAGTGCGTTAGTGAGTGTTTGGAAGTGGGCGAGCGCTTCGCGCTCGATTTCGTGCGCACTACGTGCGCACTTTCGCAGCCGTGCTTCGCACGGCCTTACGAGATTAATAGGCCTCTCGCCAGCTTGTGGCGCTCGGGCCTAATAAGTAATCAGTCGAAAGCATTTTATACAAATGGCAGTGTATTATTTCATAATTACAAATGTCTGATATGGTACAACAACCAGTACATGTACAAGAATTAACAATGACTGCAGTGGTTGAAAGACATGACTGTACAGATTTATTTATTTATTTATACATATATAAATAAATAAAATAAAAACAAGAGATCCCTGACCCTGTTTGAATACAGCAATTCCCCCTGTTCAGAGACTTGATAATCTGTTGAAGAACATCGTTTTGACATCAAGTGAGGGATGAAGACATATATTCAAACAGGGCAAACAACTCAGCTGGTCACCTTGCCATTTATAAAGTCTTCTTCAGATACCAGTGAGATATGTTGGCATTAGAAGGTCATAACATATACAAGGAACCTGAAGTATTACAAACCAATACATGCTTCAGTACTAAAATGTATGTATTTAAAACAGGCATTACAATGCACTTAGTGCGACATTCAAAACTTTTCAAATATAATTTTTGTGAATGAATTTACTGAGTGGACGGAAGTATAGGGGACTGAAAAAGTCGGGGGATCAAAACTTAACATGATAATTGGCACATACAATGAAGGCTGTCAGTCTTTCTTTCAGACAATACAAGTTTAATTAACTCAGTGTTGCTTTTGGTATCATTGGAAAAAGTTAAAGACACTTCCCATTATCATTGTCCATACACACCATAGTGCAATAAAACTGATATTTACTTATGGATTGAGAAGCCTTTCTTTGAACAGTGACAGGCATGAATGCAAAACACTCTTTACTTTGAAGGTGATGAGTGTTACAGCTGTGTTAGAAATACATCATTTACAAGGTTTTGAGGCTAAGAGATAATGCACTAAATCTACATAGTCAAGGAAAAAGCGTAAAATGTGCCTTAGCGTGACAACAAATAACCAATCACCCAAACGATATTAATGACAAGATGGTGACTTCTAAATGTAGAGTTAAGAATCCCTGTTTTGCCAATGGAATGTGTAATATGGAACAAAAACCTAGATCAAAATTTGTACTCCATGTGCAACTAACACCGTACCTCAATGAATGCATCGTTATAAATAGCTTGTATAAATTTCTGCTCAGTTAAATTCCTTTATCATATTGACAACAAAATGCAGACATTGCGCATCTGTACAATCAAAGACTCTATCTGGTTTAATGTTCATTCAGATAGCACATTAAAATAATTCAATGCACTGGACTTAACAAAAGCTGCATTTTATACAATTCATCTATACATACACAAAGCAAATGTATCCAAATTGGGTATTCACAGTATTGGTGTGGCGTAAACAGTGACTGCCTTTAAGCACGATTTAAAGCATAAATGCATGTGTCAAATGTCAAATAATGAAAATATATCTTGAAATTTGGGAACTGACCAATAAAAAATAAAAAATAAAAAACATGAAAATGTTCTCCATGTTAAAACAAAAGTGCACAACATATAGGGATTTGAAGTGGTTGAGTATTCCTGTACATAGATGATATTAACTCTACTCCCATTCTACACTGTCTAAGCCTCAAGTCAATCCTAGAGAGAACAACATTTACGATCCAGGGTGCAATCATTGGAAAATAAATTTAAAAACATACACAGCTAAAGCCACAGGTAAAAACTATCTATTAGCGTCATGTGTGGGACAAGTATTGAATCTGGCTTTATGGAGATTCAGTTGTTGAAAAATAAATAAGCAATACTATGCCAATTGGTTTCCGCAATCCAAATAATTCTACTTACTGAAACACAGAAAAACCTTTGCTTTAGCTGGAGGTCAAGAGATCAGTGTTGACAAATTTACAGACTATCTTTGTGGAGAGCATCACTTTCTAAACAGATTTACAATAAACCAGATTATTTAAATATTCTGTTTTTTTTAAAGAATTGACCAATCTAATCCCTTTTCACCTGGGTTTACAAGCATTTAATTCTACCTGAGCCTAAAGGAGAAATAAAATAGGACTTTGTGTATCTAGTTTGCCAAAGACAAATTACAGAGCCCCAATTTAAATCAATGACACATAAAGCGCATACAAAACAAAAAGCTGTATGCTACATTGGAAAAATAAAATGACTACTGGTACTGTGCTTTAAAAAAAAAAAAAGAATACACATTGTCCATACTCATTCCAATAATAAAAAAAATAAAAAATTAAATGTATGCATTCAAGTGGTACTTTTATGGCTTTTTGTACAATACAACCTTTAGTGAAAATATACATCTAGACATAAATTCAAGTACAAATGTACAAAATCTTTAAACTCATACTTTTTTCTTTAATTATAATACACTTTTAATACAGCTCATAAATACAGGTCAACATTCACTGAGTTCCTAAAATCTGCGCTCGGTTGGAGTTTGTGGTGATGTTCAGCGGCGTGAGGAAGGATGAGGCGGGTGGGAAAGAGTGGTTTAGAGTCGTGAGGGCTCCTCGGCCTCGTCTTCACTATAGCCCCCTTTAAAACAGACCTGCAGGGACCACATCAACATACATCACTCACACAAGCTCCTAGCATATTTGCTTTGAAAGGAAATGAGGATAAAATCCAATATCTATACCAAAAGTCAAGGATAGGCCGATATGTATTTGCATTGATGCGGCTGCTTAAGTTAAGCATTAGTTGTAAAGTTGAAGTGGATTACTGTACAGTATATCACAAACCAGCATGTTACCCCTAGATGCAATACCAGAAGAATTGAGGTTTCCTTCACAATTGTTATTGAAGCAGAAAATAATTAAGCGGATAAAGCTGATTGATATGGTGATGTTAGTTTTGTTGATGTTTACAGTAGTGGTTAATTGTATACCTTGAACTAGGCCTGGACAGTGGTAAAGTGGTAAAGGAAGAAGAGAAAGGTACCTTAGCCCCCACCCCCTCGCACAGTAGCCGGAGCACTAGCACTTGCCTCTCTTCTGAACAGGCGGTAGAAGAAGCCTCTCTTTGGTGGAGGGTTGGGTCGGTTCACATCCAAATCCGCACACAGCACCCCATCAGTTTCATAAACATTAATTTCTTTGAAGCACTCCATCTCTATCATCTAAACAAACAGGAGTCCAAAAATGTTACAGTACATTAGACATGTTGTTTTCTGAAGAAGTAGTACAGTATGATGTAATCTGAGGGTGCAGTACCTCATTTTGCCAGGGGATGGAGACACTGCCTGTGACAAACTTGTGATAAAAATCATCGTCGGTGGGGTCAAGGTTCACACCTTTGACAGTAGAAAACTGTTCAATGTCCAGGACATCTTTACAGTAAACGGCTCGCGGCTGAGGAAACAGATATCACAAATAGAAAATAAAAGTCAGATTTATTGTTATTGTTTTGAAACTCCACTGACCGGCTTATGCTAAAATTAAGATACAGATAACACTATCTAAGTTCAACAACAGAGTTAGCCTCCGTTGAAGGTCACTCTCTCACCATGTTTTTCATAGCAATGCCTTTAAAGATCCCTGGAACTAAAGAATGTTAGACTGTAAATTACACATATATTTATAGAATATTGCAGGTAGCAGGACAGTTTGTGTGATACTTTGATATGCACTAGTGCACTTTTGACATGCCATTTGACAAACAGTGTGCTTTTGTAGCCCCAATAGCACATTTATACTGGAAAAGTTTGTTTATATCTGACAATGGTATTTCCTGTGCATTAATTTGCCACTCCCCCTGGTTTCATGCTACAGGCCTGCATTTACGTGTCTCTTACATCAGGAATGAAGGGAGGGTCCAGCATGTTGGCCTCCAGTCGTTTGAAGTTGATGTTCCTGAAGATGGGGTGCTGCTTTACCTCTGTGGCCCCTTGACCCTGACAGCCGAGCCGCTCCTTAGGGTCTTTAGCCAAGAGCTGACGAGAACAGCAGAGAGAGGAGGGGAGGGAAACATTTTAGTTAATGAAATCGACTTCACATTCAAATCTGATGTACTGCGATTATGAACAGCTGCTGTCTCCATGTCATAACATTACTTCTTCACCTAAAACAGACTTCATGTTGATAGATGCTCCAAATCAGGAATAGAGCAAGGTCAATCCTCAAACCAACATCTAAACTCGAGCAAAGCTGGATCTAAAAACAGGACTAAACCAGAGCAGCTTTAAATCAAGTTTAGAGCAAGTTAACCAGGATTAAGAGAGAAGTGGTCAACAACATGTGGTCTGCTTCAAGACACAACATGTTCCTAGTTTCCATTTGAAACTAAGAGCACATTTTTGTCACATAGTTTACAATCTGACACCTTTTCTTCCAATAGATTATTGTAGAGATAACGGTTGGGACATAGGTACCACTGCCAAATGAAACACGGGGGTTTTGTTAGAGCCGATTGAGAATTAACAGTTTAGTCAATAATGTCAAGGAAATATGACATTTTTGTTTTGTTTGTAAAAGCCATGGAAACACTGCTCAATGTCAATTTTATTTATTTACCAATAATTTGAACAATTCCTGTTGCTAATTTCAGTCTACGCTGCTCTGTGTGTATGAGTCGAGAGAGGGAGGGGGCGTTTATTTGTGTGACGCGGTGGAACATTCTGACCCAGGGTTCGTTCGACTCAAAGCCTCCCTGGAGAGGGGAAGAGTGGGCTGGGAAAAAGAATGGTTTGACCAAGAAACAAGAGAAAAGGATAAAGAACAAGGGGGGATGTTAAAGGAGGAAGAATTTTGTGGGGTGTTCATGAAACACAGAAGACCAGGCCATTACCAACGTCCCAAAATAGACAAGTGGTCTTAGCTGTCAGGAGCAGAGAGTGAGAGTGCTTTGAACCCAGGTGTAAATTGGGTGAGTGTTGTATAAGGAGAAGAGAAACCTAAAAGTGAATCCGGAGGAAAAAGCAGGAGTCATTTGGAATTATGTTTTTAATGTCGCTTAATTGCTTGAAGTGGTAATGTGACATTAAGACTTTTTCTTATTATCTGTAGTTATCAATGATCATAGTCCTTAGACTGGCATAACATTGGTTTTGTGCAGTTTTTTTTTATTTAACACATGACACTAAACTGATTTTTGCTAAATGTATGTAAAAATATGGTGATAAATAATATAGCAAGATTATCTTGGCCGTTAAGGCTGCCGTCTGTATGTGTTGGCCCTCGTCCCACAACACTGTTTAAGGTCAGTAATTACAAAACACAAGGAGAGCCTTCCACACATTATTGTGAAATCATATTTTCGTATCGCTGATGTACAAACGTTTGTTAAACTGTTAAACCGTTTTCTCCCCATAAATTATGGTCTTGAGATAATAGTGAAAACATTTTTTTTTTTTATCTATGAACCCTAAAAGTCCAACACCTGCCTTGTTTACCTTGCTGTGTGGACCTTTGAGTACATTTTGCTCAATGAATAGTCGTGTAAAACGGTCTTGTTTTCACTACCTGTCTGCAGATGTCCTTTGCCTCCTCAGAAAACTTATCGGAGTATTCCTCCGGGTCTTCGCGCACTCGTCGGTCCACTTCTTCTCTTTTGACACGTTCTTTGCGCTTTCGGAAAGGTGACTGTCCCTGGATCATCTCAAAGACCAAACATCCCAGCCCCCACCAGTCAGGACTGAAGGTGTAGCTCTCATTTTGGATCACTTCTGGAGCTGAGGACAAGAAAGGAGATTTAATGTCCAGCCATCTTCAAGGATTTCACAGGACAACATCCTTTAAGCCTGCAGTGTTTCATTGAGACGGCTACAGGCTAAAGCACTACAATAACATTCTACTTTTGTAATGTGGTTGCATAAATAACTGATCATGTGGGTTCAACAATTCTGTAGTTTAAATATTTCTTCATATCAGTTCCAAATGCCTGCAAAAGCTCACCCATGTATCCGACCGTGCCGACTCTCCCTCGTATCGTCTCCGCTTCTGGGATTTGAACAGCGAGCCCCAGGTCAGAGATGCGAATATGACCTGTTAAAGAAAGATTTAGAAATTAGAATGACTTCTACTCCAGGTTGGCTTTATGATTGTGGTATTTCTCCCATTCCTCTGTTTACTTTGTATTGTCCTAACAAGGCAACCAATGTTTGCAGATCGAGCTTTTGTCCATGTTTTGTTTAAACTTAGACTAAACAAGGATTAAACCCACAAACATCTTACATGGGAAGCTACTATGGAGCCAGTTTTAGTTATAATTGGTATAACTTCTTCCCAGAACATTTACCATACTATCAGTTGTATACATACTACTTTGGTCTGCATTTGTAGTTGCAGAATTGCTCATTTGCAACAAAACAGAAATCATACGCCCTCTGTTCCAGCTTTTTCAGTCTTGATTTCGCTAATTTAGCTTTAAGTGTGTGTCGATACCCAATCAAATTACAATCATTACCCAATACCTGATACCAGGATCGGTGTGTCCCTACAGTTAGACGAGGTACATCTGGACCGTGACCCTTACATGGGTTCACAAGAAGCAAATTGGAGCCATTATTTTACCAACACATTTATAATGTTTGAACAGGCAGAAGCACTAACCTGCCTCCAGATACATACAGGGTTTTATTAAACACAAACTTACCGCGATCATCAAGAAGGATGTTTTCAGGTTTCAAATCCCTATAATAGAGAACACACAAACATTAGTGCCTGGTTGATCTTGTGCCAATCAAAAGAGATATAGGGCATAATAATTAAATCCTAGACAAATATCGGGACTCTTTATTGTCATTGTATATATTTTTCTATTCATCCTTTATTACCTGCATGAGTCATGCCGTGTTTGGCTTTAATGTGGATTAGAGCTAAGCTTATCTGTACACATCTTTGTTTGCTTAATTTGTTACCACACGCTGAACTGGGTTATTAGTTTTTTTTAGAAGGTTAAAAGGGCAAACACAAGTACATACAGTCTGACACAAAATATGCTTTCAATGTACTGTGAGAAAAAGCAGTTGTTTTTTCCTGAAATGGTCAAAAAAGGATATTTCCCAATGACAAGTACGTGTGGTACAATTTTGACACCAACTACACAAACTTCACACTCTAAGAGGACAAATTATTTCAGACTTTCAACTATTGGAAAATTGTCAGATCAACATCTTCTTCACCTGCACTACGTCTTATAAAAAAAGGCAGCGTTTTACAATATAATCATTACAATACAATTTAATCATTACCCATCTGCGTCTCCAGATAAGAAGCAAAGCTAGTTCAAATATTGATTTTGCCCACAACAATAATTATATACCTAAGTTGAATCATTTGCATTTGTGGTTTTTGTTCTCAAGCTAAATGTGAAATCTGAGCATGGACCCAACAGTTTGTTGCTGGGATTTAGCCATAGCATCTGGCAACCGAATGGCAAATTTTGTATGAGCTTTCCAATGGGGTTTTCATGTCCATACTTCCTTTTTATGCATGACCTCTTTAAAAAAAAAAAAAAAAAAAAAAAAAAAATTCTCACAGAACTGCACACGTCTAGTCTAACAAGATAATCATGAGAATCAACACTGGCCTTAACAATAGGAGTCATTGAAAGGCCTGGCCTGTGTTTGAATAAGTCTTGTAAAAATATCCTTCATGTTGACATTCCCTGAAACCTTGATTGATGGTGACAGGTGCATTTAGAGATGAAGGCTGTAACACATCAGCA
Source organism: Eucyclogobius newberryi (assembly GCF_026437365.1). NCBI lineage: Eukaryota > Metazoa > Chordata > Actinopteri > Gobiiformes > Gobiidae > Eucyclogobius > Eucyclogobius newberryi. The sequence continues at coordinate 17,477,525 of NW_027316056.1, forward strand.
CTTGGACTTATCGCTCAGACAAACAACTTAACTCAAGTTTAGTTAAGTCTAGAAGGATGTTTTGTACTGAAAAACTAGGCAACGTGTTTGTAAAAGAGCTATAGATGCACCCAGAACCTCAAAATGTATGCGTACCAATATACTTAATATCAAACGAAAACATTTTACATTTCTTTTGACATGATAGATTAAAAAAAATAAGAGTTGGACATTTTCCAGTTTTATTATCAGTGTTGTACTGTAAATATAAGTATTCAGACCTCTTAACAAATCTAGTATGATTAAGTAAATCATCTAAATAATGGTGTTTAACCATTGGCGTGAGTTAAATTGAATCATGTTTTCTTTGGTACACATAAAAGTGTGCCGTGTAATGTATAAGCGCCCTGCTCCATTGAAACGAGCAGGGCCAGAATAGTCCTGTAGTAAAACTATAGCACAACAGAAACATGTGTAAGAATACAATTATGCATATTTACAGTTTTGTGAAACCATAACCTTCTTAGGTTGCAGTCACATCATTGAATGTCACAATTTCAGATGGAGGGAAGGATCCTAAAAAGAAATATGATCCACAACCGTTGACACCTTATTTACCATATTAATCTCAAGTCTAAAAACAACAATAACTAATTTAGTGTTGAATAATGGCCCCACTTTCAGAATCCATTCGGATTTATTTTGTATCTATATTCTACAGATTAAGGAGTCGTTTGTGTCAGTTTGTGGTTCATATCCATGTAATTACTGGGCCTATCCACGTGAAACAAGTCAAGTTGACAAATTTGCAATCAGACAGTTAAAAAGGCAAAGTTTAACTAAAGCCATTCAAGAATGTTGGTATGTCTCATGAACGCAGCCCATTTAAACATTCCCCCTATAACTACGCCAGTCTTCAGACACATGTTCCTGGCCTCACCTGTAAACTATCCGCTCACGGTGGAGGTCCTCAAGGCCACAGCAGATCTCTGCAGCGTAGAAAATGGCCCGCTGCGAGTCGAATCCAGAGTTTCCCATGTTATAGATGTGGAACTTCAGGTCGCCCCCGTTCATTATGGTCAACACCAGGCACAGCGCATCCTTGGTCTCATAGGCATAGGCTAGATTAACCTGGGAACGTACACGAGAGAGGAAAGAGGTTAAAGGAAAAAGGTCCCACAAAAAGGAAAGTTCAGCATTGCAACACAAAGTACAAGAACAGCAGGAGAATAAGCAAACAAAACTAGACTTAAAACGGATAATTCAACCGTGTCTTTTCTGGAAACCAGTGCATTGGCAACAGTTACTTCAAGTTTTGAATATTCACTTAAATGTCTCTACATTTACAGTGCAACTTTACAAATACTGGGCGAGGCAACGTTCAGTAGTTTAATACCATGAAAATATATTTGGTTACAGGTGACTGAATACCTGCATTAAAACTAACGTCTTCTGTTACATGGTACAATCAGAGTACTGTTTTCTGAATACTTAGAACACTTTTGCGCCGAGTTGCCTTGTGTTATAATGTAGAAACGGCAATATAGGATAAATTGCAGAGGATTCGTCCCACAGGTGAGAATTAACGGTCCACTTTTAATTTCTTTTGATTATGTTGGTTGCATTCAGTTATTTTAAAAATCTGCACTTCTGGGATTTTTACATCCAGAATTACTGATAAATAAATGCATAACAAACAAAGCCGTAGATTGATTGATACAAATAACGACATTGCAAGATCACAATAAAATATGCTTTAGTCATTCCACAATTTGACACGAGACAGAGATACAGAAGCTTTCCATTGTTGTCTGAAGGTTGGGCAAAATGTATTTGTTGACATTGCCTGTAAGGTTGAAGATAGTATGCTGCATGTTTTTGTATATTTTTGGCACAGAATTCTGCTGTGATGACCATAATCTGAGCCGTGTGATATTGACTAGGTCCCTGAACTTGAGTGTATTTTAGGGCCGGGCAATATTGACCAAAGAAATCTCAAGATATTCATTTTTGAGTATTCCAATAACAATAGTCAGACAAAAATGTGTTCAAACGTGTCTTTAAATGTTCAGTTGAGCAATAATCAGACAAATGTGAAAATCTCTTTTTGTAGCATTTGTTTTACTAAAAAAACGTGTACTCTATATTCGTATTTTGCATATCTTCAAAACACTATTCATGATATTATCCATAATTCAATATATTGCCCACCTCTAGCGTTTCAAGTACAATATATCCAACTCCTCTTCTGTAACCAGTTGAAAATAAAACCAACAGTCCCGTACCGACACACACACTCTCCCTAATGCCAGCATGTCCTTCCATCGCGCCTCCGTCCACTCCCCCACTCCCCCTCGGGCCTCTCTCGCTCCCCGGGGGTCAGTGACTTGTGGGGTGCACTTTTGTCTAGGATAAGCAGGATGTGGCTGCCATCAGGAGCCGTCCCATCTGCTCACCACTGTCAAGTCACGACCCACCACGAGAGGAGATGGGAAAATACTTGAGCCCCAGAGAACAGCCCGCGCAGTTATGTGTACATGTAAACAGTCTAAATTCATCAAAAGGCCAATTATGTGGGCCAGTGCAACATTTTAAAATACCTTTGATGTACTGCAGTAACTGGGGATGCCGATTGTGGGAAAAACCATAATCGCGGTTATTTGGCTCATAATTGAAATTTGTATAATTTCAAATTATTACTTCTATGGTGTTAAAATGAACCTTTAAAAGTAGGACAAAACATACTTTCGTAGTCATGTTTTGACGTTTAGAAAAGTGGCTTTGCTCCAGATAATCTAAACAGAAGTTAATATGATAAAAAAAAAATGTAATAGTATTTTCACTAACAGGATTTGTGTAATTGAATAGATTAGCAATTTAATTCATGCTTTAAAATGTGATTAATTGCACAGCCTTAGTATTATTATTATTTTTTTTTAATCTATAGTTTAACAGTTTGTTGCGCAACTGTTTACACAAGGATAAGATTGTATGGACAGAGAAGGAATATTGAATATAAAAGTATTGGTAAAAGGAGGGAGAAGTTACAGTTTAAGCCTAGAGAAAGAAAAAGAAAATCTGACCACGCCAGACGCCAATATATCACGATATTGATATTTTGAACAACATAAATTTGTGATTAATTGATGCACAGCTAATATCTCTCATCAAACTCACCCACTTTCCTGCTTTTAAAACACTTGTATCAACTCTGAATACACTACTTTCTGCGTCTGTGCCGTAGGTGCAGTGGCTGGGGGCATTGCACATGTGTGGCTGCTGCTACCGCTGCGTTGTGGGTTCAATTCAGAGCCGCGACCATTTGCCAAATGTCTATACCCCCTCTCGGCCTCACTCTGCACTGCAACCGTCCTGTGTGATGACGCCAAAGACGCCAAAGACGAAATAATAAGCTAGGTCACATGAAAACTCCTATTCACCTCATCTGTTGTTGTCCTTTGCTTCTTTGAGTACAATCCTCTATCTAATTGAAGAACATTTAAAGTCTAACATTACAAAGGAAAAGACGATTTTCCTGAAGATAAACAAGACTTTTAATAATGACCAAATAAAACAAAAAAGGTAACATTTCTCACTGCAAAGTTTTAACACCAAACCACATGCCTTTACTGTGGACGGGCTGTGGACATCTCCATTAAACAGCTGATCATTGACGACTAGAGACGACTAAATCTCTAAACTCTGAAGCTTAAATTACATCACGTCAGGTCCTGCACCGCCTTGTATCCCTGAAACAGCATTAACTAACCCGACTAACAGTGTGCATGAACAGAGAGATGGGGGTTTGAGAGAGCTCTTGACTTTCCTCCTGCTACTGCTGTTTGGTCAGCGTTACCACGGAGACGGAAGTAGAGAGGAGGCTGAGGAGTCATCGTTCTGCCTCCAGCTCTCTCTCTCTCTCTCTCTCACACACACAAACATGAGCAAAAAATACAAAAGCATGTGCCAGTCCCAGGTGACGAGAGAGAGAGAAGAGTGTGTCAAATGCCTCAATACATTTACTGTAGAACAATGAACAAACAATGCAAAAGGGAAACATTTGAATCACCAAAAAGTGTTTACAATAGAGATGCAACAAGATGTATCGCAATCTGATCAAAAACGTGTCACAAATGGCAAATCGGAAGTACGCCAACAATTTGATTAAAATCTTGATCTTGTTTCGTTTAGTTAGAGGAAAGAACACTGGAATTATTTAGCTAAACTATATTTTCCTTTGTCTTGTTATTTAAAAACTGCTGACAATGTAGTATATATTTTGTTTTCGTTGTTACAAACAGTGGCAGGATTGAGAATATTATCAGGGTTATAAGTCGTAGTGGTCACTTATCTGCATGCAAGTTTTCCCTCGGTGAAAGGAGAGTTTTATCAGAATTGTTTGTCGTTTTTTACTCATCGATATCGCTTTGTAATACGTAGTTCATGTGTAAACCTGTGAGTGCACTTCAGGTCACTTATTATCGTGAGAGCGACTCAATTGCTTTGCGTGAATGACAGGACAATTTCAAATAATTACAGGGAAGTGTGAGCCTTCCATGTGCTCTTTAGGCAAGATGTACAAATACGCGAATGGAGATGAAAACAAAGTTGTGGCCCAGACTAAGAAAATTGTTTTATCAGTTCGCCCAACCTGAATTGTACACGAAGAATATTGTGCGCTTTACACAACTGAAGGCACAGTACAAGTCAATATGCCAGCGTTGCCTCGTTAAATTACCTACTAAGTACACACATCTACTCCGCGTAACATACACAAAGCAAACAGGAGTGAAATTAACCGCTTTTCCGCCAACACAACTCAATTAGCAGTTAGTCCTGGATCAACATTTCGCTAAAGAAAAACAACAGTCGACAGCCAAAGATAACTTTTCTTTTCCTGCACCTGAGACAGACGAAATGAGAACGTCACAGTGTTTGCCCTGGCATAGACCTGTTCTGCAGTTTCCTACACATCATTAGACTCGTGTATACGCCACGGTTTGAAGACGATCGCGCGGAGGAAAAGGCTCAGAGATGAGAACAGAGCTGGAAGTAGCGGAGCAGAAATGACCGAGGCTCTGATTGGCCCCGTAATAATACGAATACACATTTTATTCCCTTGTTGAGTCCTTGTTTTCTGATGTAGATGAACAAACCTTTTAAAAGCCGAGATGAGCAATTGGGCTGCAACAATGAATTGACTAATTGTGACAACTACTGTC
>NW_027316056.1:17487725-17527559 GCF_026437365.1 Eucyclogobius newberryi
ACGATCAAAGTCGAGCTATGATTTATGTAAAATAGGTTTGACATTTTGAGAATCTTGGTCACAGAGTGAGCCCTCCTGTTGCTGCGTCTACAACCACTCTGTCAAAAATGTAAACACAGGCGCTCCTCAAAGTGAAGCAGCGGCGCTCCGCCATGAGCAGGACCAGATCTCCTTACTTCTCTTTCATCTAGTTACTTTTACAAATGCAAAAACACAGCTAGCCTCAGCTTACCGATGCAACTCCGGTGACTTCACCACATGGAGCCAAGAGCCTGATATTTGCTCAGACAAACTTTGGTCGTAGCTACGATTGATTATGTGACCCCTTCTCACAGTCTGTTGTTCTGTCTTACTTAAATTCCCTAAGAATACCACAACACGCTGTAGTATTCCTTCACGAAATGCGTTAAAACTGCTTAACGTGCTGATCAGAGTTGTTGACTGAATTAGTCTGGTCACAGTTTGTGAATGTGTGAGATATTAAACTATTTCTGTGTTTTACCCAAAGCTAGTCCCCTCACAGCAGTTGAGTATTTGTTTATCTGTTGTTATGGTGGCTCTGGAGGTCAGCAGCCCTATGTGAACTAATACAACCTGAAGAAGGATTACGTCGGATGGCGGCGCTCAGACGGGCTTCTGGAATAAGGCGAATAGAATGTGCTTTAACTGTTGTGGAAACTACAAAAGCACTGCAGTTAGCAATGAAATTCTAACAGACCTTATACCAAGATAAAATATATAAGATGAAATAATATCATATAGGCCTAAGACTGTGTCACAGGACTTTGTTGCTCATGTGGTGATGAAATGCCGTGGATCTCCTCTGCCACCCAAACGCTCGTCAGCTCATATTTGGAGAATTGAGTTTTCCCTCAATGGTTTTAACATGACCTCATCAGTGTGAGGACGGGAAAGCTATCTGTGGTTAAGGAGAACCGTGCAGTGGCTGTTCTTGGCAAAAAAAATTGGAAGTTGAGTTTCCACAGAAAGGGCACCTCAGCTGAATATGTAAAGAAAATTATGACACAGTGGCTCTGGATAACACATTATAAACCGAGTCCTCGCGACAACTTCGTCCAAAGCCATTGCACGCACCAAAAACTAGGCTGCCACAAATTGCCAAATGCCACTACATTATGCTTCAATACAAATACTTAAGCATGAGTTTATTCTTCAATATCAGCAGAACTCTTAGGCAGCTACAAAACAACAAGCAAGATAAAGAGTACAAAAAAACTGGACACTAATATACAAAGACTGTTGATTCTTCTATGACATGACTGGATGTTCCACTGCAGCAGGAGAAAACGGAGTGAGCTAATATGTTTGTGTGAGTGCAAGAGACTCGGAGCCAAAAAACGAGAGCAGCCCCATGCTTTCCTAAGGGCTGTCCCGCAGAAAAGGAAGAAATTATCATCAGGTCAAAATTACGTACTGGAACAGGACATTTGCAGAAAACCTAAATATTGCACCGCGGTATGAATGAAGAGCGAGAATAGTGGAATAAGTTATTATCAAAGACTTTCCATTCCTGAACTTTTTGATGCCCGTCGTGAAGTTGGGTCAAATTTTTAAATGAGCACTCAGGTGATGTGAATACAATGGAAAGCACTGCAAAGCAGATTAGTTTGTTTGTTGTTTGTTGAAATGTGTTACATTTTCAAAATTACACACAATCTTCACACTCAATACAATACCTCCAATAGGCTAGGATTCTTTTATTTAGAGCCGTTGTCAAAATCAGCAGAACAGAAGTATGTACAAGTTAGAGGTGGGTAGTTTATCAAAATGCCAAAAATAGTGTGAATGTTGTTTGGAATATAGAATATATAGTTTATCATTTAAAAAAAATTGGCGGATAGCATAGAACTGAGAACGGATCAAAAAAGGGTATTGATATTTCTGCATGTTTGGGGGTAATTTAAAGTACTTAAAACACAACTACTACATTTAAAAGACATGTTTTAACACATTTCTGTTCTGATTAACAAAATATTGTCGGAAAATCGTTGTCGGGATACTCCAAAACTTGAGGTATTAATTTTAGTCAATATCTTCCAACGCATAAAGTACAAGTACAAATTTATATTAGTAGACTAAATATATCTACTGTGACAGTAACGAATAAACTACAAAATTACCAACACTACCAACCGTTTAAACTTATCTAGTAAATTAACGACATTTTGATCTTTTGAAATCTTTTTTTTTGTTATTTTTTTGTTTTTGTCAGGGTTGTCAAAAGTATTGAAATCAGATACTAGTCTATATTTTTTTCGAGTATTCAAAGTAGACACACTTGGGTTCTAGGAGGTTTATTTAGATGCAGCACTTATAATGATCTCAAAAAAGCACAGAAAATGTTGTGTCCGAACATGCCCTAACCATGTTGTGGTTACAATTAAGATTTTAAAGCACAAAGCTAAATGGGTGCTTTTCCATGGGAATGCTATTGAGCAGATTGGTACAGCCTGAAATTGTTTCCATTGTTCAAATTTGCTTCCAGAGGGGTCCAGCGTGAACTGGCTCCAGGCTCAGGTGAAAAAAGAGGCGTACATTCAAGGCAAAGCAATACTACCTTTATAAAGACAAGCAGGTAGTGGATCCTCCATCAGAAAAGTTACGTAGTGCATTAGTGTGACGTATACTAATTTAGTTGATAGCTAATAGACCTTTCAGGGAATGACAGGTTTAAAAGAAAATACGCCGCCTGGTACTGTTCTAACACATTAATGAGACATCCTGAGTTAGGCTGAGGTGAGAGCTTAAAACGAGAAGAACATTTGTGGCAATAGTCCCTGGACTGTTTGCGGCTTTGGCCAGTGGACAGGAAGCAGAAACACCTGCACAAGTGGGAGTGCGTTTGTAAAATTGTGTGTCAGAGCCACACTGAGGTCCTGTTGTTCTGGTGCCAGCGTCCGGATGCTCCCTCTGCCCACTGCGCTTTTTCATTGGCCCCAAAGCCCAGGTGCCAGCTGCCGCCTCGTCACCACTGACAGCCCCACAGTCACACAGTGTCTCTGCAGAACTGCACTCCGCCTTTACGGCAAAGTTACTCCAGGCCCAAGTACAGAAACCAGAGTCTCTACATGTTACTCCAGGCCCAAGTACAGAAAACAAGAGGCTCTATGTGTTACTTCAGGCACAATACAGAAAACAAGAGGCTCTATGTATTACTCCAGGCACAATACAGAAAGCAAGAGTCTCTACATGTTACTCCAGGCACAATACAGAAAACAAGAGGCTCTACATGTTACTCCAGGCACAATACAGAAAACAAGAGGCTCTACATGTTACTCCAGGCACAATACAGAAAACAAGAAGCTCTACGTGTTACTCCAGGCCCAAGCACAGAAAACAAGAGGCTCTACATGCTACTCCAGCCCCAAGCACAGAAAACAAGAGGCTCTACATGTTACTCCAGGCCCAAGTACAGAAAACAAGAGGCTCTACGTGTTACTCCAGGCACAATACAGAAAACAAAAGGCTCTACGTGTTACTCCAGGCCCAAGTACAGAAAACAAGAGGCTCTACGTGTTACTCCAGGCCCAAGTACAGAAAACAAGAGGCTCTACGTGTTACTCCAGGCCCAAGTACAGAACACAAGAGGCTCTACGTGTTACTCCAGGCACAATACAGAAAACAAGAGGCTCTACATGTTACTCCAGGCACAATACAGAAAACAAGAGGCTCTACGTGTTACTCCAGGCACAATACAGAAAACAAGAGGCTCTACATGTTACTCCAGGCACAATACAGAAAACAAGAGGCTCTACATGTTACTCCAGGCACAATACAGAAAACAAGAGGCTCTACATGTTACTCCAGGCACAATACAGAAAACAAGAGGCTCTACGTGTTACTCCAGGCACAATACAGAAAACAAGAGGCTCTACGTGTTACTCCAGGCCCAAGCACAGAAAACAAGAGGCTCTACGTGTTACTCCAGGCACAATACAGAAAACAAGAGGCTCTACGTGTTACTCCAGGCCCAAGTACAGAAAACAAGAGTCGCTACATGTTACTCCAGGCACAATACAGAAAACAAGAGGCTCTACGCGACTACAATTAGTGCTAGGCCATATGCCAAAGAAATATTGCCATGATTTTCTTGGGGCCAGATCATAATTCACGATGCATGTAGAGGAATGAAATGTGTGGAAACATGTGTCTAATCACAATTGCTATTTTGGAGGTAGACCAAATAATATAGAGTGTATTATCTGTAAGTAAAACTGTTGCGTAAAGTATTAAGTGATATTTCTGCGCTTTTTAGGTCAATTTTATGGTTCACAATATGTCGGTTTTACTAGAAGGGCAGATTGTTACAGGAAAGAGAGCACAATTAGATTTTTATATTGCACAATGTAAATGTACAAAGCGCAAACAGACCATAACTTCTTCATTATAACTCCTGCACTGTAAAATAGCTGGCAATATGGTTTACAACCTCACAGGGTCATTACATAAGTAAATTGAGGAAGAAGACAGCGCTGACATATATTAAAGCTACGGAACAAACTAAATAAATCCGGGCTGTTTCGTGGAAGAGACAGTATTTTTTGATCCGCATCACAATTTATTTTGCAAATGGTCCATGACTGTTAGTTTGGCATTAGTGGAATAGGTTTCTTTTGCCGTCAACCAATTGTAGCCTGAACCAGATTCCGATTTACACCTTACAAAACAGTGTGTCAGGGTTTTATGATGTATAATACAGAACGTTCAGAGCCTTGCAGAAGAGACGGTGGACCTTACTTGTTGCAGTCATTGAAGAGCTCCTTACACGGACTCTGCTCCAATCTCTCCCGGCACGCGGCCACAACGTCCTGTGGTATGTCGGGCAAATGGGCCGCTGACTAGACGGGTGGAAATAAACATGAAGAAACGTTACGGCTAAAATAATTATTCAACAAGACTACCATTTTCTTTAGTACTGTGCCAGAACAAGGTGTCATGGTTAAAAAAAAAAGTAATCAGCTGTATTTTGGTCAATTGGTGAAAAATAATGCCACACTGGATGGAAATAAATTTTGAATATTTAACACTATTTGAATGTGTGCTGTTATCAAAGCTAAAGGCGGTCATACAAAATTTTAGAGCGTGTGCCAGTTTTTTTTTGACGGGCAGTGTACACATTGATTGTAATTATTCTAGAAGACATAAGTCAACATATTGCAGTTTCGTTGGTTGATAATGTATTTAAAAAGGTCTTGATGTCCACTAGTTGCAGCCTTGTACCAAGTGTGTAGTCTTTTAAGGTAAGGTGAAATAAAGGTAACTGATACCAATCCCTTGTTTTGTGGAATTTTGTGGAAGAGCTGCATTGAGAAAACGTGATCCATTTCGAGATCACACCTTTGACCCAAATTTGACAAATCATCTTCATTTGACTCATTTTTACTTAAAAACACCTAATATATAGTAAGATGCACAGAAAATTCAGAACTGTGACAATTTCAATCCCAGATGAAACTTTTTGAAACATTTTGACACAGATAACTGCCAAATCAAAATCCCCACCAAGAGCTACAGCTTGGAGATCCCCAACAAACGTCTTCTTTTGCTTGCCAATATATCACTTGAGGTCAAAATTATTTTTAAGTCCAACCTATTACCAGGGACCATGATCAAGGATATACCTGGCTGTGGTCATGGTATTATGTCTCTCAGCAATAATGTGAGATTTAAACAAGCAATTTTCATTATTTTCCCATTGTTCATATACTAATGTAGCTATAAGTCATATACTGCTTACCCCATTATTAAAGTATGTGTCTAAAACATTCAATCCGTAGTCCCTCCTCTTCTCATCAGGAGCTAGTTGGTACATGGCCTGTAAGGAAACACAAGAGATATGAGATATACTAATAACATTATACTACATTGAAAAGCAAAGAAAGGGCACAGCCAAACAAAGGACAAGATGAAGGAGCAGGTTGACTACGAATTTGTCAAGAACATGGTCTTGCCTCATTGCGTCAAGCCAAAAGGGCAACTTATTCCTCTATATAATAAATGTTACTTTGTTTCAAACTTCACCCATTCCTGGCTCACTTTTCTTTAAGATATATGACGTTCAGTGGAGCCAGCCAGAGTAAGTAAAAGCCGCTTGTCAGTCAGTGGACCACGTACCCCCTCCTGGCTTGTCTGCTTACCTAGAGAAAGACTAATGTTGCTATGTTCTTATTAAATAAGCATGATCCCCCTGTTTTCCTTTCTCGCATACCTCCAGGGGCCTCGACACAAGCCTGGGCCTGTGTTTGCCTGCTCGCCCAGGGGACCGGCCTCTGACGTGGGCTTGACCTCATGGAGACGCAGGGGAGGGGTCCAGTCTTTTGACAGCTTGTCTAAGTTTCTAATCACCCCCAACAGTCACTCCACCCACCGCCCTGAGCCAGTGCCAAGACCAGGCACGAGTCCCAACTACACAACTGTTCAAATGTTACAGGTTTTCAAGAAAAGCTACGGACAAAGACATGTGCGGCATCAATGTACGGTATCAAAACGCATGTTAGCAAAAAAGAACAATAGAAAGAAGCATAACCCATTACACTGGTCATATGTATGTTAAAAATATCTATATTTTGTAGTAACAGAGATTTGCATTTACGTCTCTGAAGGATCGGTCTACCATGGTTACAAAATGCACACACTCCCAACCACTTTTTAGATCCAAATCCATTTTGTAATTTTTCTTGAGTTCACAAACACCACATTTTCAGGAGCCTGTAATAAATATGAGCATTCATAGCCCTGCTTAGGCATGTGATTTTCAGCTAAATGGTCAGTGTGACTAACTGAAAAGCAGTTGACTAATGCTAGCTTGTGACTAACATAATTTGAGAGGGATTCGTTTAAAAGCACAGAGCAGCTCACCTGTTGTAGTTTCAACTACTTAGTGCTTATGATCGATTGATGTCAAAACAAAGTGCAGATTTAAGTCTAACTTGAGTAAGAGTAAGAGCTTCAGACAAAGCAGTGCCTCCAGTTAGCTTCACAGCCCCAGCTAAATGTTGATGACAGAACTTAAAAGACATTATGTTTAGAAAGGCCTACTGTGCCTTGCATTGAGCCATAAAAAACTTGTAATGACAAAAAATGAATTACAACTTCATTGTTTTAGTGACTGAAGTCCAGCTCTGATCAATACAGCAGACGTGGGCGTTCTGATTTAGATCAAAACGAGGCCTAGTGGCATTACCTCCTTCTCTCCGTGTGGCGCTCCACCAGAAAAGTTACAAAGGAACCCATTAAATATATAAAACTTGATCAAATTATATTATTTAAAAGCAACAGTTCAAAGGTTTCATATGCGAAATCTTTTTGCGGGACTGGATTCCAGGTGAGGTAAGAGATGTAAATGTGAGTCACCCCAGAACCAATACCAGGAGTTAGTTACAAGAAATCAGCAACAGTGAAGGTTCTTACCACAGCATCCATGAACTCAATGCAGCGTTTGAGCTCTGGCCTCGTGTCACAGTACTGACGAAATAACAGCCGGCCAATGGGCTGCTTCTCACATAAACTGGTGTAGTCCCTCTCTGGAAAACAATGATATACACTCCATTAATGAAATATATTATTATTAAACATGTTAAAAAGTGAGCATGCAAAAAGACAATCATTGTTAAACGAACAAATGATAAGCAAAATTCATTTTCAAGAAGTATCTAAAGATTTCAGTTGTGCCACCTCCTTTGTAGTGTTCATTAACGGTATTTAGAGTTTCTCCAGTTTTAACCTGTATGAATTTTTGGACATGTTCAAAGCTTTTAAAAAAGTTGGGTTCCCCACCTTTACAAAATTGTGTACAGTTGTGTCATTGGCATGCACAAACTTTTTTTCCATCTTTGAATGGTATAACAGACAAATTTGATAGCAAAAAATAAATACAAATAAAAAATCTACAAACACTGCACTTAAATAAAAAAAAAGTTTAAATAAACCTCAATGATTTGTTGAAAACCGTTGTACATTTCGGCTTGCTTACACTATGACAAAGCCTGTGTGTCACTCTATTAGCCATTTTCTGTGCGTGTTTGCTGCAGCTGGCCCCAGTCTATTAGGACTAATGGCGTCCATTTGAGTCATATTTCCTTTGGTACCAAATGAGGAAGACAACCCAGGACGTTTTCCATCAAAGACTGACAGCAAAGCCACACAACATCCACACAAACACAAAAAGGCCACACACGAGCGGGAAGAGGCGGACGGACGGAGTGGTGACAGCTCCAGGACTGCCTCCTGACGCCAAATCAAATCCACACAACAGCCTTTCCAGTTACACGATTTATGACACTATTGGCCCTGCGCTTCCCATTCAAACTAAAAATATTTACAACACTTTGTAGTTACATTTACTGCATACTCTTTCAGAATATAAATCTATTAATATAATTCACAGAAGTTTAAAAACTTTATTTCTTCTTAATTTTGTCCTGGCTGTGAGGCAGAGATGGGAAAAGCCCTTATCCACAGAGAAGGCATATACAGATATACAGGCCAATTCTATAAAACATAAAACTATAGAAGTGTATTTGAACTTATAAGAGTGTTTAGACAAGTGAAAGGCCACTGACCTTTCAAGGGCGGCTTGATTATCTCAAAATATGTAAAAGTCATGATTATTTTTGGGTTATTTGGAGTTTTTGGAAGATGTGGGGTGATTAAAAATAACGTACGGTATGTACTGTCAAAAGATGCCTAGGGAGGAAATTGCACTGCCCTAATATCATGACTGACCCTTCATTAAATATAACCTAAGAAGACTTCAATCAAGTCAATCAAATTGCAATTCTGTCAAAGTTAATGACGAGGGAGGGAACCAAGTTATAAGTTGCGCAGTTTAGTCTCACAAGGCTGTATCAACACAGAAAGCATGCAAATTCAGGATTACAGAGCGCCGGGACGCTTAATTTTAAAGCCACAAACCACTCTTTTGAAGACAGTGAGGTGAATATGTAGCACAGGTAACATATAATGTGTATGTACACTGGCTGTTATCTGTCATTTGATTCCTAAATGTTGTGCATTTATGTTGATAATTTGTCATTATTCATCTCCTCAGCTGACTTACCCGGAACTGAGGCGGGGCTTCAGGTAGAAATCATCATCATCATCATCATCATCATCATCATCATCATCATCATCATCATCATCATCATCATCATCATCATCATCATCATCATCATCATCATCATCATCATCATCATCATCATCATCATCATCATCATCATCCATCATCAATAGCAATGTCTATAGAATCAAATATGCATGCATAAATTAAGAATTTACTTATAAAGGTAAAAAATGAACATGGTCTCGGTATGTACACAGATATTTACAACAAATTTTACAGATAGTTAAAGTGGCATGTCCAGGTTGAGAAGGACCGACCTGCAGACGTACAGGTCCTGCAGAGATGGAAGTCTGCAGCCGACCACCTTCTCAGCAGAGCACACAATGCACTGTAGTCTCTGTTTGTGGCTCCAGCTCACCACATGGTGATGGAGGAGGTGAGGATGGACTCAATGATGGGTGTGTAGAACTGCACCATCTGCACTGGCAGCTTGGCTTTCCTCAGCTGCTGCAGGAAGTACAACCTCTGCTGGACCTTTGTGATGAGGGAGCTGATGTGGGTCCTGGGTGATGGTGGTGCCGAGGAAGCAGAAGGAGACTACAGTGGTGATGGGGGAGTCTGTGATGGTGAGGGGGGGCTGTGACTTCCCTGAAGACCACAATCAACTCCACAGTCTTCTGGGCGTTGAACTCTAGGTTTTTACCGCTGCACCAGGACACCAGCCGGTCCACCTCCGTCCTGTAGACAGGCTCATCTTGGACCCAATGAGGGTGGTGTCATCTGCAAACTTGATAATTTTAACGAGGTGTGGCCAGAGGTGCAGCAGTTTGTGTGCAGAGAGAAGAGCAGGATAAATATCCGAGTTCAGGTCAATCTTGTTTTTTCAAGACAATGTCCTTAAATTGTAAATGAGTGATTGCATTTTTATACATTTTTGCAATTTTTACATGCCGTCATGGGATTGCAGATGGAACACATGACATAGTTTTGTTTTGTTGTGAATTAAAACAGGGTTCTGAAAATGTTTTATTTTAACCAGCTTCTGAATTCAGCAGCTCATCTGATGTCCCACACTAGCAAGTCTCCACTCTCCAAATTGTCGCCTGTTACTGGTTTATACTCTCCCTTCAGTGGTTGACCAATAACACTCAACAAGAACTGTAATTTTTAGTTTTGGAGGAGCTCTGGCAAAGTTGTAAACAATCATATTTGACACTGTATAAAACTTAATCAATTCTTGATACTCTACTTTAATCAAAATCTTAACAATGACTCAACGTGACACTAACACAGCACATTAGAGGAAGCCACTAGTGTTCATGTACATTTTATTGTTATTATGGTTCCCATTGTATATCGTATGATGGCGCAACATGTTCTTCCATTATGCAGCAAAATACAAGTTACAAGTTAAGTACTTGTTTTAACTTGGTACGTTAAAATAAAGTTAAGCTAACTCCCATCATGGTGCTGCTAGTTTTAACTAAAGCAATAGTCAACAAACAGATCCTTAATCTATTCCATGGACAAGATTCAGAAGAGAAAAATAAATGTTTTAAATTCCAACTTTAAAAAAACACAGTGGTGAAAGTGTGTTTGCCCCCTTCCTCATTTCTTATTATTTTTGCATATTTGTCACACTTAAATGACACTTAAATGTTTCAGATCAAACTAATTTAAATATTAGTCAAAAACAACACAAGGAAACGGTCGCATCATATTCACTAAAATCCTTGCCCCAGTAAAACTGGTACAGACTGACAGCACAGCATCGATCACTCTGATGTCCAGCTGTGCATAACGGTGCGGTTCTGTTCGCCACTCGTGCTGTCCTTGTCCTGGACCTGGTCTTGGTTTAGTCCCGTTAAATTAGCACAAGCTCATCTTGAGGACATACACTCCAATCACAGAGGAAACTGAGACTGTAGCTCGCGGCGGGGAAAGTGTCACACGGTTAGGCACAAGAAGTCTGTACACATCTCTGCCTGTAAACTCTCCACGCTGGGTGACAACCATCACCGATGGCTCAAAGGCCTGACCCCGGGTCAAGTGAGTGTCATCGCAGCAGTCTGGGGGTGTGCACTTCGGGATCATGCACTCTGCTGCTGCCTGCCCTTACGGATCACAAGTCGAGTTTATAAGCAGAGATGTGTGCGCAGACTGTGGCGCAGTCTGTGCTCTGCATCTCCAGGTTTTGGACCTGGTTTAGTCTTAGTCTAGTCCGGGCACCCCATGGATGATCCGCGTTGCACAAAAACAAATAAAAGGTGAATTCAATAAAGAAACAATGCTCCAAGGCTGCATGTAAATATTTTATTTGTTTATTTATTTTTAATTTTGGGAAGGAATTAAAGAATGAAAATCGAACAATGTTATTGTTCATTGCTCTCTTTGCCTGGATATGAGACCATGACAAACATCACACACTGGTGGTGCTTTTGAATGCCTGTTATCAGTCATTGGCTCAAACACTTTCACCATAAATGGACTGGCACCATCTCACTCCAGTCCAGCCTCTTTAAGTCAGCGTGAAGGTTGCAAAAGAGCGACCTGGAACCACCCCCCAGAAAAGGCTTCCGTTAACGCCAGGTCCAGGGGCAGAATACAGTCCTAAAGCCTCGTACAGACCGCTGCGGCCGAATCGCGCCCGACGCAGAATTTGAGCGCGTGTACATTAGAAAGACAAACGCACCGGACTCATGGCTTAAGTTTCCTTTTGACAGACATGCCACTTCGCAATCTTCTCGCTTATCATTGGCCGAGCGGTGTCCGTGATCTAATGTCGATGAAAGCGGGCATCTGATTGGCCGCTGCGTTCGGTTTTACTCGGAAATGCCCGATCTTATTTTGCGCCACAAGTGATATCGAGGTTGGCGGGCGTCAATCTCTCCTCAGTTCGCAATTCAGTCTTTTTAAAGTTGTTTGCAACAAAAGCTGTAATTTTGCACATTAGGGACAATGTCAATGTGGAAGTATCCAAGGGCCCCAAGGGCCCCGCCCCCTTTGGAGTCGTTAGCAGTCGGGGCAATATATATGTTAGTAGTTTATTTTGTAGGCTGTGATTTTATATATTCCACAAGATCTCCTGTGGGAGATCTTGTGGAATATGATTTTATATATTCCACAAGATCTCCTGTGGGAGATCTTGTGGAATATGATTTTATATATTCCACAAGATCTCCTTGTGTCAAATGCTGTAAACAGTATTTATTTTGTATCTAAGAAACATTATTATATTAAATTAAACAGTATTAAAGATCATGATCTCTGGTTTATAGGAATTCAGTATTTGTGTTCTTCATATCAAATAACAGATAAGTACTTTAAATTGTTTTACATGCTAATAACCAGGTTTAAAACAACACATTTATCCTGTTCTTATGACGCCGCGATGCCGCGCACGCTTGTGGGCCCCTGAAATTGCTGGGGGGCCCCTAACGTTTTTAGGTAGGGGCCCCCCTGGCCCCTAACTTTGAAAATCTATTTCTCAGCCTGTAAATGATAACGAGACATGCTAATAAAAGTTCATTTTTCCTTAATTATGTTATTAGGCCCGAGCCCCAGCAGGGCGGAGGGCCTATTGCTCCCGCAACGCTGCCGAAGGCAGAGTTGCAACTGTCTGACCAAACATGGTCTAGCCCATGCCGAAGGCATGGATCATGCATACTTACTCCTGCTATGACAGAAATAGTCAAGAATGAGTGAATGGGCGTAGCCCATTCACTCATTGTTGACAACAGCAGCGCGAAGCACTGCATTCCTCCAAAAACCCTCCTGGCATCGTCCCGTACGCGAAAATCCATGCCGCAGGCATGGGCCATGCTTGTATCTGCTCAAATCAATGGAAGTCTATGGGGAGTGGGCGGGGCATCCCGACGGAATAGGGAGTGACGAGCGCGTAAGCGCTCGTAATGATGATTCCACCCCATGACGGCATCGGAAAGGCTTAGAGCTTTCAAACGATGTATCATTTGTTGTTATAGTGGAAACGGCTATATTGTTTTTGCTAAAAATATTATTATTAGGCCCGAGCGCCACAAGCTGGCGAGAGGCCTTTAAGTCTCGTAAGGCTCGCCCACTTCCAAACACTCACTAACGCACTCCTCCACTCATGCACGCCCCGTCCATACTAATTAGTTGTAGGAAAATGGAACATTACCGTTGTAAACGGGCGAAGCCCGTGCAAAAGTTCGCACTAAACGAGCACTTTAAGCGGTCGTCATCCCCATATAAAGCACTCATTTGCGCTGAGTAGCTCACGAATACGTTCCCCATCTCTTGCATATAAGCATGTAATGCAAAAATTGAACATTATTACTGTTTAGAGGGCCAAAAACACAAAGTGGGCGGAGCCCACTCAAAATTAACGAAAGTACCGGTCAGTGACCAGGGACCCACACCATGAGGTAGGAAAGCGCGAGCGCTTTCCGAAAATGTATAGTTTATGATATTTGAAAAATGGGAAACATTGTTTTCGCATCGGAATATTTAGGCCCGAGCCCCAGCAGGGCGGAGGGCCTATTGCTCCCGCAACGCTGCCGAAGGCAGCGTTGCAACTGTCTGACCAAACATGCGGGCACAGCCCGCATGTTTGGTGCCCCGTCGCCCCTGGCAAGTACAGTTAACTAGCCCATGCCGAAGGCATGGATCATGCATACTTACTTTGTAGGAAAATGGAACATTACCGTTGTAAACGGGCGAAGCCCGTGCAAAAGTTCGCACTAAACGAGCACTTTAAGCGGTCGTCATCCCCATATAAAGCACTCATTTGCGCTGAGTAGCTCACGAATACGTTCCCCATATCTTGCATGTTCCGTGCATATAAGCATGTAATGCAAAAATTGAACATTATTACTGTTTAGAGGGCCAAAAACACAAAGTGGGCGGAGCCCACTCAAAATTAACGAAAGTACCCGTCAGTGACCAGGGACCCACACCATGAGGAATCGAACCGAAAATGTATAGTTTATGATATTTGAAAAATGGGAAACATTGTTTTCGCATCGGAATATTTAGGCCCGAGCCCCTGCAGGGCGGAGGGCCTATTGCTCCCGCAACGCTGCCGAAGGCAGCGTTGCAACTGTCTGACCAAACATGCGGGCACAGCCCGCATGTTTGGTGCCCCGTCGCCCCTGGCAAGTACAGTGAACTAGCCCATGCCGAAGGCATGGATCATGCATACTTACTCCTGCTATGACAGAAATAGTCAACAATTTGTGAATGGGCGTAGCCCATTCACAAATTGTCGACAACAGCAGCGCGAAGCGCTGCATTCCTCCAAAAACCCTCCTGGCATCGTCCTGTACGCGAGAATCCATGCCGCAGGCATGGGCCATGCTTGTATCTGCTCAAATCAATGGAAGTCTATGGGGAGTGGGCGGGGCATCCCAAAGGAATGGGGAGTGACGAGCGCGTAAGCGCTCGTAATGATGATTCCACCCCATGGCGGCATGGGGAAGGCTTAGAGCTTTGAAACGATGTATAATTTGTTGTTATAGTGGAAACGGCTATATTGTTTTTGCTAAAAATATTATTATTAGGCCCGAGCGCCACAAGCTGGCGAGAGGCCTATTAATCTCGTAAGGCCGTGCGAAGCACGGCTGCGAAAGTGCGCACGTAGTGCGCACGAAATCGAGCGCGAAGCGCTCGCCCACTTCCAAACACTCACTAACGCACTCCTTCACTCACGCACGCCCCGTGCATACTAATTAATCGTAGGAAAATGGAACATTACCGTTGTAAACGGGCGAAGCCCGTGCAAAAGTGCGCACTAAACGAGCACTTTACATTGAGATGACGACCGCTTCGCGGTCGTCATCCCCATATAAAGCACTCATTTGCGCGAAGTACCTCACGAATACGTTCCCCATCTCTTGCATGTTCCGTGCATATAAGCATGTAATGCAAAAAATGAACATTATTACTGTATAGAGGGCCAAAAACACAAAGTGGGCGGAGCCCACTCAAAATTAACGAAAGTACCCGTCAGTGACCAGGGACCCACACCATGAGGTAGGAAAGCGCGAGCGCTTTCCGAAAATGTATAGTTTATGATATTTGGAAAATGGGAAACATTGTTTTCGTATCGGAATATTATTCTTTCTTTCTTCTTCTCGGGACCAACCCCCCTATTTTTCACCCAGTGAAAATTGACGAAAAGTCACAAAAAATTTGCACACCTCTAAAAATCGTGCCTCTCTACATTCTGGCTATTTCCCTTTTCTAAAATAAAGAAAATTGGCGCGTCAGCGCCCCCAAATGTACCAAAAATGCATTGAGAGATGGGAAATGACCCAAAAAAAATCTGATCGTAGAATCATGAAATTTGGCGCAGAGGTAGATGGTGACAAGAGAAGTAAAAAATATTATTACGGCAACGCCGTCCGCCCAACCAAATGTCGGCCATATTGCTTCAAAAATGGCTAAACATGATTTTGGAGTTTTTCCAAATGTCGTACTTTTACGAACTCCTCCCAGGGCGTTGGCCCTAAAAAGCTGAAATTTGGTGAAAATGCTACTGAGGAGTGGGACATCAAAAGTTATCCAAATTACATTGATACCTCTCACGGTCTCTGTGCGGCGAAGCCGCAAACTGTAGCTAGAATTTCAGAAATCTCCCATATTTAAAATTTCTGCCGTTTGCGCAGATAAAGTCCGAATTGCGTCAAATTAGAATCAGTTGTTAAACTCTTTGCCCTAAACCCACTTGAAGTGAAATAAATTCATTTGGCGCCACAGCGCCCCCTACAGATTTTATATGGAGGTTAAATGTTTAGTTTTGCGAAATTATATGAAATTTGACACACAACTCAATTTTAGCATCCCCATCAAAAAAGTCAATGAGAGCCATGTCATAATTGTTATTGCCGTAACGATGACCGAAACCTTTCATGTTATTCCAATGGGGAAATCGCCAGAACATGTTTACACTTTATACTTTCACAAACTCCTCCCAGGGCGTTAGACATATTAACCTGAAATTTGGTGAGACTCATCTTCAGGACCATCAAAAGTTATCCACATTTTCATTCAAAGAGTCACGGTGTCTGTGCGGCAAAGCCGCACATTTTGCCAAGAATTCAAAATAAAATAGCTTTTTGATGGTAAAACAAAGGGGAGAAGATGTGACAGCGTCACAGATTCAGCAGTAGATGTAATAAAAGGACAATTGGTCCGCTCCTCTTGCGGCGTGGCGAGGGCCGATCATTGCCGCTTGCGGCTATATTTCTTTCTTCTTCTTCTTCTTCTGCGCTTTGAGCTCTAATTTGACCCCCTGAACATGCTCAAAAACTCACCAAACTTTGCCCAAAATTCAGAATCGGCGAAAAATTTTGTTTTTTCTGGGCCATGTTTTTTTTCCGTCAAAAAATGGCGCGACAGCGCCACCGACAAAAGTCAAAATACATTGCGCCTATGGGAGACGCCCCGCAGTCAACTTTGTCGTAGAGCTACGAAATTCGGGACACGCATTCCTCTCGTGAGGACAAAAAAAAATATTATTGTGGCCACGCCCCCAGACATACCCTATGGCCGCCATCTTCCTTTGAAAATGAAAACACGCTGAGTCAGCTATTTTGTTCACGTCAAACTTTGACGAACTCCTCCTAGGGCGTTTTGCCCACCGACTTCAAAATTGGTGTACGTCCTCTAGACAAGTGGGGCATCTAAAGTTATCCACATTTTTGGGATACCTTTTACGGTCTGTGTGCGGCGCAGCCGCAAAGTTGGACAACTTATTTTTGAGATATTGCAATTCTAAAAATTGCTCCCATTTGATCAAAACGAGTCTGATTAGGACTGTTGTTAAACTTTCAAGTTTGGACCAGTTTAGGATGACAAAATTGAAATGGGCGCCATAGCGCCCCCTAAAAAGTTGCCTTTGAGTGAACATTGATGGACAAAAACTGGTTTTACACAAATGTTCAAAACTTTGCCCAAAATTCTATTTTTGGGTCCCGAGCAAAAGGCCAATCAAACTTATGCCTTAATTTTTACGGCGTAGCCGTAGCCATGACGGAAACCTCCCATGTTATCCCTATGGGAAAGTCGCTAAATCTCTCCAATATCCACATTTTTCTGTTTCACACTTTAACGAACTCCTAGGGCGTTTTGCCCACCGACCTCAAAATCGGTGTACATCCTCTAGACAAGTGGGGCATCTAAAGTTATCCAAATTTTAAGGATAATTTTTACGGTCTCTGTGCGACAGAGCCGCAAACGTTTCCCTGAATTCTGACTTTTTGGCCTTCAGAGTGGCCTATAAACAATAGAGTTTTTCCAAAGGACATGATATTACGCACAAAATTCTAATTTGCCATCCTGATCATAAAAGTATGAGACCCAAAGTCATATTTTGTACGGCGTAACCGTAGCGATGACAGAAAAATTCCATGTTATCCTTATGGGAAAATCGCGAAATCGCTCAAATCACAACATTTTTACGCTTCACACTTTAACCAACTCCTCCTAGGGCGATTGTCCGATCAAACTCATATTTGGGGAAAATCATCTACACAAACGGGGCATCAAAAATTTGTCATATTTTGATATTAAGTGGTACGGTCTCTGTGCCGTGGAGCTGCAAATATACTGTCACAAATGGGAAAACGCCAAATCTCTGAAATGTTCACATTTATGCTTCACACTTTAACAAACCCTTCCGTGGGCGATAGCTCGATCAAGCTTTACTTTGGGAAATATCATCCACACAAGCGGGGCATCAAAAGTTATCCATATTTATATTCTGAGTGCTACGGTCTCTGTGCGGCGGAGCAGCACATTTGACTGACATTTGTGTTCATTTGCACTGGATTGGCCATGTCCAATGTGTCGCCGTCTGTCAAGTTCTTTTTTAATTCAACACACAATAAGGGCGCCATCTTTATCAAGTCGAAAGCGCAGAGTCGGAAGGCTGGCGGCCCGCGAGGGCCGTTGGATGCCGCTTGCGGCTTTAATTCTGTTTTCCTTTCCTTGTGACCGATTCAGAATTAGCCATGACAGGTACCAAATGATCGGTACCTATCATGTTGACAGGGACGTAAAAATAATTATTTCAAGGCTTGGTGGTTGATGGAGGGTGTTCTGGTATGATGCAGAGGAGTTTTTTTTTGGCGGGGGAGACCACGGTGTGGAGAATTTCTGTAAAAAAGTCTTGAAGATTAATGACAAGAATGGCAGCGGTGTGAGCGACGGGAGGCGGCTGGTTGATTTATTGAAATTTATTGAAGTTTTCTAGTTAAAAACATTCATTTGAAAGGTGCTTTACTGTGGCCAAAAAACAAGGCCTTAAAAAACACAGTATTTAAATCAGGCGGGGGCAGTGGGTAGTCTGACTCTCAGACACATCGACTGCTGCACACATAATGTAATCGTGGCTTCTTAGAAGTACACTGCACTTGTCAAGGCTAAGGTCAAATGCTTGACATTATCAAAGACACAACAAAGACAGTGCTATCAGCTTTACTCTGTGCCCGAGTCCCGCATGTGTGTTGACACGCACACCAGCGCCTGTTTAAGGACACACCAGGGATTATTTTGATCCAGCGCTCAGCGTGATAGGGAAATTATGCAATACCCTCTATGTCATAGTGACGTATGCCAGCAACAGCTGCTGCACACGCGCACGCACAGGCGCACGCGCACACGCGCGCACACACACACACACGTACTACAAAGTTAAATCCTTGGTTTTAAACATGACATGAAAATTATACACCAAATAGATTTTATAGGTTCACTAATACAGTGTTTGACTCGATAAAAGTCAAGTAGACACATGACGCCGTCACAATCAACTGTAGGTACATTGTGTATTCAGCCACAGAACTGGGCCTCCTCTGCGCGTGGCCATTCTCTCCCACTTTCTCCTGATTAGAGCAGATCCTCCGCTCACTGTACAAACCTTAGTCTTTTCTCTGGCTCCGCAGGAGGAGAGATACGAGAGTGAAGGAGTGAAGGGGAGTGTGTGGGGGAGGGGAACGCTGCAATCTCTGGCAGAGATAACTGTGACGCACTGTTACACACAAACCATCCACACACAGTGCTGTGGCATTCAGAAAACCAACCAACATGTCATCTTAATGAAATTAAAATGGTCACATATCCTTAACGATAAATAATCATGGCAATGAAATGCTTTCCCATGTGCAATACAGACATTAACAGGAATCTGCAAAGGCAAAGCACCTTCACCTCCAACGAGAATTCTTATCTTGCCAAATGAAAACAAATATCAGTAAAGGCAGATAGGAAAATGAGTCAAACAGGAGCTGCATAGAAGGGAAGTGACAATAAATCTTAACAGTATTATCACATGTTTTAATATATTAGGGAGAATGATTTGTACATTTTTTTCTAACAATTTTAAGAGGATCCTTCAATGCTTCAACGTTACATTCCAAATCATAAGACTCCTTCTCATTTACCATACTGCTGCAACAAAAGATGGAGCTTGAAAATGTACATCAAATTATCCAATATAATATGTATATTTTTTTTGTCCATTTCCATATCTGTAATAAATTGCTGCTTGTATCAAGTGTTAGTAGTTTGATGCTTAGCTGTTAAATACATTATTTGTTTTTCAATCGCTGTTGTACTGTGCAACTGAATTTCAAACTTTTTGTAACTGTAGTAAGACTACACAAAAATGAAAATAGTAAATGCAACATGTTTGGACATTTTACAAAGACTGCTTCACTAACCAGTTTATTTTTACAGATTTAAATAAACATACCGTCTTCAAATATAAAAAACAGAACTAGTTCATTTTAAACATTTTGCAGCAGATAAAACATATTCCTCACTTTCATAACGCACATCTTAATTATGATGATCATGAATAAGTTTATTAGCACGTTTCACAAACTTATGAAGCCAGAGCGGAGTTTGGCCGTAATGACACAAGCTAACAGTTCACCAGCATTACTTCCTGGTTTGAAGCAGATAAAAACACCTTAAAATGAGATGAGGATGGTACAGTGGTCTAATTTTGACCATAACTGCTATTACAATATATTAGTTACAGAGGCAAAACAAATATACATTTCTTACATGAAAAATAAATCTGGTACTGTCCCTTTAACTTTCCAGCTCAAAATGACTGAAAGGAATTTCTTAGAATAATAATATCATCAGTAAGCCACCTCTCTTTCTTGTGATACATGCAGACGCACACAGTTTCCTGTCCACTGCCTGTAACAGCGGGTGAGATTGGTAAGGAGAGGAAGGAAGTCCAATCTGCACTTCCCACAGCGGTCAGACCCAACCCAGCAGCAGCATGGCACGTTATCTGCGGGCTTCAACCCTCTCTGCCACCGTCCCGGCAGCTGGGCGGGTTAAGGGCTGTAGTCCACTAAATAAATCATTGGTCAACTAAAGATATAACTTGTGAATTGATTTGTTGATTAAACGGAGGTGTAGAGCGCTCAAAACTGTGGAATGTGTTTATGATCACCTCAATTGACCCAAAGTGCTGCACAAGATCACAAGTTCATGGATTTCACGCAAAAGTAACAGTAAATTGCCATTTGTATATAAAAATAAATAAATTGAGAATTTGCTCCCAAAACCCCGGCTAACTTACACCAAGTCGTTTAATCTTTTCTACTGATACTCCCAATAAAATAATATTTAGTCAGTTAATTTATGATTTTTCTGAAATAAATGAGATAACGTGTGTTGTTTAAAAGCCATTTCAATAATCTGACAACAGCAGAAATCAGAGAATGACCATTTGTGGTGCTGCAAACATGGGTTCTTACCAATAGTGCGGCGTAGCTCCTCACACTGGCTGATGTGAGGAAGTTTGAGCATCTCTTTCCACTTCTTACTCCGACCATTCCTCTTCCCTCCACCACCTGAAAAGAACAAGCAAGTTTGGAATAAACAATAGCCATTTTTAGCTCGTACATATCACAAATGTGTTTTATTCAGTGGTTCTTTTTGTACTGGCAGTAACATAAAGGACATGAAAACACTACTCAGAGATCATAACAATCACACTCATAACTTAGTCAAACGTAAAGCCAACATATTGCACAATGTCATTCATGTAGTATTTCCTGCAGAAACTGTACTCGCTAAACTCTACTTTTCAGGTGTTTCCCTTATTGAAACTATTTCCTTGAGTATTTGCTTTTAACCCTTTTAACTGTACGTAACAATCGTTATGTGAGTGCATCTTTCCCAGGCCGTAACAGAACGTCGACAAATGCTCTTACTCAAAAAAGGGCTAAACGGTTTTGTAAAAATATCCCATTGGTTGCGTTCACATTCTAGAATTTGATGTGTTATAATTTTAGATGGAGTTTTTGTAACTCTACGGGAGGTTTTTGAAAGAAAAAGCCAAACTAACAGTCCACAAATGTTGACCTTAAGCATTATTTGTTAGGGATTGGCTCCACAAAATGACCACCTTAATCTTATGGCTTTAAGTCTTTCAAATGACAACGATCACATCTTTGGTGTTGAATGATGGCACCACTTTCTGAAGCTATTGTGAAAAGCAAATTTTTCTTTTGTTCATATGTGCCGACAGAGAATATGTTGAACTTTGTGCCAGTTTTTTGTTTCATGTGGATAAGATTAGCATTGAACCAAAACCATGTCAAGAAATCTGCAATCTGACAGTAAAAAACATCAGATTATTGTTCCTAAATAACTGCAGTCTTTACAGTGAAAACGTTCTAAACTTTACTAAACGCAATATAAAATGGTAGACTTGCAACGCATTAAATCCCAGAGCCGAGCAAGGAAACATTAGCCAGGATATTAATGTTGAGCCACTTTATTTAATGTAGCATACCAAATTAGCATACTTTAACATAATGTTCTTGGGCTTTCCCTGCACACAGGAGTACATTGGAGCGCCGCGATCATCCGTGACCTGAACATGAGGGGTGAAGCTGCTCCAGGCACAACAGCCCCTCTTCAGAGCACAGAGGTCACGCAGCATATTACACTGAAGGGCTCATACCAACAGCACTGGGGGGAGGGAGGGTCAGTGCACAGAGCAGTCACTGCAGGGGTGAGTCGAGGTATTTGGTCCTTCAGGCAGAGAATACTCGAGTCTAACATGTTGATTAATACACAGCGGCCCAGAGACGAGGGGCCTCTGACGTGTGTGTGTGTGTGTGTGTGTGTGTGTGTGTGTGTGTGTGTGTGTGTGTGTGTGTGCGCGCGTGCGTGTGCGTGTGCGAGAGACTTTTGACAATGACAGATTAAGTGTGAGTAAAAGTTGTTTTGTGACGGCTGCAGAAAACTCATTGAAAAGTTCTACAGCATCACTCAATTATTTTAGTAGCCGACTAGTAAGGAATTATTGTGATGGTTTTCTATTGTATATTAAGCCCTTTTGAACTAGTTGTTTAGCCAAATTAATGTTGAATTATGATGACTGTAGGCTTCTAGACTATTTGCAAATAAAATGTATCATTATTAAAAGATGAAAGTTTCTTTTGACATTTGGCTTTAGTATTTTCACCGTCTCTGTTATAAAAAGGTCTTTTTGAATATATTTTAGAGTCTGCCAATCCCAGATAACGATTATCAAAATACAATTACGAATGTATTTCATTTTGTGCAATAACCAACAGTACACATTATTCATTTACTAGATTGAATATATGTTGAATATGAAATTTTGCATCTAAATCTAGTAACGTCTATTTAGATTTTTGTTACGCTTGTTGCTTTAAATGATTCAACGTGTATTAGATCATGTTTAATGAAGAGCACATGTGTCAACCGCTCACAGCCTGGAGCTCTGGAAGGAGGTTTTACTTATGCAGAGTTTGTTAGTCAAATTCACTCTACATTCATTTCTGAAGCATATTGTAACACTGAAAAACATGTCCAGATGTCTTTGGACTCAACTCTGAATCACTGCTGACATCGGCCAAGAAATACTATTAGTGGAAAACGTAAACTGCAGTGAGTGAATGGAACTTCTTCAAAAAGACATTGGGATTTCAACATCGTATTTTTCATGTGTTTATAATGCAGTTCATTTACTTGAGTAGAAATTCTTTATCTGTTCCATAATGGATTTGCGATGGAGAAATTGCAGTGATTAATTAGACGTTTATGAAAGCAAATTCGCTTTTGAAACAATTCACACTCAAACAATTTGAAAAAGCAGGTGTTGACTTTAGTTTTAAGACCAGAAGGAAATTCTCTGTGACAACTCTGGCACAAGTTAAGTATAAACTCTATCCTCATGTAAAAAGATAATTGTCAATAAACTCAGAAAACACACAACAATAAGCATATCCAAGTCAAGAAATTTTGAGATTCAGGTCGCAATAAGAGCTAAATTATTATTTAGTTTTTAATCCAGTGTAATAATGCTAAATCCTCGTCCAATAAACAGATACTAGTTGGTTTTGTCCGTTCCTGCAGTCGTGCAGTCGCATCATGCTGTAGATGTTGACAGGAATGTTGACAGACCCGTTCAGGGGCTGCAGAGCACAGAGAGACAGGCTCCAAACACAGCGCTCATCAAAGGACAATACAAGCACTGAGCACTGCCAACACACAGTCCAGTTACAAAAGAGGGCTCAACAAAACTCACGCTCAAATGTCCTGAAATCATATCTGATCAACATCTTAAACAATACATCAGGTCAACTAAGGATATTAGAAATACTGATACTAATATTTATGGATTTCAGATCACAACGATGTATTCAAATACCAAATGAACCATGAAGGAAACAGACTCCTGCCCCTCATTTGCGTGTT
Source organism: Eucyclogobius newberryi (assembly GCF_026437365.1). NCBI lineage: Eukaryota > Metazoa > Chordata > Actinopteri > Gobiiformes > Gobiidae > Eucyclogobius > Eucyclogobius newberryi. The sequence continues at coordinate 17,511,550 of NW_027316056.1, forward strand.
GGGCTGAAACAAGATAAATGTATTAATCGCAACAAATTTAGTAATCAAATAATTGATATCCGGACTTTACACAGACTCCGAAACAGGCCATGTGCCGAGAGAAGAAGTTTTGCAATCCAAAGCAAGATTTGCTTTAAAATTCATTAGGAAACGTGTACAATTAGTGTTTTTCATCCAAAACCAATTTTGTCAGTAAAAATACTGCCAACCTAGCTTTTTCAGGTCTGATGCCGAAGCATGTAAACAAAGCTCCAGCTAAAGGCTAAGGTAAGTAAATTATTACCATAAGAGTAGGTATATTTGCATTTAGTGCAGAAACATGGACAAAATTCTTTGAAGTGTACCAATTATTTAATTTGAGTTAACCACTATAAAAGGAATCATTAGTATGACCCATTATTGCAAAAAAAATAATTTTGTACTAATGAAAGTGTGCTTTCAATGAAACGGCAACGAGAATGTCCCCAGTTTGGACGGCGGTGTGACAGTATGTGTAAAATAAATAGTAGGGGACACAGGGGTTTTAAAGGGAAGTGTGTACACTCCTGTCAGTGGTGCCGGGCCGCCCCACCCTGTTTAATGTCACTCTGACGTCAAAGCCATGTGTGCAGGCCCTTAATGCAGACAGGATGGAGCGACTATTTATTTAACTTTGGTTCTCCCCTCAGAGAGAACGGGGCCTCCATAAACACCGGTGTTACAGCAGTTTCGCTCATTCAGAGGCCAGCGCTGAGATCATCGCCCAAAGATTACGAGACGGGGCGAAAGCGCATGCGCCAGGACGTGTCTACGGCAGATCGCACTCTTCAGGGATGGTGTGAGGTCATGAGAAAACGCTGCAAAGCTTTTGGGCTGGACAAAAATTTACGCTGACAACAAGACCTGTTAAATTATATCAATAGCACCATGTCTGGCTGCTGGCCACTTCTATTTTGTGAGAGGGCGGAGCCTGACCAAGGAAGCGGCGAAGGCCTTCAAGTGCATTGGAAAGTGGCTCTAAGGCAGGGGTGGGCAATTATTTTCCTCCGAGGGCCATATTCGAATCCAGGCAAGTAGCCATTATTGGTGTGAAAAAAAAAAAATCAAAAATCAAATAAAATATCACTTTTCTGTCAAATATAGGCTATTGAATCTATTATTTAATTTATTTCACGTCATAGGTATAAAGGATACACGTGCAGACAGATGCCTGAGGGCAAAAAAGGAAAAAAATATATATATTTTTTTTTTTATATTACTTGAACAAGCTTGGCGGGCCGGATTGAAAGGCCCTGCGGGCCGTAGTTTGCCCACCCCTGCTCTAAGGGATGACATAAAACCAACAGTTTACCAGTTTGACATGGATTTTTAGATGTATAACATCAAGGGCTGCAAAAATGCTCTTTGAATGGTAAGAAATTAGCACATCACAAAGACTTCAAACAATAACCTTCTGTCTCGTGTTCAAAACCTGCTAATCCTGTAGGTTATACCTGTAGAAACATGTTCTGAAATGCCTATGATTCTTGCATTCGTTTAGCAGTTCTTGTTTATGCCTTCTCTCAAATGTTGATGCTCCCGGACATGTTTAAAATGTGCACTTTCAACAGAATTGAACCAATCACAATCTTTCTCAGCAAAATTGCAATTAGATATTTTACCATGTTATTCAGACCCATCACCTCTTTGGACAAAAGGAAGAAGTCTAAAAGAACTAACCATAAAAATAACAGTGCATGCTGAGGAGCCATTAATACAGATTGGGAATGCGTTTTAAGATGCAAAGCATTCTGGGTCAGATGAATGTGAATGGACAATATGGATGCCACTTGAGTTTGCCAAATGACAAATTTTATGAGTTTTCAAAATGTATGACCTATATTGAATCATTGTCACAGATATAGGAAAAGCTCAAATTTTACTTTTACTTTGAATGTCATAAACAAAATCAGTCATTTCAATAATCTGGTTTAACTCCATTAGATTTGATCTGTCTGACAATACTCAGTGCTCCAGGGCAAGAGGAAGGTTTAACATCTTAGTATATTAACCAAGATAAACCAGACTATTACCAGAGTATTGTCAGACAGATCAAATCTAATGGAGTTAAACCAGATTATTGAAATGACTAATTTTGTTTATGACATTCAAAGCTACTCAAACGTCAGTGGATGTGTCATTGACCCACTTTAGCCTTTAGGCATCACTCTCAGCCTTTAGCTGGACTTGTTCAATCTGTTTGCATAGAAGGCTGTTACAAATACATTTATGAAGATTTAGTTGTAGTGGGGCGAGCCAAAAGATGAAACGAGACATGAGAAGGAGCTCAGGATGGAACGTTAAAATATGACCATTACCATGGCAAATTTGCAAAACATACAGAGATACATTAGACAAAACAATGTTAAAGTAAACAAAAGAGCAGTGGAACAAGCAGAAAAGCTTCTGGGTCACTACTAGTAGATACATTTATCACACTGTAATGTCAGAACACTTTAAGTAATGCCAAGTCTAGTATTTAACATATTTAAACCTTTATTGGTTTAACATGAGGCTGAAAATTCTATAATGAGTGACGTCACAATCCCGAGCTCTGTTGGGTCCACGGTTCAGTGGTTCAGCTCACATTCTGGGCATCATCATTTTTAATACGGCTGAACGATTTTGGAATAATATCCAATTGTGTTGCAAATTGCAATTACATTATTAATTTGTGTTTTAATTCAATGAGTTCAAAGTTAACATTTTAAAACGCGTCCAAGGGCATTGACATTTGAGAACAAAAACAGAAATATGAACTCCTTAATATAATAATACAATAAAATGTTTGTAGTGGTCTAAACTGCAGAATTTCTACCATTCAAATTGAGATTTCGATTCGCTAAATCCTGCAGTTCTCATTTTCTTATTTGATTGTATTTATTTTGCTTCCATTGAACTACGGCTTCTCAAGAGGCGTACATCTCTAGCATGTAATCCTTTTGTGTCCAAGCCGAATGTAAATGCATTGGGGGAAAATCTATTTATAATAAAAGATAATTCTAAACATGTGCACACAATTTTGCAGCAATTTTATCTCAAAAGATCTTGAGGCACGAGAGATCTTACCTAAAACAAACCTTTATACTGGTGCAGCTGCAGTTTTGATGAGTATCGCAAGGCTAACTAACAGTGTGCAGTACAATTTCAAATATGCTCCTTTTCCTTCCTCCTGCTTTTATCTCAAGTGGGAGCTGGAGCCACAGGTCACTGGTGAACCAGGCCCGGATCAGGGCAAGACCACCCTCACCGGGCAATACCTCCAACTTTCACAATCCTACGTTGTATAAGCACGACAAATGGGATTTTTCCACAATGTAAAGTAGAAAAAAAAAAGAAATTTTTAAGAACAAATTCCTGAGCAAACGTCAGACTCCAGAGGTTTGTGAGGGCAAACATCTGCAGAACTGATTTAGCACGACGCACATAAAATCAAAGTCAGAGATGCTGTTCTTTCATACTGGGGCTGTAAGCTTAGGACTCTGTGTACAGATTCTGAGTTATGTTCAATTGTAGTAACTATATTATTAGGCCCGAGCGCCACAAGCTGGCGAGAGGCCTATTAATCTCGTAAGGCCGTGCGAAGCACGGCTGCGAAAATGCGCACGTAGTGCGCACGAAATCGAGCGCGAAGCGCTCGCCCACTTCCAAACACTCACTAACGCACTCCTCCACTCATGCACGCCCCGTGCATACTAATTAGTAGTAGGAAAATGGAACATTACCGTTGTAAACGGGCGAAGCCCGTGCAAAAGTGCGCACTAAACGAGCACTTTACATTGAGATGATCCCCATATAAAGCACTCATTTGCGCTAAGTAGCTCACGAATACGTTCCCCATCTCTTGCATGTTCCGTGCATATAAGCATGTAATGCAAAAATTGAACATTATTACTGTTTAGAGGGCCAAAAACACAAAGTGGGCGGAGCCCACTCAAAATTAACGAAAGTACCCGTCAGTGACCAGGGACCCACACCATGAGGTAGGAAAGCGCGAGCGCTTTCCGAAAATGTATAGTTTATGATATTTGAAAAATGGGAAACTCTTCTTCTTCTTCGGACCAACCCCCCTATTTTTCACCCAGTGAACATTGACGAAAAGTCACAAAAATGTTCACACCTCTAAAAATCGTGCCTCTCTACATTCTGGCTATTTCCCTTTTCTAAAATAAAAAAAATTGGCGCGTCAGCGCCCCCAAATGTACCAAAAATGCATTGAGAGATGATCGTAGAATCATGAAATTTGGCGCCGAGGTAGATGGTGACAAGAGAAGTAAAAAATATTATTACGGCAACGCAGTCCGCCCAACCAAATGTCGGCCATATTGCTTCAAAAATGGCTAAACATGACTTCGGAGTTTTTCCAAACGTCGTACTTTTACGAACTCCTCCCAGGGCGTTGGCCCTAAAAAGCTGAAATTTGGTGAAAATGCTACTGAGGAGTGGGACATCAAAAGTTATCCAAATTACATTGATACCTCTCACGGTCTCTGTGCGGCGAAGCCGCAAACTGTAGCTAGAATTTCAGAAATCTCCCATATTTAAAATTTCTGCCGGTTGCGCAGATAAAGTCCGAATTGCGTCAAATTAGAATCAGTTGTTAAACTCTTTGCCCTAAACCTACTTGAAGTGAAATAAATTCATTTGGCGCCACAGCGCCCCCTACAGATTTTATATGGAGGTTAAATGTTTAGTTTTCCGAAATTATATGAAATTTGACACACAAGTCAATTTTGGCATCCCCATCAAAAAAGTCAATAAGACCCATGTCATAATTGTTATGGCGTTGCCGTAACGATGACCGAAACCTTTCATGTTATTCCAATGGGGAAATCGCCAGAACATGTTTACACTTTAGACTTTCACAAACTCCTCCCAGGGCGTTAGCCCTATTAACCTGAAATTTGGTGAGACTCATCTTCAGGACCATCAAAAGTTATCCACATTTTCAGTCAAAGAGTCACGGTGTCTGTGCGGCAAAGCCGCACATTTTGCCAAGAATTCAAAATAAAATAGCTTTTTGATGGTAAAACAAAGGGGAGAAGATGTGACAGCGTCACAGATTCAGCAGTAGGCGTAATAAAAGGACAATTGGGGCGCGTTAGCGCCCCCTCCTCTTGCGGTGTGGCGGCGGTGGCGTGGCGAGGGCCGATCATTGCCGCTTGCGGCTATATTTATTATTATTATTATATTATTATTTTGGAAGTTGTTTTAATTAAGATGAGGAACCTTTGTTTTTTAAAGTCAGACTTTAAAAAATACTAAACACAAGATCCTGAATCCTAGGAGAGGAATAATACACGGGACTGGGTTTTTAACATCATATACTATTATTCAGTCAGTATTATCACCATGTTTTATCGATACAGTTTAGCCAAGTTCAACTTAGCAGGTACAGTTGATGAAAAACAATGTAGCCATGTCTCAGAGTAAAAAGATTACCATAAGCATGAAAAAAACTGACAACTGTTGGAAGTTAAGTTTATTCCGTTAATTGATAACCGATTATTCAGGTCACAAATAAAGAAAGAACAGCTTTTTAGAAGGTAAAATGTTATGCCTTATGTAAAGTGCTTTTTATGTCACCTTTATTTTATCATTCAGAAAGTTCATAAAGCTGGTCAAAATTGTGTCGTTTTTTCCTACAATGAAGACAACACTAATATTTGCCATGGCGACGTCCACATGCGTCCCAGTTGCCAGCTTGTTCACATGTTTCTACACACAGAGGAGCAGCTGATGTCTTCAGTCACAACAGCTTCAGTTTTGCTCTGCCATGTGTGAGCGGCCACTCTCCATCTGATCAACACATGTCCCACACTGGCACCCGAAGGAACAGAGGACACAGACCAGACCCAGCACCAAAGTCTGAGCATTAAGGTCTGCAGTAACTCACGGCAGCCGGGGAATGTCTTTAAAGAGAAAAAGCACATTGGATTAGGAAAAATACGGAAATTGAGTGAAACTACAAAGTTATTGGTCGGGGTGAGGGGTATTGACGAAAACATCTTGATATTTTGGGGATAATCAAATGATTTTTCTGCAATTCATCAATAATGCATTCAAAGTGTGAATGTGGCTGTCCAGTATCTCACAAATGGACTGTACAATTAACTAAAAAAAAAGTGCACGAATAACACTTTTTAAAGTACTTAAGAACTACACTACACGTTTGATATAATGTATTTGTATTTAATTTGAGATTTATTAATAGTGTTCTAAATTGTTTACTTTAAAGTCTTGATCTTGAAATGATTAATTCCATTTCATTCTCACTGTCTAATACGTTTTCATTACTCTAGTGTGTGACCATGGAGATTTCTGATTGATAAGGTTATTGTGATATAATATTGGCCAACATTTATAGTGCTCTTTTGGCTATTTGAATCAACAACATATTTACTCCCAAAATTGTCACGCTTATTTTCTATTTCTCACAATGATGTTTTGACCTGAACAATGAAAATTGATGATTAACTTAATCCTGACAAATCAACTCATTTTCTAAACTAACGACATATGACTGTGTAAAATGTCCGCGTGACTCTAATTTATGAGACTTTATGACTATTCTTTTGCTTCCATGGATTGCCAGATAAAATCATTTAAAAGGGGAAAATATCATGCTTTGATGATTCGGTGCAACATAAAACAATGAACAATGATATAACAACCTAATAAAACAATTTAAATCTGCTATGGGTTGAAAACAACAGTAAGCTAAGAGAAAAAAAATAAGAATAAAAATAGGCTTACTATGTACACAAATTGAACCTTTGACTTCTGCCAAGTTTTGTTCAATCAACGGTCCAAAACAATCTACTTTTGCATGGATAACGCTCTACAAATCACGTCATTGCAGTTGGCGTTTTCTTACAAGAATCCCCCCAAAAAACGTTTTTTTTTTTCCTGAATATTTCTGCGCAAACACGCGGTGATAACGCGGTTTACAGGGATATTTTTGGCCGAGCGAATCGCAGCTTAAATATTTGGTACCAGTCCATGCCTCTCTGGACACGACCCCCACCCTTCAGCAGCAGCAGCAGCAGCAGCAGCAGCAGCGCCTCTGCACATTCGGACAACCGCCGCCGTGCGCTCCCAAAAACACGACTTAAATGGTAGGAAATGAGAAAGGGTCACGCATAGTTGAGGCCCATTGGAATAAAAGTACGCACACGCACTCCGGCACAATAGCGGTACATGTCCACGATAAGTACGCGCAGTGGACTCGCCTCTCCGGCCCGCAGTGCGAGATTGGCCGGAGAAGCCCCTGATAAGGAAAACATTAGCTGCGAGTATCTGTGTTGGCTATTCAAAGCAAATGGCCAGTGTTTGCACAAGGTAATCCATGTGTATACTCGACGGTTAAATACACATATCAGCTGAGAGAGAGAGGTCCAGCACTCTGTCATCCGCTCCACTCACATGCTCTGTCCCTGCCCGCCGTATAAACACTACTACTCAGGCTTTTCCTTTGTTTAACCGGTCAGGGGGGCTTTTTCAAACGTTGATCAATGTTTCTCGCATGACAACAACAGGCTGCGAGGCAAAGGCATATAAAGGCATATTCCGCCCGTTATTGGCAGTCATTGCGTTGTCTATTGTCTACGGTCCTATTGTGTAGTAGAGAGACTGAGGATGTGGGCCTTAAAACTTCAGCAATGGCTAATACTTTTTGGTTTGGTCTGACAACCTGAATAAAATAAATTGAGCTCGATTTGAAGTGACCCAAGTGTCGAGAAAATATTGTTATCGACACTAATATTTTAATGATAAAAACGTTCTTATTTATTTATTTACCTTTATTTCACCAGGTAAGATCAATACCTCTTTTACAAGGCTGACCTGGGGCAAAGTGAAAGACTTGAGAGTACACAAATCATAAAAACATTTAGTCTAATAAGAAACGTTTAAGAACAGCTAAAAACAGCAAACTAGCACACATACAGTAACCGAGTTTAGAGACATGTCAAGTTATACAATTTTAGGAGAAACAACCAAAGTCGACCCCACAAACTGGCCCATTTCTATCCAGAGTAAGGCTGGGCAATAATATTGTGATCTCATATTTGTGACAATAATCCATTTTGGTCAAATAAACATCTCTTGCAATTCATATGGTATGCCATTCTATTCTCAAAAAAATACACTTTTCTTCACTCACGCCTTGTTTTGGTCAGCCTCTGTATGAGTGACAGTTGGATTCAACCAATTGCAATGAAGAGTGAACTTTCAGAAGAAGCAGATGACGTAAGTTACCGCTTCAGGGCAAACTAAAGATAACAGTTTATGAATCTTGGTAGAATCTAAAGCGTGGTCTGGTTCCAACAAAATTGTGATGTAAATTTATTGTCGTATCGTCCATCTCTAATCCAGATTAAAATGTAATCCCATTGTAGGGATGAACAATTTTGAGTACATGTTAAACATGTCACAGATGCACCAATATTTGAGAAGAGAATGTTTATCGAAGTCTAAACTACATTGAATATTTTGCCGTTTGCAGTCTTTGCGATCTGCTAATTGCGACAATTCAAATTACAATTTCTATTTGACAGTGATATTCTGATACACTGCACAACTCCTTAAATCCATGACACGGTGGTCTTTCATATCTTAAATGGCGACATTGAGGTCGATCAAAGAACACGACAAACTTTAAGCCGATGCACATAAGATATTAAATGTACAAACTTAGTGGTCAATAATGTACGTTATAATTTCTGCCCGATAAAGAGCTTGCTCTCCAATTTCACGGCCATGTTGAAAAAACAGGATGATATTGAGGCAGTTATCTCTGCCCTTGACGGGGGAACACACTGCCCACGGAGCCCTTGAAGATAATGTGTGATAGTGAAACATCTCGGCTGATTGATGGAGAACATGCAGAGGAAAATGACCAGAACGCTTCAAAGTTTACCGCTTAAAATAATAGTCTGTTTAACGCCTAGAAAGACATACCACAAAACAACCATGGACACAACTACAACCCAATGTTAATTCAAATATATTGTGCAGCTCCAATTTCTATATTATAACAAAGAGTTTCCACATTTTTACACCAACAAATGCATTATGACTCCAAATAACATTCAAACACAAATTTAAAACCTACCAAACCAGGACAACAATGAAGACTTTATGCCAGGGCTCAGATTTAAGCAGATCTAGGCCCGAATCAACACTAGACTCCAGAGTCCCTGTAGAAGCAGCAGATAAACGAGGCCTGTTGATGTTCTATTGTAAAAATATATCGCGATCGACAATATTGCAATAGACAAGAATATTGAAGACCATTTTTGCCACGTGATAATTCCAGAAAAGCCTTCAAATGAACTATAACACATGAGCTGCGATAAATAAAGAGCACAATTGAATAGAGGTGTGCAGCTCATCAGAATATGGATAAATGTTGTGAATGTTGTTTTGAAGATGTACTGCATAAAAAGAGCAGATTGAACAGTTTGCAATTTAGTGGTTCATTTGAGTCATTGCACATTTACATTACATTTTATTTGACTGAAGACATGTTTTAACACATTTCTGAATATTGTTATCAAGATACTGCAAAAGAATCAAGATTTTGTGTGTGAGTAAAAAGTCCTGCCAAAGGATTCTTTCAACTCATCAAAGCTCTTCAGATGGTTCTCCTTTACAATCTGGTAAAATACCTTTATACCTTTTCTTGTCCAGACTTTAAATCTCGAGTCTGTGCTGTTGGGCGTGAAATTTTGACCGTAACTCAACCAATTTTAACATCTAGGTTTAATTTGTATGGTTTGATCAGCTCCTTCCATTTTGAAAGAACAGAATAAACCATTTCTATCAATAATACACTTTATTTGTATATATATTTTTTTTAATTCTCCATTTAGAAACATTCAGTCACCATTTTTCAACCTTTATTTGGTTAAGAATATGTCTCAATGTACAATAGAAATCATTGTTTGACTAGTAGAAAATATAATCGGAGACTAGTCAACAACTAATATAATCATTCATGTCAGCCCTGCTTAGCATCAGTAGCCAACCCTACACAGAAAGAAACAGTGGAGAAAAAAAACAAGCCTACATACAATATCTACTGAGCTCAAGAAACATCATTGCTCATCTCTCATTTATTGAATGACAGTAATTACAGCGACACAAGAGTTGTACGACAATAACATTTGAAACTTGCTTTACTACAATAAAGATGAGGCTCAAAACGGATTTCAACACCACAATGACAATAAAAACTACATTTTCGACACTAAATAATGTATGTTTCTTCTGAATAATGGGTCTATCCACTGCAAATGAAGATAGAACTCTGTCAACTGGACAAAGACAGGGACAAGTAGCTTCTTCATTTCTGACGCAGTTTTGGTAAAGGCCTGGCTTAAATCACTCTACACTTACTACACTACTTAGACTAACTACACTACTTAGACTAACACACACACGTTTTTACAGTAAGGAGTAAGGAGTGGACTGTCAAATTTTCGAGTCGTTTCTTTAATATTACTGTTGTAGAGCTCAAGATCAAACGTCAAATACTCTACATTACTGGCAAGATGTGTCAAACATCCATAAGAGGCATTTGCAAAAACAATAAGCTAACAATGATTCAGTTAATCAATAAGATGATCCAAAAACTAAACAAAAAATAATCGTGACCATTTTGAATTCAATCTATATAAAAAAAAAAGAAAAAATAATCTAAATGTAAAGTTATGACTGTTTTTGTCACGTTTACTTCAAATTGTTATTCATAAAATGTTATTTAATAAAACTGGTCATAAACTTGATGAATGTTGGACAAAGAATGAAAGAAAATGAAAGAATTATCTGTTGTTTGGTCTCGGTCTCCGTCTCAGTCATCGTGACGTGTTTTCTCACAATACAGTAATCGTGACAACAACATTTGCTACGGTCACATAGTACCCAATAGTCTCAGAATACTTTGAAAGAACCCCGGTGCAGTATTTAGCATCTTAAACATCCTAAACATTCGGCTTACTGACAATTCTGACGAAAACCAATAACCACAGTTTACTAATGGACGCAATACGAGCCTACACTGTAAAAAGATGACAGGTGTGCCCTCAAACTGCCTTTTCACCTTTCGTTCATCGTGTGCAGTAACGTCTGCGCGCTGTTGACCACGTGGTTTAAATGCGCCTCTTTGTGCTTCGTAAGCTTGGCCCGTGAAACTGCCCGATGAACACCCCGAAGCCGGCGAGCGGAGGATTTGCGGTAGCCCAAGTGCGCACGCATCAGCGCCCTGCATCTCCTGCCACTTCGTGGCTTTAAGAACTGTAAAGAGGGCGCCACATCAAGGCCCGGTCACAAAGCGGCGGGTTTTAGGAGGCTCAGCTGCAGGAAACACCCCAGAGTGATGACAACAAGTGCGAGCCCGGCGACGACCACAAGCTAATAAAGCTACGCCGGCTAACGTCACTGCTGCGACCTCAGAAGCGGTGATTGTGCACAAGGAGGAGCGCTGCAGGAGGAGAAAGGGAGAGCGTGAGAGTAAAAAGGTGCCTCAGAAACGTTTGTGCAGAACAAAGAGCTTTAGGGGAGTTTACTTTGCTGGATGTGATAAGCCTTGGAATGATAAAAGTAAACACACAAACAAACTACTGAGTCACCGCAAGCACAACATCAAAATAAAATCACAAAAAGTCAGAATCCAGGTCCAACCAAGTTAAACGGAGTGAATTTGACAAAAAGGCCTGATTTTCAACAATTATACAAACTCAATATTGGGGATGTCGCATTATTACATCTTAGTGTTGTGATTTTCTTATATTACATTTCCTTTTTCTTTTTATGTTTACGTCTGCTAGACTAAAGAAATAGTAATGTGACATAATGTAATACATACATATACACATATTTAGTTTGACTTTTTTTGAGTACAAACAGATTTCACTGGAACGACTTAATTTTGCTTTTAAAATAGTCCCGATTGTTACTTTTTGGTTCTTCTGAGATTAAATGTGAACGCGGTTGTGCAACGTTTCTCAAATGATGGCGCCTTTGCCGTCAGACTTCTGGAGTTTTACGACGTCTTTGTTGCACGGTGAAACCACGGACCGACGCAGCGCTCAAAATGAAAACCGTGCGCCGACCCCGAGACGATCTGCTCGTTTTACATTGTCATTTTGTGCTTTTCTTGCAGCTTTTCTGTTTGATTCGTTTGCGATACAATCAATTTTACAATCTCTAGGCACCAAGAAAATAGGGACGTGATTTTTTTGGCAGCTCAACCTGAAATAAATATACACTTATTTTTAGTTGCGTGAAGATCAGAGCGGGTCGAGAGAAAACTAAAGCGCTAGTTTATGAATTTTGCATTTTAAAAGATACAGGAAAAGATTTACATGGTGTATCCGGGGACATTGACACCTTTCTTTGCACAGTCGTTTGCAGAGCTGTTTACAGAAGTTATTATTTCCTTTTGACCTGTCAGTGGGAAGGCACCCAACCACAGCAGCCAACACCCATCATCGATACAATCAATTAGTGAGTTGCAACCACCCACTGTAGTTACAGTGCGCGCTTCTGCAGTACAGCAGAAATAAATGCAATTATTTTCATTACAGATGTCACAATATCGAATTTGAGTGTCACAGCCATCATTGTGAGCTGAAACATCACGTTGAAGAGGATTATGAATGATGTTTTCTTTCATTTTAATGCATTACTGTTCCAATAGTCTGTGAAAAACCTTCGGAATGCAAAAGTAAAGTTCTTGTCATGTAAACAGCCACATTACGAGCATTTAAGTGTACTTTTTGGGGGTAAAGATTGATTGGAAGTTACTTAATTTTGCCTCTAAAATAGTCACAATTATATATATATATTTTTTAGTTCTTATGATTAGATTGTGACATGAATAAACACGATCATTGATTAACCGAATAATCCTTAAATCCCCACGTTTCATTATTGCCACGTTGTCGTCACAAAAGTCTATGAAAATGTTCAGAGTCTGACCCAAGGACAGTCAGTCGACCGAAAAACAAAGAGTCCACCTGTTTGTTTCTGGTTTAAGACGTAAAAATGTGGGTCTTGAACGGCAGTATTGGGCAGAAAAGCACGCCTTTCGAACTTCAACTGTTTAAAATTTGTGGACAAAATAAACACTACAAAAAGGATAAGAAGGTACACAGTTTGTAAGCACACAATACCAAATTAGATAAACTAACTTCAAGTGTTTTGTAATTACCGGTATGTTATGTTATTATAGGGTACAACATGATAGTTACTTGGCACTCCCACCTCACAGCAAGAAGGTTCTATCAGTGTGGAGTTTCCTTACAACTAAAACGTACAAAAATGATCTCGTCTAGGGCCAGAACACGGCTTTAAAGAAAAAACGTCAAATTCTTTCATACGTGTGTGTTCATTAACTCGTCGTGTGAGTGTACTAAATTCATCTTTGTAAATCCATACACCCAAAACACCAGAAAAAAGACGGTGCATCGGGATCCAGGAGGAGAGCGCGAGGCCGACCTGGTACCATTTAAAAACGGGCACGAAAGCAGCAGCCATAAAACGCACTCACTGTTGCTGTGAATAATCCATTTCTGCGTTGGCGTTTCATCTTGAACAGAAAACACGGCCTGAGTATAATGCAAACCCCAGGCAGAGAAGGCTTTATCGCACTCTGAACCCGGCAATATCGATGAATGAAATGAGGGGGGGGGGTAATTTGGACGTCACCTGTGCAAGAAATCAGTAGCAAAAGTGTTAGCGATTCTCTCATTGCACCTTTCTCAATCCTGGCTGATACAATGCTTTATGCCCACACGCTGGATACAAAGTAGTCCTCCTCCTCCTCCTCCTCCTCCTCCTCCTCCTCCTCCTCCTCCTCCTCCTCCTCCTCCTCCTCCTCCTCCTCCTCCATAAACCAAACACACACAGAGAGACACACACAGAGACACACACAGAGACACACACACAGAGACACACACACAGACACACACACAGACACACACACAGACACAGACACAGACACAGACACACAGAGAGAGACACACAGAGAGAGACACACAGAGAGAGACACACAGAGAGAGACACACAGAGAGAGACACACACACACACACACACACACAGAGACACACACAGAGACACACACAGAGACACACACAGAGACAGACACAGAGACAGACACACACACAGAGACAGACACACAGAGACAGACACACAGAGACAGACACACAGAGACAGACACACACAGAGACAGACACACACAGAGACAGACACACACAGAGACAGACACACACAGAGACAGACACACACAGAGACAGACACACACAGACACAGAGACACACAGACACAGAGACAGACACACAGAGAGAGACACACAGAGAGAGACACACAGAGAGAGACACACAGAGAGAGACACACAGAGACACACACAGAGACACACACAGAGACACACACACAGAGACAGACACACACAGAGACAGACACACACAGAGACAGACACACACAGAGACAGACACACACAGACACAGAGACACACAGACACAGAGACACACACACAGACACAGAGACACACACAGACACAGAGACACACACAGACACACAGACACACACAGACACACACACACAGAGAGAGACACACACACACACAGAGAGAGAGACACATACACACACAGAGACACACACAGAAAGAGACACACAGAGACACACACAGAAAGAGACACACAGAGACACACACAGAAAGAGACACACAGAGACACACACACAGAGAGACACACACACAGAGAGACACACACACAGAGAGACACACACACAGAGAGACACAAAGACACACACAGACATAGACACACACACATAGACACACAGACAGACACACACAGAGAGACAGACACATACACACACAGAGACACACACAGAGAGACACATACACACACAGAGACACACACAGAGAGACACATACACACACAGAGACACACACAGACATAGACACACACACAGAGACACACACAGACATAGACACACACACAGAGACAGACACATACACACACAGAGACACACACAGAGAGACACATACACACACAGAGACACACACAGAGAGAGACACATACAGAGAGACACACACACACACAGAGACACACACACACAGAGACACACACACACAGAGAGACACACACACAGAGAGACACACACACAGAGAGAGACACACACACACACAGAGAGAGACACACACACACACAGAGAGAGACACACACACACACAGAGAGAGACACACACACACACAGAGAGAGACACACACACACACACAGAGAGACACACACACACACACACACAGAGAGAAACACACACACACACAGAGAGAGAGACACACACACACTTAGAGACACAAAGACACACACACAGACACAGAGACACAGAGAGAGAGACACAGAGAGAGAGACACACACAGAAAGAGACACACAGAGAGAGACATACACACACAGAGACACACACACACTTCTGCGTCACTAATGCACACGTTCGCCCTCGTCTCCTAATTAGGCTCGAAACATGGTAAAGCTATAATGACAGGTAGAGGCGATGTGCGGATGGGGCAGGTCCACAGCCGCCTGCGTTATTCTGTTTCCGCAACAAAAAACGCGTAACACGAAAGCCACAACAACTGGGAGCTAATGTCACCGACATCAGAACATATTCGCAAATCACTGGTGCTGGAGAGTGAAAAAATCTGCTCGCCAGATCCAAGAGCAGCGCTGCGATAAGCGCGATGCTGCAAACACTCCCTGCGTTCATCCTCCCGCTCGCTCCAGCCCGGGGCCTACGGAAACCTGCCGCTCATTACGTGCGCGGTGCAGATCCACAGCTGATTTCTGTGCAATATGTTTGGCGTTTGCCTGGAGACAATGCGCAGCGCAGGGCTGGGACACAGAGAGCGTGAATCCAAAGGACAGAAGAGAGCTCGGGCTCGTCCACGGCCATAGCGTTAAGGAAATGCGCTCACATCGGCATTTGTGCTG